>NC_059128.1:220629551-220934778 GCF_020740605.2 Lemur catta | reverse complement strand
AATATAATAAACAGTGCATAATAGTAAATTGACTTTTAAAATGTAGTGATGTGTCTAACAAGTTCTATGTTCACAAAACTCATGCAGATATAAACATTTTAAGCATGAAGGGGGAAAACCAATTGTGTTAATTTTTTAAATCATGAATCAAGGTAATTTTATAGAAATTACTTAAAATAAACATTAAACCTTCTCTGACAATCTACTTCATGTCTTTGTCAGAATAAATAAACACATAATTCTAATTAGAATGTATAAACTGGGAATATGTATTGCTATAGTCCACAAAGAATCATGTTTAAAATCCATATGGTATTTTATCATGTTGATACTACAATTTGCTTAACTACTTTCCAAATACTGGGCGTTTCAGTTATTTCTAATTTGTCATTAGCACAAACAATGCAGCTATGATAATCTGGTATACATTTTTTGGTTTGTCATTTGGTTTTGGGTTTTGTATTTTTAATATTACAATTCCCCCAAATACATTTACTAAATCGTGGCAATTAAACAGTTTTACATTTCTTGTTACATCTCTTAAAGTCATTCTCTAGAAGGAATGAACCAGAGGGATTCCAGGTATGGCAATATGAATAGGTCAGTGTATCTTCTCCATAAAAAAATAAGCATAAAACTAGGCAAACTAGTCAAAAACAGCCACTTCAGACCTCCAGAAATTTACCAAATGGAAACAACCCACTGAGAAGCATTTACTTTTCAAAAACTGCTAGAGCTGAGACAGCAAGAGTCATGGCTTTCTAGCCTGGGCTGCTCCCAGCCCTGCCCCAGTCCTCACCAGCACGGAGCCAGTCAGAAACCAGCACTTTTGCTGCTGGGCGGGGGGTGGGTAAACTTGACTTGAAGCCAGGGGAAAAGACTGTGGCTTTATAAGCTAAATACGGTGAGCACAGCAGAAAAATGAACGGGGGAAAATCCTCAGCTTTGCTAGACTGAGGGTGCAGACTCAGGTAGAACGAGTAGTAGACCGGCAGGAAGTTAATGGAGGAGATCTTGAAAATGAGAGAGCTGTAGAAGGACTAGCTAACCTCCCCACCTTTCCATGATGACTGGAAAACTATGCCCACACCTGAGTGTACAGAGAGACCAGAGACAGCCTGGCAAAAAGTAAAAGCCAGGGGAGACTGGAGAACTAACTGGCTGCAACTTTGTGCGTCCCAGGATCTCCACACAGATCCATTGGCAGAGAGCAGAAGCTGTATGTGCTGTGCAGACATACGGGCACCCTCCCAGGAAGCTAGGCTAAAAAAATAAAAATAGGAATAAAAAACTGACTAAAGACCTCAGCAGCCACATACCACAGGGAACATAGATGCCACAGTTTAGATCCAGGCAATTTTACTAAAGCAAACAAAAACTCAGAAATATGCATCAAAATAAAGAGTCACTATGATATATCATGTGACATTGCCCAGTAGTCAACCAAAAATTACAAGACATGCAAAGAAATAGGAAGCGGTGACCCATGCTCAGAGAAAAAAA
This sequence comes from Lemur catta, assembly GCF_020740605.2. Classification (NCBI taxonomy): domain Eukaryota; kingdom Metazoa; phylum Chordata; class Mammalia; order Primates; family Lemuridae; genus Lemur; species Lemur catta. The sequence goes on along the minus strand of NC_059128.1, from coordinate 220,933,275 downwards.
ATCCATCAGAAGAAACTGATCGAGTAGGCCCACATATTGGATTTAGTAGACAGACTTCAAAGCAGCCATTATAAACATGTTCAAAGAATTAAAGAAAACTATAATCTCAATGACATAAGGAAAATAGAATGGCAATGACTTTAAAAATTGAGAATTATCAATAGAGAAATATAAACTATAAAAAAATGAAAATTCTACAGTTAAAAGGCACAATAACAGAAAGTAAAAATTTACTAGATGGGTTCAACAGCAGATCTGCGATGGTAGAAGAAAGAATCAGTGAACTTGAAGATATAAATTATCCAAAGTGAAGAACAGAGGGGGAAAGGTAGAAGACAAAGGAAGAGAGCCTCAGAGATGTGTGGGACAACATCAAATGCACCAATGAATGTGTAAAGGAGTCCCAGAGGGATAGGAGAAAAAGAAAGGGCAGAAAAATTATTTGAAGAACAATGGCCAAAGACTTCCCAAATCTGATAAAAAACCTTACCTTAATCAACAGGTCCAAGAGGAATTAATCAACTGCTGTTGCCTCCAGCAATGTGCACATATACCTAGTTATCACAGATCTACTATTTTTTATTTAAATTCTTATAGCTTAATAGATATGCAATGATATCTTAAAGGTGGTGTAATTTATGTTCCTTTAACCAATACCATGTCCTCGTTCAAAACAGACACTCACAGCAAGCAGCATGCACTTTGCGTAGTGGTTAAGAGCACGAGTTCTAAAGTCAGATAGACCTGGGTTCAAATTCTGACTGTCTCACATCCTGAGCAAGTGTTCAAGTTCTGCAAGCCTCAGTTTTATTATCTGTAAAAAGACAATAACAATGCCTAACTCTGGGCTTCAATGAAACAATCCATGTTCAGTGCTTAGTTCAGTGCCCAGCACATAGGACAGCCTTAATAAATGCTGGCTGTTTATCTACTAACAATATTTAATGCTTAACAATAAAAGCTTTATTTGTGGAATGGAGATGAATGAGTCTGGGCATTGATTTTTCAAATGCAAACTGCATAACCATCTCTCTTGACCTCTTTTTAGTAAAATCTGGATTTTGACCTTCCTGTTTTTAAAAATAATATGCTTTGGAAGGTATGCTTTTATCAGTTGTGTTTGTCAGAATAATTGTTTCCCTCTGTGACACTGTGTTGTGCAAATGTTTTTTATTTCTATTTAATCAGATCCTTTTTGACTTTGATGATGTCTACAATAGTCAGAAATATCTCTCTTGCACAGCTGTTATGAATAAGGAATTCATGTGTACATAAGGTATAAAATATAGCCCCAAGTTAATTTTTTAAATCCATTTACTTTCAAGAATATTTATTCAATTGTGATTTGATTCTTACTATTTTATGGCATCTGGTTTGTCAAATATTAGGTTCTTATAATAGTTTAACTCTTTCTATTCTACTGAATAGATTAAAAACTGATCAATGTTTCAGTTTTTTAGCCATTATTTGGTGAATTGCTCATCAATTGAGCTAGGCTTTAGCAAGAGTTTGCTACTTTCTGTGTACTGTGTGGGAGTGTCTGATAAATACCCAGGTGAAAAGGCATGGTTTGTGATCCAAGGCCGCTCACAGTCTAGTGGCAAAGGAATGAAACTAGTATTTATTTTCCTTAAGAGAGACAAATAGGCTTGAAGACAAATGTGTAAACAAACGTGCTATAAACATGGGATAACAGTTTATATTACTAGTACGAATCCAATGTTCTGGTTGCACAGTGGAGGAAATCAGGGAATCCTTCTCAGGAGGGGTGAAAGTGGGTCTTAAAAGTCAGATGGATTTTAAGTAAGTTGGAGTTTTCCAGATGGAGAAGTGGGGGTAGGGGAGCAATTCAAAGAGGCAGAACAGGATATATGAAAGCAGGAGGGAAGAAAGAACACCAGTTTGGCCAGAGCTAGAACGTACAGTGCATGTCAACAAGAAAAGTGGCTGGGAAGGTGGGTCAGGGCAGGGGCGTGAAGAGCCTTACATATCACATAGATCTGGGACTTCACATGGAAGGGATTAGATCCTAGCAAGGTTTCCAAGTGAGAGAGACATGATGAGTTTCATTGCAGAAAGACTATTCAGTGGGCAGTGTGAAGAAGAAATGAGGTGGGGAGAGTCTGTAGGCAGGAGACTAACGAGTTGGAGACTTAGCAAGAGTCCAGGTACAAGATGCTGAGGGTCTGCACCAAGGTAAAGGCAACAGGGGAGAGAGAGAGAGGATGCTCAACAATAGCTATGGCATTTCTAAGACTGGGCAACTGGGTAGTAACCTGTCATTGACTAAACATTGCAGGCTGACCACAAGACCCTGAAGACCCGCTAAGACGACAGAAAAGGAATCAAATAGGCACAAAGCCATGAACACAAAGAGAATGAGAGAGGAAAAATCAAAACATGTCTTAGAAGATGGAAAGGTAACAGTGGTGACAGACTGGGCAGAGCAGAGAAGGATGAACCGTGGGACCCACAGAGGGGGGGATGACAAGAAGCAGCCCAATCCATCCTGGAAGACCCCAGCAAAGAGGAGGCCAGGAAGCACCATACCCCATGCAGTGGTGAGGTACAGGGACTTGGTGGCAAGTCGATATTTGTTGTACACCAAGATCCTTTCCTGTCCCCATGCAGCCAAGTAACAACCCTTTCTCTTGCCCAGTCCCCTCCACAAGGGGCTTTCCTCTGAAGAAACCAAACACAGTGCCTAGACTCGGCACACCAGGCACAGCAAAGGGAGACGGGCGGAGCCGGAACTCAAAGCCAGAGAATGAAATGAACACCTGTACCTTAGACAGCGGGACCCCCCACTCTCTCATCTCACCCTGCTTCCAGAGTGCAAGCGGCCATCTGTGCAAGGGATTAAAGGAATTGACGAGCCCCAAAGAAAAACCTCTAGACATTCTTGCTTGGGGGTCTTCCAGGGCAAAGGCTAGCTTACCCCAATCATCCCTCAGTGAGGCACCCCAGTCAGCAAGCCCTGCCCACGTGCATAGGTCTTCCAAACAGCTTTTTAGCACTTCACTTTGAAGTATGAAAAGAAATAAAAAGATCAACAGATATTTTAGTAAAAGCCTCCAAGAAAAAAGGGAGAAAAACGATTCTAAAGAAAACAGGAACAATGAAAGGAGCAGAAAAAGACTTTCAAGGGGGAGGATAAATACTATTGACATTATCAGAGAGATACAGCAAGCCAGTGAACCCATAAAACACAAATGAACCATGTTCAAATTAAGAAAGAAAAAAAGACAAGGACACATCAGATTACAACCAAAAGCTCTTGGAAATTTGGATAATTGTGGCATAGACTGAGAGTTGCTACTCTAGCTCATCTTTTTCCTTAAAAGAAAAAAAAAAACAACCATAATTTTATGTGAAGTAGCAACATGACCAGCTAAAAAAAAAACCATTTCCCAGCCTCCCTTGTAGCTAGTTGTAATTGTGCGACTAAATTCCAAGCAAAGAAGTAGGAAAATTATAGAATGGGACTTTGGGGAAGGTTCCCCCAAATGACTCAGCCTGAAGGTTCACCCTTTTGCTTTTCTTCCCTCTCTTTTTTCTGCTGCCTGGAATATGAATGTGATGGCAAGCCTCCTGCAGCTGCATCTTGGATCAGGGAACAGTACACTAAGGATGATAGAGAAAATGACAGAAGGAGTGTGGAGGCACTTAGGACCATGGAGTTGCCACAGCAGCCCTGGACTGCCCACCTGGCTCCTTTAGTATGAGCTGGACTAAGCCACTATTATCTTATAATTTTGTTATTCACAATCAAACCTAATCACAACTGATACAACAACCAACATTTAAAAAAAATCATTAGAAGAGTTGGGAGATAAAACCCATGAAATATATCAACAAGGAACAATAACAACAAAAAACCCACCAAATAAATGAACAATAGGAGAGAGAAAAGAAAAGAAAATTAGGGAACCATTTAAGAAGATATAATACAAGACAGAGAAACAGAGATAATGGAGTGAGGATGGAGACTGTGGAGGTGGCAGGGAATTATCCAAAGAAAAAGCATAAACTTGGTGAATAAACAAGAATAACAATAACAGAAAAAAACATGAAAAATTCCTGCTGTGGCTGAGGCTGACTTGAGCTGGCTGTGCTGTGTGTGTGTGTCCTGGGATGGGGACAAGGAGAGGGTAGATAATTCACAGGTTACTTGTGTAACCCCCACCCTGCCAAGAAAAAAAAAAAGCAAATTTGGGTAACTAAATATAAAAGAAAGCTGGAAAAAGTTATTGTCTAAAAACTTTAAAAGCTGGGAATAAAGAAAAGAAAAATATAAACAATATCAAAAACAAAACAATATCAACATGATGGATGATGGGAAGAGAGATCCCAAAAGATTCCAAGTCTTATTCTTGGAGAACCAGAGGTATTAGGAAATCAATAGGGTAAATAAACATAAGTGTCTTTTGAACAAATGAGGATAATATGCTATGAACTGAGTTGTATGATTTTCTCAACCCTCTACAGCTGAGGTTAACAACAACAAAAATACCAGGACCGAAGGACATGAGAATTTGGACACGGGAGCCAGTAATGTAGTCATCCTGCAGCTACCATCACGCTTCCAGAAAGTTCCTCAAAGTCCTATTTCTTCAGATTTCCAGTTCCCAATTCCAAATATGAGGTCAGTTCATCTGATTAGCAGAGCCTTGGTACTGAGCAGGGGTGGGGAACCTTTTCATTCTGGAAGGCTGCATTGATTTAGCTGTAATCAAATAAGGCTACATTCAAGAAACTTCAATGAGATATACTTAATGTACATTATTTTGTAAAAATCTAACTAATAGGTACTTAATAATTTCAAACAATGAAAACTATTTGTTAATTTTAAAGTTAACAACCCTTTTAATGACTTTGTTGTGTCTGCTTTTTGTTGGAAAACATTTGAATATTTGGTTGCAGCACGGAGCTCCACAGTTTCAACTGATTCTCTAGATGGGTATCTATCATTTGTGACCATAACGGTATCTTGATTGGGGTTAGGTAGGAGAATGTAGATTTGCAGCAGTAAGTGGTTGAAAAGCAAGAAAGAATTTTTCAGGCATGTTGCCAAAGGTGTGGATAGCCTGCATTTTTCCATATTTCAATTGGATCTTTCCAGCATCAAACAATGACTTTAAAAAGTCATCTACAGAGAGCTCAATCAATTCCATCTGTGGTTCCTTAGGTGCCTTGATATCAACTAGGTGAGGCTGAAATGCTAACGAGTGTGATGTCATGATTCTTGAAGTCAGTGAACCTTTCATTGTATTCACCAATTAACAGGTCTGTAACAGCTGCATATTCTTCAAATGATTTTCATATATCATCCTGCTCATCAATGACCTTTGCTTACTGGGGAAAATGTTCATCCTAAATTTCCTTTTAAAGAAATATTTTGAAAAAAGATAGCTTTTTTCGAAATGCTTGGATTTTTTGCCATATACCATATATAGACTCAGTTTTACCTTGCAAAGAAATATTCAAGTCATTTTGATTTGACATGATATCACACACAAAGGCTGCATTCCTATAGAAAGCTTCTTTCAATGATTCACATTGGTGATTCTGTTCTTCATAAAATTTAACAATCTGTTCTCACAGAGATAAAATTTTGGCTAACACCTACCCCTGTGATAGCTAATGCACTTTAGAGTGATATCCAAATCCATACTGAGTACCTCATCTTTCAACTTTAGTGTGTTACGAAACTGATGATGCCACGTTGCATTGCATGAATATAGTTAACAATATTTATAACTTGTTGCAAAGTGTCACTTAAAATAGTAGCTTTAGCACAGAGATTTTTCTGATGCAAGATACAATGAAAAGAAATGAGAGCATCTGGGTCTGTTAATACTTTTTTGTCTGTGCAATAAACTCCTCATGTTTTCCTGTCACAGAAGGTGCACCACCTGTACATACACTCACTAAATTTACCAAATTCAGTCCAACTTCATGGCATTTATCTTGAACTTGTTGAGGATATCTACTCCCCGTGTTCTGTTCCCAAGAGTGCCCAAAGCAAGTAACTCTTGGTAGCAAAGAAAATCTGTTTTGACCCGAATGAAGTATAAAATCTATGCTGAGTCAGTAGTATCAGTTGATTCATCAAAGTGATTGAATAATATATATTTTCCTTTTGAAGTATTGCCTGAAGTTGTTCTTTTAAGTTGAAGTCTAGTTCATGCTGCTGATCAGTTATGGTTCTCCTTGAAAGAGGCAGTTGTTTGTACTTTGAAATGTTATAGGGGTCTAAGCATCCTACAACTTTGACAGTGCATTCTTTCACAATGTCTACATCACTGAATGGCTTCCCTTTTTTCCCGAGTATATAACCTACTTTATAAGTGGCTTCAGTGGCATTATTTCCAGGTCTAATTGCTGCATGAAAGAATTGTCTTTGCTTTCACTTTTCATCTTTTAATTTCTGCAATACAACCTTTTGTGCCTCTCCCTCTAATTTAAAATATTTGTGGTTCTTATGAGTGTTATGATGCAGATGAGCACTGAAATTCTTTAATGTTGGTACTGCAGTATCACAAAGCAAGCAAATCATCTTATCTTTAGCAGAAACAAGATAATATTGCAATTCTCAATCCTCATTAAGAAAATCTGTTTTCTTCCTTCAGTGTTCTCTTGGTCTTCTTTGACGTGATGGGCTGTTAACCAGACAGAATTAAAAAATACCATCGAGCTGTGTAACTATTCAAAAATTCCACTTCAAACAGAAACACAGTGCACCATTGTCAGAAGCTGATAACAGACTTGTGTACTCAACCCCCATAAACTGTCACCAACCAGCCTTGTGCAGTAGTAGTGCCAGCCAGGCAAGGGATGTTAGAACTAAATCATGAGCATAGCCCATATGGCTAAATAGTGCTGGTCAATCTGGGAGGATTATCTTGTTGAAACTTAATTTCTTTGGTATTTTAAATACATTCATTTTAAAAATAAAATAAAAATATAAAAGATGAACAAAACTATACTCATAAAAATAAAAAGATTTGTTCTGTAAAATTTGGATTCCGTCAAAAGGCCGAACTTGAGGACCTAGAAGGCCACAGCTTCCCCACCCTGGTATTGTGATTGTGCCTGAACTCTGGTTGCAGGAGATGCCAGAAAACTGAGTAATCTGTCTTTTCAGCTTTGAGTGTGGAAGGCTTGCCTTGCCTCTCACCAAGATTCAGAACATTGGAAATTCTTCAAATATTAATATAAGGAGGCCATTCAATGCTGGGCAGACAACAACAATAACAAAAAAAGACAAAACTCTTCTACAATATTGTATCCAAGAACTCTTTTGTTCCCTGGATCTGACACAGAAGTGTGGTAGAGAGGGATTCTGAGTCAACAGTGTTATAGTAGGCCTAGAGAACAAACAGTCCGGAATGGAACAAGAGGATGGAAGCCATAGGACAGAGGGGAAAAATGGATTTCTGAAGAATTTGGAGCATTAGAAAATAACATCAAAAGGCATTTGACAAATCTACCAGATCATTTAGAGAAAAATGACAGAAAACCAAGCAAATAAAACAACACGGAAATTATTAACTCCAGAAAATAGCAAAAGCTGGGCAAAAAATGAAATCCAATCATAGCGTAATATATGGCTCAGAATTAAGCAGTATTTACTTTGTCATGACAATATCAATGATAGCTCTTAATTTGATCAAAAACTGTGGTATCAGCCAGGCGCGGTGGCTCACGCCTGTAATCCTAGCACTCTGGGAGGCCGAGGTGGGTGGATTGCTTGAGCTCAGGAGTCCGAGACCAGCCTGATCAAGAGCGAGACCCCGTTTCTACTAAAAATAGAAAGAAATTATCTGGCCAACTAAAATATATATAGAAAAAATTAGCCGGGCATGGTGGCACATGCCTGTAGTCCCAGCTACTCGGGAGGCTGAGGCAGTAGGATCATTTAAGCCCGGGAGTGTGAGGTTGCTGTGAGCTAGGCTGACGCCATGGCACTCATTCTAGCCCGGGCAACAAAGTGAGACTCTGTCTCAAAAAAAACAAAACAAAACAAAACTGTGGTATGACTACACTGGGAGTATTAGATAAGAAGTCAGAGTGACATAAAAGAGTTAAATCCTCATTTACCATAACAGGAAGTCAAAAGATGATGTCTGCAATTGACATATCAAGAAGTTGCAATGAAAATATATTATTTAGTAACAGAAAGGTTAACAGAAGAAGCAATTTTTTGGTTGAAAGTAAGATTTTCTGGGAATGGGACTGAGGATAGAGAAGGGTAAAAGGGGTGGTCTGGAAGAATATGAACTACTGTTTCTGATTATGGGACTTTTAATACCATTTGGCTTATTAAACTGTACATTTATCACTTTGATTAAAATAAAATAATTTTTAAAATTTTAATTATACTCTTACCATTAAAAACCTCCCACCAATTTAGAGGTAAAGAAAGAAAAACAGATCTATGAAAAAACACACAGCATTTGTTTTTAGACATCTCCTATGTCCCCTGTCTCTTCCTCTTTGCCCACACCTGTCTGTATAGATATCCAGGGCGGCATAACGTAGATGAAAATACATGGGCCTCAAATACATGGGCCTCAAATACACGAGAAAGGGGTGACGTCCCACTGAGCAAAGAATCAGCTCTGAGACTTCTCTGTGATCTCACTGGTCTGCAGGGTTGTCATTTTTAAAATGGAAAATGCTAAGAACTATTATATTACATAAAGTAATAGATGTAAACCTCCTAGAATATGGTAGGTCCTCAAAAATTATGAGTTCTTGGCTGAGTGTGGTGGCTCACACCTGTAATCCCAGTGCTTTGGGAGCTTGAAGTGGGAGGATCACTTGAGACCAGGAGTTCGAGACCAGCCTGGGCAATATAACAAGACCCTGTCTCCACAAAAAGTAAAATAAAATAAAATAAATTTAAAAAGAAAAAACTAAGAGTTCTGTCTTTCTCTCAGAATTTCTCATGCCCTGTAGGCCTCTCTGTGGGAGTCTCTCTCTGTGTCTCTGTGTTTGGAGATTTGAGAAAGCAAAGCTGTGTGCCTTTAGCCACCTTCTCTCCATCCCTCTCGCCTGGTCTGAGAGATTCATCTTCCGCAGAGAAAACATGCTGAGTCCTTGCCAGGCAGTTTATCATGACACACTTCCTCTTCTCTTGAAAGGAGAAATTGGTTACACTCACACTGGCATTATACCTCAGCTGACTTTTGAGTAAAAAGAAATTGATATTCAACTACTAGCCATGGCCCTCAGCTCCAACAGACAGGAGTAGATAGAAATATAGAAATTTCTGTTTAAAATTAACTATATTTAACAGAGTAGAATTATGAATAACTCAGCTGAATCCTGAATATAATGTTTTAAAATAAATATCAAACAAAATTAACAAGGATTTTAAACCCAGCTACAACTGCGTTGGGGCAACTAGGTAGGTGAGACAACCATGGGTCACCCCAAAAGAGGAGCCTCCAGTGTGATTCCAAAGCACTCACCTTCTCCACTCAGCCCAGACTGGTTACACAGCTCAGGGACAACTTGTTCTCCATATATGCTTCCAGGTTGAGTCCCTTCAGTCCTGGAAGGCTGCTTGTTCCAGGAGGACTCCTGCCCCTCCCAGGAGGCAGTGGGCAACCTGTCAGAGCCCTCAGTGGGGAAGGAAGCAGGGGACTTGAGGTCCAAGAGGAAGCTGTCTTGTAGAGTTTGCTTAGTGGCCTTCTTGTGTTTCCTCTTCTGACTCTCTGGGATCCTGCTACCCTCTCTGTGCCTGGACTGGCCACTCTCGAGCCTCCTGGTCAGCTGGAGGAGCTGGTCCATGTCCTTGGCGAATTCTAGCAGCGTACCCTCAGAGACGCTTTGGGCAGGGCCCTCAGAGCCATAGCTGGGAGCTTTCTCCAAGAGCAGGTGCTCAGAGCAGTGCAGAGCTTCTGGGTCCTCCCTGAGCACTGGCGCAGGCAGCTGGGGGAGACTGCAGGGCCCCATGGACAGGGAGAAGTAAGAGTAGTCCACCGCGACGTACGTCAGCATGAAGTTGATGGTGACGATGGGGGCCAGAACATTCACCTGCCCCACAAGGACAAAGGCCATGGTCACCAAGCTGGTCAAGCAGATGGCGGCTACAGGTGTTTTATTTGGCCCTTTCTGTAGAAACAAAAATAAATGCAGGACTATGAAATTTCAGATAGAAAGTTTCAGAAATTTCAGAAGTTATATGAGAAACACAACTCATAATGGCTCAGACATTTCTCCCCATGTAACTGATCACCTATAAACTTGGGTTAATAATATCCAGCTCATGGGATTATTGTGAGATCATGCTAGTGCATGTAAAATGCTTAACACAGCACCGGCATACAGTAGGTTCCTAAGGTACCACAGGTATTAGCTGTATTAGTATTAATGACTACTCCATCTCGGGAAATGGCAGTGCCATCCTTCCAGCTGGTCAGCCAAGCGGGGGTCTTGATGCCTCTTCTCACTGTCTCCCTCCATCAGCAAACAGTGCCAGCTGCACCCCGGGATAGAGACGGAAGCCAACCGCGGCCCTCACCGCCTGCGCTGCCAGCGGTCTGCAGTGTGAGGGCAGCACACAAGCTACTGCCCTGCCCGGTCCGGCCCCTGTACATGCCATGTGTTCCTCCAGGTGCGGTCCCCGCACTGAGGGCTGGCACAGCAGCAGCCACGGAAGCCACAGGTTGAAGATGGCAAAGTCATCATCAGCCTGAGCCTTTGAAGCTCAGAGCCCCTAATGACCTGAAATACCTTCCCCAGAACTTCAGAGTAAAAATCTTAAAAAAAAAAGAGTAAAACTACTCTAACAACAAAACTATCAGGAATAAGGTAAATCTCAGAAACTAAAGAAAACTTTAAAAGAAGGATCTCAGGTCAGCTGAAGAAAACACTGGTGGTGTCCAGACCACGATTCTGATAAGGATGGGCTGTGAAGTGCTAAAATAGGCAAATGTGAACTTCTCTTCACCTAGAGACACCAAAAAAAAAAAAAAAGAAAGAAAAGAAAGAAAGAAAAAAAGAAAGAAAGGAAAAAAAAGAAAAGCCAGGCCAAAGATTGAGTTGTTATTGCAACACAGATAACTGACAAAGAGTTTCCAGAATATACAAAGAATTCCCACAAAATAATTGGAAAAAGACAACCCACTTACAAAAATGAGTAAAAGATTTAACAAGTACTTTACCAAAGAATGCCTATTAAACACAAGAAAAGATGCCCAATCTCAATAGTAAGTAGAGAAATGTAAATCTTTTTGATTTTTTGAAAATAGACTTTATTTTTTAGAGCAGTTTTAGGTTTACAGAAAAATAGTAGAGAAAGTACGGATAGAGAAATGTAAATTAAAACTGCAGCAAGATACCGTTAGACTGGCAAAAATCTAAAAATCTGATAATATCAAGCATTGGCAAAAATACAGAGGAAGAGGAACTCTAACTCACTGCTGATAGCAGCATAAATTAGCATAACTACTTTGGAAAAGAGTTTGATGTTATCCAGTAAGTGAAGATACACATCCTTACAATTTAGCAATTCCTCTAATGGGCGTACAGACTGGAGGGACCCTACACGTGCACTAGGACGCTAGTACCACAATGTCGCAAGTAATAAGCCGCTGCCACAAGCAAAAACAGGCATAAATCTCATACACGCAATGTTGAGTGAAAAAAGCATGCCACAAAAAAATATACATACAACTTCATTTATTTAACATTCAAATACAGGCAAAATTAAACTATTTTGTGTAGAGATGCATTAAGTAGTAAGTAAGCCAGGGGTTGCAAACGATGGCCCCGGGTCAAATCCGGCATGGGCTAAGAATGGTTTCACATTTTTAAATGGCTGGGTGAAGAAGCCAAAAGAAGAATCTTGGGACACATGAAATTTACATGAAATTCAAATATGTGTCCATAAATAAAGTATTAGGTGTTCTCTGTGGCCACTTTTGAGCTACAATAGCAGAGCCGAGTAGCTGTGATAGAGACCATATGGTCAGCAATGCCTAAAATACTCACTATCTGACGCTTTTCAGAAAACGTTTGCAGACCCTTGAGTAAAACCATAAATAAAGCAAGGAAATCATAATCATCGCAGAGGTCAGGCTAGGGCCTCCTGCTGCGAGCGAAGGGCTCTCTGAGCAGGGAGGGGCATGGAGGGCGCTTCGAGGGGCTGGCAGTGTCCCTGGGTGCAGGTAACCAGGGTGATCACTCGTAGTTTTCCTTTAAACTGTTCATATTTGTTTGACATTCTTTTCTGTATATTGAGTATATCTCAAATTTTTTTTTGTTTCTTCTCTTCCCTCGTTAAAAAAAGAAAATGAACTGAGAAAACTTAATCATATGTAAAGAAGCTTTGAAAAAAGTTCCCAAAGTTAAAAGACAAAGATGACAAACCAGGAAACATATTTGTAAGACATATACAGTGTTAGTCTTCCTAACAAAAAAAGAGCACCTAGCAATTGAGAAGAAAATAACCCAAAATCACAGAAAAAAAAACTACAAATAGCTCTTAAGTAGAGGAAAAGATGTTCAACTTCATTTGTGGTTAAGGGCAATGCAAATCACAAGTATCCTAAGATGCCATTTCCCACTATACAACTAGCAACAATTCACATTTTTTTAAATTTTTAATTATTATGGGTACACAATATTTGTATATATCTGGCGTACATGTGATGTTTTGATACCGGCATATAATGTGTAATAGTCAAATCAGGATGATCAGGGAATCCATCACCTCAAGCATTGATCATTTCTTTGTGTGAGGAACATTCGAATTCTACTTTTTTAGTTATTTTGAAGTATACCATAACTTGCTGATTATAGCCACTGGGCAACAATTCACATTTGACAGGTTCCTTGCCAACAGGTTCCTTGCCCGGGGTTTGTTGCTCCGGGCAAGAGTGCAAATGGGTTATAAACAAGCTAACAAACTGTCGAATCAAATGTGTTCTAGCCTCTTTCCTTGGCAAATATCCCTTCATGATGACAAAGAAGCCCAGGTTCAAGGTTAGAATTCTCTGTACTCCTCAGACTTCCTCACTGAAAGATGGCCACGTGCAGCCTCCCGCCCACAGCCCAACTCCCTTCTCTTCCCAGACCATAGCATGGGCCGCCTCACACTCCGCCTATCTCTCACCCTACAGCCCGCCTGGAAGGGAAGAGGCCCTTGCAGATGCTGGAAGTGGGCTGGGGGCCTCTGGGCAAGGAATTCCAGGATACAGCACACCTGGAGTGTGGTCTAGAAGGGGAGGGCATGGGATCCAGGTGGGCTTGTCCCCTTGGCCTCACAAACTGCGTGTACCCGAGAGCCAGAGCAGTCTTGCAAAGCAAAATCTTTTGGCTCGAGTCTAAGAGTGGCACTGGCTGTGGGAAAACAGGCACGCTCATTCATTGCAGGTAGGGGTACAAATGATGCAAATCTCACGGAGGTGTTTTGGCGATATCCACTAAAATTAAAAATACAGGCTTCCTTTGGCTCAGTAATCCCACTTATGAAAATTTATCCAGCAGATGTATCTAACTGCACATATACAAAATTTTATACACACACACACAAGATTATTCATTGCAACATTGTTACTAGAAGCCACACAAGTGTTGATCTCTAGGGAACTGACTAAACAAATTATGGTATATCCACACAACAGAAAAAGAATGAGAAAGTTCTCTGTGTTCAAATGACAAGACAGGTTTCTAGGCTATAGAAAATGAAAAGAGGCAAGCTATTGAACATATATATTGAGCACTATCTTTTGCATAAAAATGGGAAAGAAAAGACTCATTTAAAAAACTAATAAAAACAGCTACTGAAGGGGCAGGGTTGGGGTGGAAAAAAGGTAGAAAGACTCAGGAGCAAACATTTATATTATTTTTAGCTTTGAATGCTGTGCACATATTACCTGATAAAAAATAATAGAAATGGAAGAAAAATAAAATAAAAGGCATGCAGCACAGGGTAGGTTCAGAGATGACGGTCCCTGCTCTCCCCAGCCCGTGCTGAGGTTAAGAAGGAGAAGAAGGCAAGGGGAGAAATTAAGGGTGATTTGCAACTACATGTGCCCTAGACAATAGTGAGGCTGGAAACCAGAAGGGGGTCAGGGAGGGCCCCCGTGGTACCCCAGTAAGACAAAAGGAACTATGGCTTGCAGACCACATTACTGGGAAGTGGAATTCTCTCTGTTCATTTCTCTTTTGTCGTCCCCTAGGTTTTAGGAATGTCTCTTTTGATCATTCCAGCCATGACTCAAGCAAGCTATGCTGTACCAGTTAATGTTTGGTTCATGATGCTTAGCAGGGAGCCCAGAGGCCAGAAGGGTGGGAAATGATCAAACAGCAACCTCCAAAGGGAAGGGGAGCCTCGAGGGCAGAGTTAGAGCTGCAGGGACCAGCTCCTCTACTAACCAAGATAATCTTTCTTCTGTGCTAAACCTGGAGCATCCTAAATTCATTTCTATTAAAGGTTGGGGCTCTCCATTTCCCTGCTGCGCGGGGTCCGAGATGTTACCATGGCTGGTTGGCTAACCAGTGCCAAGGGCTGGGTGGCCATGACATTGAAGATGCTTTATCTAATTGGCCCCAACCTAAGCCAACCAGAGGACAGGGCTGAAAGAAATGACCTCTGCATTCTTGTTGGTTCCAACCCAGAGAACTTGACTAGAGGCTCTAATCAGAAAAATTTAAGCAATTTAATGGGCCAACCAATGGGTTAGTGGCAAAAGGTATTACTCAAAAAAAAAAAAAAAAAAAGGGAGGGGAGTGACTTACCCCTTGCCCCAGACAGGCAAGTGCAGGGATCACTTTCTCCTGTGCGATGCACTGCAGGATCCGGGGGGCTCCGTAGAGTCCTCCCATGCAGGAGGCCAGGGATGAGATGTATAAGCCCAAAAGGAACAGGAAGCCCACCAGGGACACCTGTGTGAGAGAGCAGCTTCATTATCCAAGGCCAGTACCTGCTCCCACTCCTCTCTAGACCCCCAGCACCACGGCTAACCACACACTGAATCCTCTAGAGTGGGTCTCTTGGACGTAGTTCCCCTATCCCCACTTCATTCCACTATTTCAGTTGACTTCACCATCACATCTTGTATGGGCTACACCTGAGGTCCTCGAATTGAGCATGCACCAGACTCACCTGCAGGGCTTGTTAAAACACAGATTTCTGGGCCCATCCTCTGAGTTTCTGGTTCAGTAGCGTGGAGTGTGGGCCGAGAATTTGGATTTCCTACAGGCTCCCAGGTGATGTTGACGCTGATGGTATGGGAACCACACTTTGAGAACCACTGGCCAACTACCATGCTAATTGGCCTGTTGCCTCTAAGCTCTCCCCGCTCTGAATCACCCCTGAAGCCTCTGCCCCAGTGACCTCTCTAAACTCAAATCTGATCATCACACCCCATTGCAAACATATCAAAGTCCCCCCACTGACCTGACATGCAAAGCCCTTCCTGGTCCATGATTTCTTTAGCCCCACACTTTGCACACTGCGAGTCTTTGATCAGCATGATTTCTCTGCCTGCTGGAACCCTCTGACCACACTCCCTAATCTACTCATTGTTTGTCTGTTAAACTCCTAATTGTGCTTCAAGACTCAGCACAAACCTCCCCTCCTCCAATCACGGTGACCACAGTGGGCACACCTCCACGTGATGTTAGGATGGCACCTATCATGCTATCTCCTCTACTAATCTGGAGGCTTCACTTAGGTAGGTCTCTGTCTTGTTCACCCTGGAATTCTTGGCGTCCAACATAGAAAGATAAATGCTAAAGGAATGAATGAGCCCCATGACGCACATGGCCCACAGGCACCAGCAGACAGAATAAGAGAGCGGATAGCTATGCTCCTTGGTGTCAGCTGGCAGAAGACCGGTGCTGCTTGCTGGCAGCTGTGTCCCCAGCTGTCAGTCATGAGTCTACCTCACAGTCCTGAGCCGGACCTCATCGGCACCTGCAGGGGAGCCCCTCTGCTTTCCTGACTATTTGAGGTGCCCTCTCCATCCTGGTTTACTTTAGGCACCGTGGCCAGAGCTGTGCATTCCAGGTGCTCATTTGTCTAATGAATACAGATAGGTTAGAGTTGATTTTCAACTTTGTCATTTACACCCTTCTTGATGCCTGTCCCCATTTTTTTTTTTTTTTTTTTTTTTTTTTTTGAGACAGAGTCTCACTCTGTTGCCCGGGCTAGAGTGCTGTGGCGTCAGCCTAGCTCACAGCAACCTCAAACTCCTGGGCTCAAGCGATCCTACTGCCTCAGTCTCCCGAGTAGCTGGGACTACAGGCATAAGCCACCATGCCTGGCTAACTTTTTCTATATGTATATATTTTAGCTGTCCAAATCATTTCTTTCTATTTTTAGTAGAGGTCTCGCTCTTGCTCAGGCTGGTCTCAAACTCCTGACCTCAAGCGATCCTCCCGCCTCGGCCTCCCAGAGTGCTAGGATTATAGGCTCGAGCCACCATGCCTGGCCTCCTCAGTTTTTATTTCCATGCTTCAGCAATGCACTGGGTTCATGTCATCAAACTGCACTGAACACAAGCTGTTGGCTATACCTCTTGCCTGGCTCATAAGTTATCACTGGAATAATTTGGCTGATGAATCCTGCATCAGTCAGGGTTCTGGACTGGAAAAATCTTTTTTTGTTAAAGAATGTATTTGTGGGACACTGGAGGTTCACAGAATCATCAGGAGAATAAAAGATCATGCTTGGCAAAGGGCAGGACCCAAGCCTGGAGCCACACGCAGACTCTTCCACAGGAACAGCCTGGCCAGATGCCACCAGCACCCCTGCTGCCCTGGGCATGAATTCTCGCCATCTCCGTATCTTTGCCTTATTCATTATAATTTGAGCAGCAGTGGCCTAACCTAGGTCATGTGCCCTACCGGGCTGCAAAGGGACAGGCAAGAGAGGTCTGATCCACTGGGCTTCTGTAGTACAAAATGGGGACACTCACTCCCTGCAGGACCACACATATGGCAGAATAGCCCCCAAATGGGCAGGGAGGTCAGAGGCTTGATGGACAAGACGAAGGTCCACCACAGAGCCTGTCCTGTCTTCCATTCAGTGTAGATTACTTTTCCCTAAGTGCATTCTCTCCCTCTTGTCCTCAGGGACTCTCACCATCTCTTTTCTTCCATGTCGCAGGTTTCTTGGGTTTGTCCTGCCCCCCACCCTTCACTTACCATTTTATTTCTACAAGAAATTAATGTCATCCTAGCGTTTCCCATCACCTTGTGTGTTCTGATGGCATTTTGTTATTTTCTATGCTGCAGGATAGTTAATTATGCCCATGGCTGATCTAGCCAGCACACCAAGAACTCCTTAAGGGTAAGTCTGTATCATGCATCTCTGGCCCCCTCCCGCAGCACCTGACACAGTCTGGCAAACAGCGCTCAGCAGCTGCATTAATGAAGCTTCGAGACTTCGCTGTGATCTGTGGCCTACATGCCTGACAAAATTGTTGGATAAACTGGTCTCCTTATCAATCCTCAACCCATTCTGAGATGTGATCATTCATCTATAACCTTTGTTCCTATCTTCTCTACCAAATGCATCCTATGTTGACTGGTTTAAAAAAATAGACTCTATGATGACATTTTATCAAAAGCTTTTTGAAAATTTATCTCAGTAGTTCTCCACTCTGGCTAAACATAAGAACCACCCTAGAGATTCTGGTTTAATTAGTATGGAGTGGGACACGGAAGTGGTAGATTCTTCCAGGTGATTCTAATGTGCGGCCAGTGGGGAGGACCACGGGGCATAATGCTTTGTATTCACTGCATTTTCCCCTCAAAAAATCCTTTGGGAGAATCAAGCATAGTATCTCCTTGTAGAAATTTTACTGCTTCTTACTCAAAAGATTATTTATGCTTGTGTTTAAAAATTTTTTTTTTTTTTTTTTTTTTTTTTTTTTTTCATTTAAAGCCTGCCCATTTTCTCAGAGTGGGAATGAGACTGCCCAGGCTGGCGTCCTTCTAGTGGTGTTGGATTGACCTTGGGAACTTGGTGAGTCTCTGGCACCATGAGTACATGATACGGTGACCCCTGTCTTTGGCCAGCCTTCCCACAGACACGCCCTGGGATTCCTCCTGGGGGCTGCAGGGCAGATGGGCGATTGTCCCGGTACAAAGACTTGCTTATGTCCAGTTCGTCAATTGTGTTTAGAATGGCCTGCTCACTTACTGCTTTTTTAAAAAAAACTATTATTCAGTCTATTTTCTGAAAAATGTTAATATGCGAAATGTTCGTCCCCATGCCTAGATAAATTATAAAACTCCATTCCTTCCCTCGCCTGCCTAAATCCTCTCTCTCTTTCTGTTGGTCATCCATGCACCCATTCAGGAAGCATGAGCTGAGGACGGGTTATATTTCTGCATGGCGATAGGCACAGGGCAAGGCTTCGTGGATACAGCAGTAAACCATACAGCTTTACCCCAGCCCTCGCAGAACTTAAGCATTTTCTCTATTCATATTGGAATAAAAACTTGCTCAATGTGCCAGGGGAAGTGGAAGTAAGGATTTACTTAAGCAGGTATGTGTCAACATTTTTTTTTAAAGTGCCCTTCTGGCATACACCGGTTTGAGCCATCACCAAAATCCCTCTGTCTTTCCAAAATACTATACAGGGTATGAACTACCTTAATTTCTTTTTCTGTAACTACTGATGAAAATTAATTCCACCTCTCTGCTCTTAGTATCTTATCCCAGCTCCCATTTTGGGCTTCAGTCACTGAGGGACTACACCAGTTCGCTGGCTGCTGGCTCTTGAAGGACTTGGTTTGAAGTCATTTGCAAGGGACTGGTTCTGTCTCCTCTAATTCCTGTGGCCCCTTGACATCACTGAGGAGTACATCCTGAAACCCTCATAATCCCAAATTTATTGACAAGGCAATGTCTCTACAGCCCTTGGTTTTCTCCCCTATCATAGTTCCACAGACACCCGAGATTTCTAATACTCTCCCCATTGCACACACTAACCAACATCTCAACTTTCAGTCATTTTACCTCTCACTTTAGAGCCATTTCCCATAAAGAGACCAAGTCTGTTTCCCTTCCTGAGAGGCACTAGCATGTCCACACTGGAGAGCAGAGGACAGCCAGGCTGGCCTGGCTGCAGGTGCTGCGTGGCTGGCAGGGCCCACTCGCCAGCTCCCAGCCCGGTCCCCACCCCACCTTCCCACACACGGCTGTGTCACGGACTTTCAAGGTCTCTCTTGAACACATAAAACTATGACTATTAAATCCAGGGATGATTAGAGTTTGCTCTGTGGGACTCCCCACTTTTTACAAGGATGCTTTGGGGGGCATTTTTCCTACTTAGTTTGCCCTTATTTTGCTAGTTGGGAAGCCCTACGGCTCCTAAGGAATGGGTCTTTTTCATCTGCAGTAAACATCTGTTTTCTGGACGGTATACAAGTTTATTTTGAAACACTTATTTAATCAATTGAATTTCATCCCTACTAATACTGCTCTTGACACAATTCCTCTCTCTGTAACTGAATAATATTGGGATACACTATTTTGGCTTTTCCTAGTCAATTAAACATGTTGGATTTGTGAGGGGAAAATGTGTTCCTAAAATAAATGTCTCTCTCTGTAAGGGTGTGCTCATAATGAGTATGGAGTGGAGTTAAAATTTAATTAGCACCTACTATGTGCCAGCTATTGTGCTTTCATAGATGACCTCAGAGCCATTGCAACACACAAGATTTTTAAGACAGTCTAACATAGAAAGCTGGCACAAAATTCCCCCAGGGTAGGGATAAGAAGTAAAAAGACACTTCGTAGAGAAACTGTTGAGGAGCCAGATAATTAGAAATAGATCAGAGAAGCTGCAGGAAATCCAGAAAGAAACAGACTCACTGAGCAGCTGCAGATCAGTAGAGGGGAGATCGCTGTCCTCGCAGAGAGCCCCCGAGAGAAAGAGAGAAGCCACCGAAGAGCTCCCCGTGACGAGCAGCAAGGGGGTCTGTCGGAGAACAGCCCTGTCCCAGTGTCCAGAGGCGATACGCAGGGCACACGGATGGACGGCAGAGGCCCAGGAAAGCTCAGAGACGGGCTGGCTCAGAACTGAGGCCGTCGCTAAGACACGAAGCCAAGAAGAACGGATTATTAAAGCCACATCAGGGTGGTAGGTTGCGCCAGTGACCAGGTACAAAGACTCTGCACTTGCGCTTCCCCACCTCCCATGCCCCAGGTGCTGCCAGCAGGAACATCTGTGGCCCAGCTCACAGCCCCAGCATGGTGCCTGGGACTGCAGCCGAGTCAGTCCCCAGGAGGGACACCAGAGAGCAGGAAGGCAGAAAAGCTTTGCGGGGAAATCCTGCCTGGTCCTCTTTGGGAATCAGCAGAACACCAAGGTGCTGCTATTTTAAAGCTGTTATGGTTGGTTCACCTACTCATTCCCCAGCCCCTGTTTGTCACTGAGAACCAAGAACAGTAGCTTTTCCTTCTTTGCAGGCTTTACAATTGCCTATTCTAGGAAACAGTCTCTTGTCCTCTCCAAAAACTAAATTTCCAGCTTTCATCCCAGTGTGTGCATAATTACACTCCCACATCTTACTGCAGGGCCTCGTGTAGCAGGTGCCCCCAGTTGGCTAAGCGCCTGCCTACCTGTCTCGCTGTCTGGGACAGGTGGCATTCCAAAGAAGGCTCCCCTCTGTTCATGTGTCTATTATTAGGTGTGGAATTTCCACCCACAAAGGCTCTACTGTGCTGTCTCTGGAGATGTTTTTCCCCTATCACTGTTTGTGGCCTTCCTTGCCTCCCCCTGGCTCCCACCCCACACCCTTTCCCTGCAAAGCAGTAGAAGGAGAGGAGAGAGCCACGGGACTATTTGCCTCAATCCATCGAGATCAGAGTCTCTAAAGGTTGAAAAGACCTCTGTGAAGGAAACTAGCAGACAGGCACCAGCTTCAGAAGCAGGCAGAGCTGGCAGCCAGGGGCAAGTTGCAGACAAGCAGCAAGCAGTCCCTGCTGCTCCCTGAGGCCCTCAATTCCTTTAATGCAGCCAAGCCTTTCATCCTACACCTAGAGAAAAGGCCCTTGGGAGATGGAAGTCCAGACAGAAGCATGTATATAGATATAAATGAGGGACACAGATTCCTTCCCTGAGATCAAACCTTGCTCTTGTGGCTCTGAGATCTCGGGCACTGGAAGGTGGGTATCAGTTCTGTCACTACCTGAACTGCACCCACTTTCCAAACCAGCTTTCATACCAAGGTCAAGACCCCTGAAAACAAATATCGCCTTTGCATGAATGTCTGCATGCCTTAAAAAGAAACCTGTGCTACTGTGAAAACCCAGCCCAAATGTATCTCTCAAAATTCAATTCAGAGTTTCCTGCACCGGGTTGCCCCAGGCACTGACCCTCTATGAAGATCTCAAAGCTTCCCACCAAGAGAAAACGGTACTCACTCCTAAAACGCAAGCGGCAATACTCAGGAGGGTGCAGTAAGAAAAATTCCCTAAGCAACTACATGTCTCTGGAAAACGATGAGAATCTCAGGGTCCGCTTTTTCTCCAGCAACTTAAGAGAAGGTAGGAGTTTTGGGGGATTTCCAGGAAAAAAAAGTCTGGAAATCTTATTCATGTGGGTTCTACTGATGCCAAATAATTGTCCTTGATGTCACAGGACCTCCAGTCTGCTGACAGAGGCTGTGGAACGCAAGGAATTCACTAATCTTCTCCTGGCAGGGTGCGGGCTCTGGAAACAAAGATGTTGCAGCCAAATCAACTTGGAGTTTGTGAGATTCTCAGGAAAGCCAGAGGGGTCAGGTCCTTAGGGACAAGGCGGGCCGCCTGCCCCACCCCCCTCTCCTTGGGCCTCCCTGCCCACTTCTCTGTCGGTCAGCGGCCTCCTCCTTCTTCTCGCTTCTTCTGGGTAGCACATCCTGCTTGTGGGGGAAGGTGAAGCCATTGGCAAAAAACGAAGGGCTTGTTTAGCTGGGAATCTGGGGTGACCAGATTCTTCTGTTTCTGTCCTGATTTCTGACATGAAGAGATGTCACCAGCATGGACGTGCCTCTCTGGGTATTGTCACGGGTTTCTAGGGACCCCTAAGCAGAACATTTCCATCTCTCAGCCCCCCACCCGCACCCCCACCACCCAGTCTTGGACTCAAGACTATACGGATTCCGGACAGGATTGCGAGGGGAAGGCGGCCATTTGTTGGTGGGAACAAATCAATGACCCCGGCAGACTGAGCCCTTTGGACAGTGCGGGACTCACTCACCTTTTCGGCTATCAGGAAGTCATAACGAAGGGCCTCGCGGGTGCAGATGGCGCCAAGCAGGAAGACAAAGACAATGTACAAAAACCACCTGCAAAACCCAGGAGCAGAGCAGAGCTGCCCTCACCCCTGCCTCACCCAAGCCCATCCCAGCCCCGCCCACTCACCCTTGGGTTTCCTCTGGGAACTGCCTCAAAACTAAAGAGAAAGGCCAGTCTTGAAGCCTCCCCAGCTGGTGTGGGAGCCAGTTTTTGTCCTATTTCTCCTCTAGCATATTTCTTTAAAAAAAAAAAAAAAGGTATTGTTTTGTGTCTTTCTTATATTAAAGAAAAAACCACACAAAGGGTGTTGGGCCTGAGGAAGTGGGAGGCCAGCTGCCCCAGGCAGCCAGGATGCGGCCAGGGTGGCTCTGCAGGCCCACATCCTCTCCTATCCCAGCAGAAGGACAAGCTGACGGTCCCCAGGCCTCCAGGTCCTGCTGGTCTTTGGATCACAGGTAACAGAGAGAGAGCCAAGGCCCAAGAGCCCTGTACCCTTGAACAAGTCACAGGAGGCCTGCCCTCTCCTCATTCCCGCCTGGGCCTGAGCAGATGGGCCAAAGGTTCCTCCCAGGAGCTCCCAGCAGTGGCCAGAAACAAGACGGAGTTCTCATACAGAACCCTCTTTTCTTTCCTTCCCAACACTCAACTCTACCTCTGTTGTCTTCATTTTCTTCCCAAAGCTATCGCCTTATTTTGCACAAAATACCCTGATGTCTCATGTCTGGCTGGTACCAACAGTGCCATTGCAATAAGCTAAGAGCAAATTCAGTGTTTGTGAAACAGATATATTAATATTTTTTTAATATCACAGAATGACACAAGCAGTCTTAACTGCTCAAGTCATTGTCATGCCTATGATCTCATTGCCTCTTCACACCAACCCAATAAAGGGCAGAGAGACTTCTTCCCACGGTATGGAGAGAAAAACAGAAGATCCTAAAAGGTCAGAGATAGCCTAGCCTGCCTGTGTGGGTAGGATGGTGTGAGCCAAAAACCCGACTGGCCGAGCCTTGGAGGAGGCTCGTGGGGAAGGAGAGCTGGTCTCTGAGCATCACTGTGTGCCTTTAACACAGCGCCTCTTCCACTGTCTAGCAAGCCCACATGTTGTCATTATCCCCACGTTACAGAACAGGAAATAGAGGCTCATAGAGCTAAGTAAATTGCCCAAAGTGACGCCACTAGGCAGCAAAGCTGGAATGCAAACCTTCCTCTCTCCGACTACAAAACTCTTCACCTTTATGCTCCCTCCAGTGATCCTGGAAACTCAAAGTTTAAAAAAATCCCCCAGTTCAAAATGGGGGTTGGGGAGGAAGGGGGTGTGAGGCTGAGGAAGAAGGAAAAAAGGGTTCGAACTGTGATCTGCGATCTTCGATAATGACACTCCTCCTGGGCAGCATTCCCAGGCAGGGCTATGAAAGGGCAATGTCTGAACCCACCAGACATGAATTTTCCAGCCCACCGAGTGTTAAAAGGAGAATCAGAATATGAAATAGGCTGGTCACAGTCGGGGCACTCTCAGAACAAAAGAGGCAATCCCCTCTTGCCTGGGGTTTTTCTCTCCCACTCTCCAGCTCAGACTGATTGCCACGAGGGAACTTACGAGATGCCAACAGCTGCCAGGGAGCCCAGGGGGATGCTGGTGGCGGGCTCCCTGAGGTCGCCCCCCATGTTGAAGCCGGCCATGACTCCTGAAAGACACCCAGACAGGGTAGGGGTGACACAGGGTACGGGGTGACACAGCATACTGCACAGATCACTGCCCCTGGGGCTGCCCCTTCCCCTCCTCAGGCCCGTCTCCTGGAAGCTATTCCGCATCAAGCCCTCCCATCTGCAGCTCTGCAAACAGGCTGCTTTTCAATCTCCCCTGGCAACTAGGGAGGCGTCCCTGTGGCCCTGAAAGGGAGCTTTGTGGGCCGGGTGATGCTCAGGAAGAAAGCCCTTCTAGCTCCAAAAGCATCTTACCGCCCAGTGCAAAGTAACCAGGATGAGGATGGCATCTTGCAAGCCACACCAAGGCCCTGACCATGCATGCTGAGCCCTGCCTTCCCAGCAGGGCCATGCCCTGGAGAGGCCCAGCAGATTGCCTTGCCTCTGCTGCCTACTGAGTCCACCAGGCTTCATTCAAGTGTCCTTGGGGTCAGGTACCATGCTCAAGGCTCCTGAGCTACCAAAGGACTCTAAACAAACTCAAAAAAACAAGCCTGATGCTACCAACATTAAGTCACAAGCTCCTTTTCATCATTACCTCTATTCCCCAAGAACATTAATGAAAATAAATTATTCCATGATGATGAGGAACCAACCAGTGCTGGATGGTGAGGAAGAAAGTGTTGCCTCTTCCCATGCATACAGATGAATGAAGGCAACAAGACAATGTGCTGTGGACATCAAATGAGGGGCCAGCCCACACTGAGGGTCTAACAACTCAAGGTGATGGATTGACCTGGCTTCGCAAAGGGGGTGCATCTCGAATGCAGCCTTGAAAAGAGGGATTTGCATGGGTGAGGGACAGGAATGGTTCTAACACCATAACTGAGGAACACTTTCAACCTGTCAGGGCCTGTGTTAAGTGCTTTACATGCTTTTTTTATCTTGTTCAATTCTCACAACAACCATATCAGAAAAGTAGAATTATTTCCCCATTTTATAGAAAAGTGTTCAAAGAGGTTAATTAAAACAGCCTAGGGTCACACAATAAGTGGCAAAGCTAGGATTCAACCCTGGTCGTTATGACTCTGAAATTATGCTTTTAATGTTTATAATGCTTCGGGGAATCCAAGTGAAGTGGAGTGAAGTGAAAGTGTGGGGCCAGGAAGCTACCGTGGAGCTATCTCAAAGAGAACCCTGAGTGTTGGACCAAGAATGGGGCCTGCATATACTTTAACCCGGCAACTCCACTACTAGAATTTTACCCAAAGTAAATAGCCAAGGATACGAGTGAAGATTTAGCCCAAAATCTTTATAAATGCTTGTTTATAGTAGTGAAAATTAGAAACAACCTAATGTCTAAAAATAGGGGATTGGCTAAATAAGTGATGATATATCTTTCAATAAATACAAAGTCTCAGAATATTGTCAGGGATATGTTGCAACATAGATAGATATTTAAAAGCTATTGTTTAGTTTTAAGAGGCGTATTAGAAAACAGGACAGATGGTATGATCCCACTGTAAAAAAAGAGATGCATAGAAGGAGGAACTAGACTATGTTTTAAAACATTAACAATGTTATTTCTGGGTGACAGAAGAACAGATTGTATTTTATTTGATTATGTATATTTTCTCAATTTTCTACAATGATCATTTTGAAACGTGGGAAAACTAATTTTTAAACAGTGTTTTGTTTAAAATGGCGTGTTAGGCAATTTTCTTTCCTCTCATTCCCCTTCTCCCCAAGATCCTATTAAAAGGGTAGTAAAGGGGGAAAATGAATAAATGACTATAGGCAAAGAAAATTGGAGAGGGGGGCCCTGGGTAAAGGAAAGGTTTCCATAAATGTCTGAAATATAGAAAATAGAGAAAATGATGCAGAGTGAAAGGGAAGAAAAGAAAGCTTTGGGATGCTTCTCTGGAGGATCTGAACACCCTGCCTGAGGAGCCCAGGGCTGTTACTGTGGGTGTCTGCACCCCGAATGAGGCCTGCTCGAGAATCAGCTGCACTCACAACGCTTCCCGTCAAGGAAGGGCCCCAGCAGGGAAACAGACTTCAACACACTACATCAGGGAAACCCACGCCAGCGACCAAGGACCACCAGGCATGATGAAAACCAGCAACAAATGAACAAACACATGTGTACATAGAAACGGATCAACTCCGGCTGGAAGAAACATCATCTGAGATACAGAAGAAAATTTGGAAGAAAGCACTAATTAATAGCTCCAGATACACCCAAGAAGAATATTCTATCTAGAAAACAAGATGTTATGAAAAAAAAAATTCCAGGAGCATGAAAGAACTTTTGGAAATTAAAAATATAATCACTAAAATTAAAAATGCAATAGATCTGAAAGATAAAGGTAAGTAAATATCCCAGTATTTAGAAAAGAAAACTTAAGAGGTAGAAAATTTGAGTAAAATAGAGGAGAAATGTTGGAGTAAAACAGCCAACTAACAGGAGATCCAGAAACAGAGAACAGAGAAAATAAAATAACCAGATAGATAATAGAAAGAAATTTTCCCAAACTGAAGACACAAGTTTTCAGACTGAAATATCCCACCAAGTAACCAGCGCAAAAAATGAAAAAATAAATCCATATCTAAATGCATCATTGTGTAATTTCAAGAGAAATACTAAATGTTTCCAAGAATTAAAACCAAACACTTACTAAGGAACAAAAATTAGACCAACGCAGACTTCTCGTCAACAACACTGAATGCTAGAAAATGACAGAGCACTGACTTAAAAATTCTAAGGGAACATTATTTTGAAGCTAGAATTTTAACCAGATTACCAACTGAGAGTATAGTTAAACAGACAAGAGCTCTGAAAATTTAGTATCTTTCTGAGGAAGATATTAAAGTATGTACTACAACAAAATGAGGAGGTAAACCATGAAATCAGTGGTGATAAACTCAGGAATGAAGTCAAGTCCCAGAATAACAGTTGTGCAGCAGAGAAACCACCAGGGATTAAAGCAGAAAAATAGAGGCCCCAAGTGGGATGCCTCTGGATAGGAAATGGATTCAACACAATGGACAGTATAATTAACAAACTATTTAATGCATGATTTTAAGAATATGCCAACTGCACATTTTGGCAACAACAACAAAAAAGAAACATTATTGAAATCCCAGGAAAAGTGAACAAGAAAGTTAAGGTCTTAATATGAAGCAAACTATTTAAAAGGTGACATGATTTTAAACAACTGAAAAAATGTAAGAAAAATTAATGCATTTGACCATGATATTAGGAACATTCTCTCCTAAATGGCACAGAGACCGTATCAGAATCATGGGGAAGGAAATGGAGTTACAGCCCACTACTTTGCTCATCAGTGAACAACAGTGACGTAGTCATAATAGTGTAGATGTTTATTGTTTTTTAACTTCTAAAATTGACTTATAGGCAAAGCACCAGGACATGACTATAGTTACAAACAGAATATGAATATTTTCTATCTTGACAATGTAAAAGTAAGGCTATAGCTAACTGATGTTAGAGGAAAGAGGAAAGAGAAGGTGAGGAAAGAGAAAAAGCACTAATATTTTCATCATGGTAATGTGGTAAACAAAAATGTAAGTCCCATGACTTTTCACTCAGGCCTGGCTTGAGTGTTATAAGCTTCAATTAGTTTAATAAGAAAATTTGAAAGGTGATTCAGGCAACTCCTTTTGAACTGCTCATTAAATTTGTTAAGTAGATAAGGAAAAGACTAGCAAATATTTATATACCAGTTAATAAATTTTAAGGTAATTCTATACTTATTCTCTTTCTTATCATCATAAAGTTGTTTCTAAGTGTTTGATAAGAAGAGCAAAGAATTTTCAAATAATATGGAGCAGTCTGTCTTCACAATTTCAAAGATTGTTGACTTGTAGCCTTAAGACAAAAATGTTTTTAATAGGTGAGTGTGTGTGTCAGAGAGAGAAACTGTTTGCTTAAAATTGTAAACTACATTATTCATAGGATTTTGCCCACTCACCTGCCAATAATCAACTTGCTATAGCTTTCCTGATAATGCTCTAAAAACTCGAATAGGAAAGGATTATGTAGATTCTCTTAAAATTTGGACAATAACTAAAGCATTCCTTATAAAAATAAAGATATACATAAAATAAATGCATCTCTAATACATTAATCTTAAAACATAACACAGAATCTCAATTTCCCACACCAACAGTAAGGAGTGAAGAGATGTAGCCTAGAGTTGATAAAATAACAGAGATTTAAGTATATTGTTTAAAGTTATCAAGGTAATCATCAAAATAACTAAAAGTAAAAATGTAACTGTCAAAAATTGGGAAGAGGTTGGGGGAGCACCAAATAAGCTAAACTCTTATTTCCTAGCACGGAGCGGGTAGATACTGTCTGACTGCTTAATTCAATTGTAGGTGCAGCATACTGCTTGGTGAGATACAGTTAGCTCCCAAAGTACTAAAAATTATTACAAGTGGTTGCCCTTGTGGAGGGGTACTTGGGGTAGTGAAGGGTGGACCAGGAGACTATTGCTTCGTATTTCAAGCTCCTCTGTGCTGTTTTAGTTATTTATTTATATATATATATATTTTTGAGACAGAGTCTCACTCTGTTTCCCAGGCTGGAGTGCCGTGGCGTCAGCCTAGCTCACAGCAACCTCAAACTCCTGGGCTCAAGCAAACCTCCTGCCTCAGCCTCCCAAGTAGCTGGACTACAGGCATGCGCCACCACACCCATCCTGTCACCAGGATTCCTAGATGCTGAGCCTCACCTGCTGGGACACATGCCTCCCATCCTCTGCAAGGGCCTCAGTATGCCCCCCAGCCCCTGGCAATCGTGTGCCAGCTTTGGGAGATTACATACTGCTCTTTAGTCCTCGCCGTTTTAATACCTCCTATAGTTTGTCTCGTTGCTTGTATGCCTTCCTTCAGATCACTTACAAAACTTAATACATGCAGACCCTTAAAAACCCCATGGCTATATATGCTTCTGGGGAGGAAAGTGACTGATTCGTCCTAATTGCGTCCTATTTCCAAACAGGTTCTATATACACAACAAATGTCCTTTCCTCCCTGACATTCTTTGCACAGGTCCTGTGTAGCTGTGCACACTGGCCGGGGCTGCAGTACACTGGGATCCTGCTCAGTGGTGGGAGGAAGGACTGATCCCGACACGGGCCGCACTCAGGAATGAGCCAGACCCAGACATGGCCATCCAGGGACAAAGCGGAGAAGCCAGAAGGCACAGTCGGTGTCATGGACACGAAGGGCCAGAGACAAGGAGATGGAGGCCACCTGTCCTCCAGACAGGAAGCCTCCTGGGTGATTCCTGTGGGCAGTGTGGGCGACTGCCGTTCCGATGGCAAAGCGCACACTCGTTCCACGGGCTTCCGCATCGTGACTGTCACTTCCAGGGTTTTGCCCTTATGTTACCACACGATTCTTAGGCAGATGTTCTCTAGTTCTGGTGAATTATAAACGTCTTGCTTGCCAGTTAGGTCTTGAAAAATCACTTTGATTTCTTATAGTTTCACCCAGCCTTGTCAAGTGTTATAGAGATTCCCTAGTTTGCTTTCTTTCTCCTTTCAGTGCAATTTTAAAATATTATCATTGTTAGAGTTAGATTTAGGGTTGGTACAGTAGAACAGATATTATTTCCCAGGGCATTAGTGTTCAGATGTTTTACAAATATTACATTAAAAAAAAAGTTTCACACTTGAAAAAAAGGTTGGGAAAATCTTAGTTAGAAAGGTTTTTACTGCTGGACTTCCCAGTACCTACAATGTGCCAATATTCACTGTCCATCTTTAGGAAGAGAAATACAGCATACAGTGTTTCCCAAAACTTTTTGGACATTGAACACTTTTTTTTTTTAAAGAAACACTTTGTTCATTATTAGAGTTCCAGAAAGCACAGTTTGGGAAACACTACTTATCCATTTTGTAATTACCATTTGGTCTTTACACATTTCTTGGCAGGCTTCCAACAATCATTTACAAAGGCTATTTAGAATCAATGATTCTTAAAGCTGGAAGGTGTCCTAGAGATCATCTAATCTAACCTTTTATTTTACAGATGAGGAAACTGAGACCTAAAGAGGGGAAGCGATTTTGTTCAAGTTTTCAAGCTAATTGCTAAGAGAACCAGCACTAATCCTCGAGTTTCCTGATTCCAAGTCAGGGTTCTTTCCACTACATCATACAGCCTCTTCCTCTTCATTTCATTCTAACACCCATGCTTTCTCAGATTTCCCTTTCTAACGCAGAGTAATTGCATGATTAATTCAGGGTTACACCTCCCCACAAAAAGGCTGAACTTATCAGTTATAACTGGCACCACGCGTGGGTTTACCCACAGGCATTTGTATCGCCAGTTCCACATCACTCGTCTGTGCCTGGCTGATGGCATTTCCCCTCCTTGTGGCTTTAAACTGCCAGTTCCAGGAAACAGTTAACCGCCTTACTCAAAAGCACATTTTCTCCCCGTATCAGGATGATGATCTGGTCTGCACATTGTTACCATGTGACTTAGGTAAACAGCTTCCTTAATATGGTGAAAGCCTCCTGGCTTGGTCTTCCGCCCCAGTCCTAAAGCAGTCAGGCAGGCATATGTTTATTGTCTCAGCTTTAATATGTGAGTATAATGGTATGGGCTGCCCTTGACCAGCTCAGGTTTAGGAGGCTGCACCACCCACGCCATCCTTACCCTCCTGGGCATTGGCCTTATATCTACAGTTTGGGTGGATGGCAACAGGTAAACAGGGGCTTTGGGGTTAGCATCCTGGTTCCGAAGTCTGGTCTGACAACAGACGCGAACTCCAGGAAAGGAACCAGTCCCTTATAGGTCTTGGGAATGCATCTTTGGCAGGCTGGGCAACACAGCCAGATCCCGTCTCTACACAAAATAGAAAAATTAGCTGGACTTGGTGGCACATGCCAATAGTCCCAGGTGCTTGGGAGGATGAAGCAGGAAGATTGCTTGAGCCCAGGAGTTCAAGACCAGCCTGGACAAATACAGAGAGACCCCATCCCTACAAAAAATTTTTTTAAATCAGCTGAGTGTGTTGGCTTGTGCCTATAGTCCCAGCTACTCCAGAGGCTGAGGCAGGAGGATCGCTTGAGCCCAGGAGTTTGAGGTTTCAGCGAGCCATGATCAAGCCACTGCACTCCAGCCTGGGCAACAGAGTGAGACCCTGTCTCAAAAAGTTAAAAAAAAAAAAGTCCTTGGATAAAGTAACCAGTATAAATTCAAGTGACCACTTACCATCACCTGCAAGACAGCAGGCCATCTCCTTTCTCTCTGTGCCCCTGAATCAACATGTCACACATAGATCCAAGTCTTTACTTAATTACTGCCAATGGTCATAAACCTACTTCCCACCCCAATTTTCTCTTTGGTTCCTGAAAAATGAGAATTAATAAGAAAAAAAGCCTGACAGTTTTTCTAGGCTTTTCTGGTTCCTGTCATTTCATTAAAATGACTAATTACTCTTTTTCAAGGAACTTCCAAGTTCCTCTTGGGAGACTTTTCAATTCAAATCTGTGTTCTTAGAAATTCTTCCATTTTCTTTTTCCATTTATAGCTTAATCGTTTCTCTGCTGCCTATTTTCTTTTTTTAAGTTCATACATTTATTTTTCCTCTTTTATTAAGGTAGACTACACATGCACTAAACTTCCCAAGTCTTATCTGCTGCCTTCTTTTGGTTGAAAAAAATGAATCTATTACTGTTTGGAGGCAGTGTGGCTTTGAGTCTTGGTTTTCTCATCTACAAATGGGGATGATACTGTTTACTTTGCAGGGCTGTGGTGACGTCAGAATAAACATTTATAAGGCATCTAGCATAGTGCCAAATAAATGCCCACCCAGGAAAGATGGGCTCCACCCCTCACTCAGAATCCCCTTGGGTTCCTAAAGACTGGTCTGCTTTTCCTGACCTTCCTTCTGGTTTCCAGACCCCTCCTTCCCACACCTGGCTTATTGGTTTGTTTGTCTAACTGTTCCTGCAGAAATCTTTCATCTCCTCTTGGAAGCAGAACTTGTGAGTCCCCTAACCTCTCAGTGTTTTAGGGATTCTGCTGGGACAGACAGTGTCAAATAATAGAACGTTCAAATGCCAGGCCTTGAGCAAGATTTATTGCCTTCTCGGTGGGGGGCAGCTCCGGACATGATGTCCTCACTCCAGCATCCTCTCTAAGTACGAGGGGAGCAATGGGTTCACCACTTACTGTCTGGGTGATGCTGAGGAAATAATCTCTCCGTGTCTTTGTTTATTCCTCTGCAAAACAGGTGAATAATAAAACCTGTGGAAGGACTAAGGTTCTCTGGGGCCTGGAATTTTTTACAAGCACAAAATTATGAATATGAAATTAGGAACAGGGCTCTGGAAGGAGCTTGTACAACTGAGGGACCTTGAAGCCTGGGGCTGCACTAGCTCCACGCAGAGCTGTGTCTGAAGGAACCAGTGGGGCTGTGGAGACGTTTCAGTGAAAGACGACATGTAAAGTGCCCAGCACAGTGCAGGATGCAATATGCTATTGTAATGATAATAATGATCACAACAGATGTTTATAACAATTTTGATAAAATTTTAAATTAAGTCTATAAATAAAGTTATAAAAATGTGTATAATAATGATAAGGCTTCCTTCTTTTCTCCTGTTCCTGCTCACAAGTCCATCAGCATGAAGTGGGCAGCCCTATCTTCAGGCTTTCCTTACTTGGGGCCTCTATCCCTTAAGCCTGGGGACCCCATTCTGGCCCGGGAGGTCCTTGTCCACTCACACACAAGACACATAACTTGTGAGCAGACCCAGGGGATGGCTTGGGAGGGGAAGAAGGGGGGAGGTGGGCAGACAGAGGGGAGTGACCTCACGACATCCTGATCCAGGCAACCGGGGCTGAGGGGCCAGGAGACAGCCAGCCAGGCCGAGGGGCCCAGCAGACTCCCAGAGCTTCCCAAGGTGGCATGTGACTGGGGAGGAGAAGTTGGGCCCAGGAAGGTCAAGGGGCATCACAAAAATAGCAGGGTCCCAGACAAGGAAGGTGACTGTGGACATTCTGGTAAAGGCTGTTGGTTTCCCACATTTTTATGCTGGGTGTGGTCAACCACAGAGGCCCATGTGGCGACTATGGCCAAAGAGGCCCTTATCCCTTCCAGTAAGAGTTTGGAATCTGAGGACAAGGGTCATATGACTTCACATGACTGAATTTATTCTCAGTGAATTTCCATTTCTTAGTTCTCCATGAACTGTGCTCCTGGGTCCCTGGAGTGGCTGCACTGGCATGGGTGCGTGTGCGTGTGCATGTGCGTGTGTGTGTGTGTGTGTGTGTGTGTGTGAAAATCCTGTAGGGAGAGATGTTTGTTTTTCAGGGAAAGTTTGGTGGCGTAGCTTGGAGAAGGAAAGCGTTTTGAGAAACGAGGCAAGTGTAGAATGTACTCCAAGCACCGCCCCCCTGCAGCCACCACCACAGGGTGTGGCAGAGGGGGTGCAGTGAGGGGGCAGGAGGACCGCTTCCTAAATCCAGAGCCACCACTGAAATCAAATCTCCAGCTGCTCTTCCGAGGAAGCCACCTGGTCTTGGGATAAAATATCTGAAGTAACTTAAATAATATATCTCTGACGAGAGGGTGGGGAGCTGGGGGACAGAAGTGTTTGTTCTTCAGAACTCTCCCCTCACCACAGCCTGGGGGTTCTCTTGTTCCAGAAGAGGATGGCGTTGGAGGGAGCCCCAGCCATGACTCACTCAGAGCTAATCCTTGGCAAATCTATCGCCATGGAAACTGCCAATCATCCATGCTTTTCATAGCTTAACCGAACATCTGCCAGGAGAGAGCAAGTAATGCTAATCATTCATCCTGCCTACCATGTTTACACTTGGCCCTGGTAAACAGAGAGAACCGGGGGAGGGCGACCTCCACAGCGGGATGACAACCCAACTCCTGGTGACCTTCCTTCAACTCTGGGCCCTCCTTCCTCACCTGGTAAATAAAGGATTAGGTCAGTGATTTTTAACCTTGGTTGGCCAAGGGGGAGTGGGAGGGACAGGAAAGCATGTCCCAAGAGGGGTGGGGTACGGAAGCCTGTGTAGTTACAGTCTACTCAATATCAGAATTTTATCTTTGGAATATTACAAAACATTAATAATATGTTACTAATTTAAACCACAGAAAATATATTTTGACTAATATTCTTAGGTGGCTCTATCTTTCTCAAAGGAAGGACAAAGACACCCTCCCCATCCAATCCAGATTTCCCAGTGTCTGTGGGGTTTTTAGTATGATTGTCAAAAAGGACTACAGATTTAAAAAACAAAAAGTTGAGAGGTGCTGGACTAGCTGATCTCAAATATTAATCCAGCTCACACTCTGGCCTACTGGTCGGCATCTTCAGGCCTCGGGCCACAGGGAATTCCTGTCCGGAGGGAGAAGAACCAGAGCGGGAGGCTCACTGCCCCCTGCCCCCACACAGGCCCGGCATGCCCTCTCTCAGGGCCCAGAGGGGCACAGGAGGAAAGCCATGGGGGCAGCGTGGAGGGGGGACCTCAGGTCATGCTACTGAGACAATGTCCTGTGTGCCTGAGGACACCTGGGACAACTCCCTGTGGAGTGCCAGCAGCCGAGGGGGCCCACAGCCCCTGGCTCAGGTGTAACTGCTAACCTGGCACCTCGGCCCAGGAGTCTCGCTTGGTGGGGACTCGCTGCCAGCCCCCAGGGAACACTCAGAGGAAAGCCCCTTGAACCTGTGTTCAATTTGGGTGTGAGAGGGGGAGGGAGAGGGGCCGGAAAATATTTTCAGATGTTAACTTTTTTTTATTCCCTTTATTTTTCCCCTTTCCTTTTCTGTCCATTCAAGAGGAAGCTGACCTATATTTTACTGCCTTGGGGGAGACATGCGGCAGAGGAAGCAGACTGGTCTGCGCACTCTCTTAAGCCAAGGAGGTTAGGCGATTTGGGAGGATCAGGGAGACAGAGCAGCAGCAGAGTGGGGGAAGCAAGGGGGACAAGAAGAGGAACTGCCACAGTTTGTGGGGCCCTGCACAAATAAAAATACACGGTCCCTTGTGCAAAAGGATTTTAGCAAGAGCAAAGCATTAAAACAGCATGGGGCCCAGGGTGAATGCATGGGGCACGCTCCCTGGAAGCTGGTGCTGGACAGGAGTGTCCGCCATATTTGAACAGAAGATTGGCCCTGGAGTTGGGGGCGGCAAGGGAGCGGCTGCCCACAGGTCCTGAAGCAATGGGGACCTGAGACCCACCTGGTCACTGGTGGTGCTGGCGGGGATCCAGTAAGACCCTGGGAAGAAGGTCTGGGGGGTACATAGACCAGAAGCAGAGGGTTCCCAAGGCCAGCAGACTTCTGGTCCCCTAAAGTGGCTCCGAGGCAGCACAAACCTGAAGGACCCTGCAGACAGGACACTGATAAGGAACTATTGGAGCCCTAACTTGGTACCATGTAAGCCCCCGAGGCCCTGGGACTAGTGCACAGCGTGGCAGGACCAGGCGGAGGCACCCTGAATGATTTATATTAGTTTTCAGTCATCGTGGCAGAATGAAGGCTTAGAGTCAGAGACTGATGCTCCTTTCATTTTATAAACACGAGGGAGGTGCACTATATCTGGCAGATCTGGATTTGTGGGCCAGGATTCCACCTGCCACCACTGAACCCCAGTTCTGGCTCACTCCCACTGCCAAGCCTTGTGGCAGGTCAGGCAAGGCTGCTGCAGTGATCCCCGTGAGAGATGAAGCTCAGACCAGAGGAGTCAGATGGTAGAGACGAAGAGAAGCAGAGAGAATTCAGTGATATGTAGGCGGTGAAATCAACAGGACTTGGAGGGTACCAGGAAGAAAGAGGGAGGCATCGTGAACAACCTCCCATTACGGCACGAGCAATTGGCTGGGCGGAGGTGCCGTTCACTGAGACCAGGAAGGAGGAGAACCAGTTCGGGGCTGGTGAGATGGTTTCGTTCTGAGCCTGTCAGGTCCGAGATACCCAGTAGGAGACGACTCACAGGCAACTGAGATATGATGTGGAGCTGGAGGAGAAGTCTGGGCTGGAGCTACACATATGAGAGGCGTCAGCTTTGAGCAGTGGGATGGATAAGATTCCAAGGAAGACAGTGGAGAAAGAAGAGACGAGAGCCTAGGAACAGCCTGAAGAACCCCAACACTGGGGGCAGGTGGGAGAGGAAGCACCCACGAAGGCGACCTGAGGGCAGGAGGGAGACAAGCAGCCCGCTGCATTATGGAGGGCACGAGAAAAGAAAGAGGAAGTGGGTTGCGGCCAAGAGGTCAAATAAATGGAGAAACTAAAAATGTCCACTGAATTTAGTAACAAGGAAGTCACTGGTGACCTTGGAAAGAACCGTGTCATTGGAGAGACAGGCTTGGGATTGCAGGAGAGGGGAACTGAGCAGGGAGCCGTGTTGTGCCGGCTGTGCGGAGGGGAGGCAAGGCCACTGCTATAGGGAGAAGTGGGACTGAGGAAAGCTGATGCAAGGTTATTAAAGTTGTTAATTTTTTCCATTTTAACAGCTTTACTGAGGTATAACTAACTAAGCTGCGTAAATTTAAAATGTAACCACCTGAACAGCTTTGGCATATGAATGTACCTGGGAAGCCATCGCCATAAACAGGAATACATTTTTCATCCCCCCAAATTTCCTCCTGATCCTTAGAAACCCCTCCCTCCTGCTCCCTGGCCCCCATTCCCAGGCATCCAGTGATCTGATTTCTGTCATTTTAGCTTGCATTTTCTAGAATTCTATATAAATGTTGTTTTATATCATTTTTTAAAGGTACTCTTTTTCCATGTGACTTCTTTTGCTCAGTGTAATTATTTTGAGATGCATCTATATTGTTGCGTGTATCAATAGTTCATTCCTTTTTATTGCTGAGTAGCTCTCTACAGTACGGCTGTACCATGATTTGTTCATCCACTCACTAGCTGATGAACATTTGAGCCATAACCAGTTTGAGAAAACTAAGCTGTTTTGAATTTTCATGTACAAGCCTTTCTATGAATACACGCCTTTGACCTCCACAGTAGAGAACTAGGAGTGGAATGGCTGGGTTTGTGTCTAATTTTTAAGAAACTGTCAAACTTTTTTCCAAAGTGGTCGCACTATGTATGTTTCCACCAGCAGCATATGAGAGTTTCAGGGTCTCCACATCCTTGCCAACATTCGTGCGGACAATCTTAATCTTAGACATTCTCGTAGCTTCTCCTTTTTCTGCCCCTATCCTATCTGGGGAGAGGATAATAAGTAAGGAAATGGCCATGTGTGGGAAGGCGGAGGGACACAGGGGACAACAGCAGACACACTCCGGGCCATCAACACTACCTTGATCCAGAGTGAAGTGCTTTTCTGAGTGTGTGTGCTGGGGGCAAGCCCAGGCCCTAGCAGATGCTATTTCCTGTGGATCAGCTGGTGAACATGTCAGCTTCCTGCCTCCGGGGCCAGGGACCTAAGCATGAGGCGAGAGTTCTGCAGGGCCCTCAGCTTTGGAAGCCTCCTCCACAGACACTGCAGGGCGGAAAAGTGGGGAAGGGTGGGGTAAGGAGATTCATGCATTGCCCGTGGGATCCTGGTTTGGCCCACACCCAACACAGCAAGAAAAGAAGAGCATTTCTCCCTGATGTAGGGGTAAGGGGACTTTCTAGACCAAGCGTGCACTCATTCCAGGTGTGAAGAGAGCAGCTAGCTTGTCCTGCTGAGAAATCCATCCTGTTCAGCACTAAGAGAATTATGTCCCCTCTATGAACTTGGCCAAGGGGTGTCAGTGTGTAAGTATGAGGAGGATCAAGAAATCTAGGAGGATTAAATCATGTTGGGGCCTTCAGGAGTTATGAACAAGTAAACTCTCTGTTAAAATAATAGATTTGTAGTTAAAACTAAGCCCATCTCTAAAGTCGGATATACATACTGAGAGCACATGCAGGCCAATTACAACGCTGAATTTTGGGAACCAAGCATTTATTTATACGCCTAATTTGAGAGTGAAAAAGAACTCAGATTACAATACCTGTAGCTGCTGGGAAGAAAACCCCAAAGACAGTGAAAAAAGACTCCCCAGGGCTGTAATCTGGCAGAGTGTTGTTCTGTAGCAGTTCTGGTGAATATCCAATAAAACCATGCTCTGAAATACAAAGGAGAGAAAAATGAGCCAAATGGAACAGTGGTTACCTCTGGGAAGGAGAGAACTTTCATTTTTTGCTTTATAGACTTCCATATAGCTGAAATATTTTTCAACGAGCATGTTATTTATGTGTTTGTTTTTCATTAAAAAGAAATTCATTGATATTTGCAAGTCACTTCCCGGGTCAAAAACCTTCCATGGGTCCCTAGTAGCTACAGAATCAAGTCTGAACTCCTTAAGGTGAATATCAAAGCCCTCCACAACCTGGCAACAGCCCACGCTTTCCTGTTCCTCCTTCGCCTTTTCCTCCCGGCAACAGTCACTCTTTGCAAGCACACCGCTCCACCGCTCACACCCATCCCTGTGCCTTCACTCAGGCAAGTGACCCGACCTTCCAGACCCTTCTCCCACATCGGTAAGCATTAACAGTGTGCTAACTCTTCAAGCACAGCAGCTCAAATGCTGCTCCCCTTGAGCTTTCCGACCACTCCCTAATGGGGAGCTCCTGCTCCCTCCTCACCGCTCCTGGCACTACGCCTGGCCACAGCAGGTCTTTCCCCGACCAGACTCTCCGACCAGACTCTCCGAGGCAAGAAATCCAGTCTTACACATCTCTGCCCCCCAGAGCCAAGCACTGCACCTGATGCACAGTAGGTAGGTTGCAAATATGGGTCACACTGAAAAGAAGCCTTCTCTTAGATCTCTCAGCTCATGGGCACATCTCGCGTCCACGCTTTCAATCTGACTTGTTCACAGACTGCAGCAGGAACATCTCAGATCTGATTTCTTCAAAGTGTTTTAAACATCTTTGTACACTGATTTTAACAATGTTTTTCAATTGGTTTCAATCCTGCAGGCTTGTCGTTTCTTTGTCAAAGGAGGTCACTTTGAACAGCATGCGGGAATGTGCTGGTGGAATGCAGGGTTTTAAGACATAAGTCAAGTGTTCTTGGGCTCAGGAACACCCAAGATATTCAGCCTCTGCTTTTGAATCTCACCTCTGGGAATGAGCTGGTTTGTTCCTCCTGACAATATAGCCCAAGAGAAGCCAATCCCTGCTCCCTTTCCCTGAAGCCCCACAATCCCATGGGATGGGTGTTCAGCCACCACTCCACGGCCAACCGGAGGGTCAAGGTGACAGAATCTCCTGCCAGCCTCGTCCTCCCCGCTCAGGCTTAGTTACAGCCCGAGCTTCCAGCCACAAAAGAGAGCTCCTGCCACGCTGATGAGTCCAACGAGGTCGCTCGCGCTTCTCTCGGCTTCCAAGATTCATAACTTCATAGGAAAAATATTTTCCAAAAAAATAATAAAAGGAAAGCTCAGTGAAGCACAAGGGACCCCTGAGAGTCCAGACAGAACTTAAATCATTGTCAATGGCTTTCTTTTGCCTGAACACGGGATTTTTTTCTGGCATATTAAATCCCAAGTACTGCACAACATTTCTGAATGGTTTGGCACCATTCAGAGGACCAATAGCTGGTCCTCCCCTCATTAACAAAAAAGCAATAATAGCTAAGTTAACTTTAGCTTATCCGCTGGCTGACCCCACAGGCGAGTCTTTCTGAGCAGAAACCCGGCCCAGCCTGACTTGGAACTGAACCCGGCCAAGCTGGAAGGATGCACAGGTCGGACAGCACATCTGAGCGGAGGGCTGTGCGTGCGGGGCAGGCCAGCCACGCAGGGCACAAACGCTTTGTCAGGCGCGTTCATCTCACCAGTCCCAAAGGTGGCCCTGACACAGGGAGCCTGCGGTCACCAGGCCTGAAGGGCTTTGCCCGGGTCAGCCTGAAGGTTCAGAGGGATTTGAGGCCCAGTAGACGAGTCACTGGGAAGACTTTTCTCTACCTCCTTCCCCTCAACAAGGCTTTGAGAATAGACGCTTGGGGCTGGGGAAGAGCCTGCCTCAGTCGCCCTCTCTTGCAGGGCCAATGAGAAAGGCAGCCCTGACACGCTCACAAGCACACTGTCACTCACACGCTCACACTCCTGCTGGCCCAGCCCGCTCTGAGCTGGACCCAAGTCCAGTTCTGAATCTTTCTCAATGAAATAATCTGAACTTTGAACTCCATGGATAAAAGTATTTGTCAATACTTTATTTATAATAGTGTAAAATTGGGGGAGGATCTAAATGTCTAACTATGGGAGACTGAGATAGTTTACATGTTTATAAAGAGTTTTTAGTATGATACAAAACTGTCCATGTTACATATGATATAGATTATGTTAGAATACTGGATACGAGTTATAGTATAAATACAAAAAAAAAGTCTTTTTAAAAAATTTTTAAATTTTTTGTAGAAATGGGGTCTGACTATGTTGCCCAGGCTGGTCTTGAACTCTGGCCTCAAGTGATCCTCTCACCTTGGTTTCCCAGAGTGCTAGCATTACAGGTATGAGCTCCTGCACCCAGCACATGTTTTAATTTATACATGTAAGAAAAGTCTAGAAGAAAACATACCAAAATACTAACTGTGGTTATCTGCATAGCGCAATTATGAGCAATTCTTTTTCTTTATTTTTTTATTTCTACAAAACTGCCACATTTTTTAAAAGGAACATAATCTACTTGTCACCAAAAAAATAATATCTTTTAGGAAAACAAACAAAACATCCCACAACTGAAAGTGCACTCTCTCCAGGCAGCTTTTCTATATATGAGTGTCTTTTCTTTCTTTTTTTTTTTTTCATTACCATTTATACTCTACCTGTTTTCCCAGATGATTTGAGTGGCTTATGAGAAAAACATAAATAAGATAGGGCAAATAAAATAAAGACCAAGAAAAGAAAGAAACTGAGCAAGAGAGAGAGGACAAGAACCCACTGTTGTATTCCATGACTCGACCTGAGGCCTCTGCATAGGGCTTGGAGGTTCTGTTTGGACCAAGCCCACTCTGGCAGGGCATTGCGCCTGGTGGCCCATCCCTCACGTGTGCCACTTTCCAGTGGACGAGAAGGAGCCCCCAAGGCTGGCACAATGGACCCTCATTTTCTCTGCCTTTATATTCCCAGGCGTTTGTGACTTCCACCCCCCACCTGTCACCACCCCACCTCATGGTCCCCAGTCCTGAGCCAGCCTCATGGAGTCTTGCTCACTGATCTCTACCCTGCCTGCTGGGGCCCAGGTCTCTCTCCCACACCCTGAACCTGGTGGTTCAGCCAGATGTGGAGCCTATGCAGAGTGGGTGCCCAGGTAAGACACTGAGCCTCTGACTGGCAGCCACTGGCTAGCTGAGGGATGGTGTGAGGTCAGAGGGTCATGCCTGAGGCCCACACTACCTGCCATTCCTTCCAACAGTGGCTCCTAATGCCTGCCTTCCTGATGTT
Organism: Lemur catta; assembly: GCF_020740605.2. Classification (NCBI taxonomy): domain Eukaryota; kingdom Metazoa; phylum Chordata; class Mammalia; order Primates; family Lemuridae; genus Lemur; species Lemur catta. The sequence continues at coordinate 220,891,921 of NC_059128.1, read as the reverse complement.
CAGACCAAGGTTCCTAATTCTTTTAGTCATGGCCCTGTTTGAGTGTCTGCTGAAAGCTGTGGTCCTTGTTCCCATAGACAGCACATTTTGCATTCCATTTGGAGTGGCCCAGATCTCAGAAGCCTCGCAGGAGGCCATGGACCCTGAGGTTCAGGGCCTCTACTCTAGGGACTCCCTCTGCACCAAAGACTGTCCGGCCAGGCCCTGAGGCACCTACAACTTTCGTACCCTGACGGCCACCATGCCTGGCCTCGGAGTTGACAGCAGCCCTGAGAGTGACGGAGCCAATAACGTTTTTGTACTGCTGTCCTTGCCATGCAACGATGAGACTGTGTTCACAGAAATTGTGCAAGTCCCCCCAAGGACATCACAGGGCAGCCTTGCTTCTGCAAATAATGCTGAGCAACCATAAGCCGAGCATTTCCTATGTGCCAGTCACGGAGCACCAGGTCCTCACAATGTCATCCTCCCTGCAGGATAAGGGAGGGGAGGAATCTTGTCCAAGGTCACATAGGCAGACCTGCCTGGACTTCACCCCCTGCCTGTCCCAGTGGCAGAGGCCAGGTCTCTCTCCAGGAGGTGGGTCCCAGGCCCCAGCGCTGCCGTCACAGAGCGAAGCCCAAATCGCGGTTTCCCTCTCAGCCCCAGGAACACGCCCGCAGAGGTCTCCGCATCTCCCTCCGCTCCATCTGCGCAGGGCAGGCAGGGGTCCTATCCACGCTGAGGGGTATGTGACTGGCTGGGGCTTGCACAGGGGGGAGGGCACACAGCCCAGCCTGGACCCCAGCTCTGTCTGCATTCAGTTTTCCATCTACGATGCTGTTCCTCCATAATTCATCCCGAAGTCATTTCCCCAGGGGTACCTAAAGCTCACTTCTTGACCTCAAAGGGGTCTCTTTGCCTCTGTGGGACTTTCATTTCCTCTGCTGGTAAAAGGGGGTCGCTGGGCTGGGGTCCTGTTATCTGACATCTTCCAACTCGGAAAGGCCTGGGATGCCTGGGGCCCGCAGCTGCAGCGTGTGAATGCAGCTGGGTTTGACCTGAACATCTGTTTCTGTATCCGCGGAATAAAAATACTTTGGTCCTGTTTGAGCTGTGTGCTCTCAGGAAGAACAAAAACAGAGCCCTGGGTGGGTGTGGGGGTGGGGAAGGATAGAACAAATGACAAGACCCAGGCAGGAACGGGCAGAGGGAAAGTCCTTGAAGCTCTGTGTGCAGAAAGGCTTGACCTTTCCACCAAGAATTTGGGTAACTCAGGTTGCTTGTGATGTGGCCAATGGGTTGTGGCTTTGGCGGAGGGAGCGGTCCCAAGGGGTGCTGGTGGGAGCCCACCCTCCTACCCTGGCCAAAGCCGCTCCTAAGGGTGACAAACAGCTGCTGTGGCAGGGCCGGGCTGGGCCCCGCAGCAGCGCTCAGCCCCGCCCCGGCAAGGTGGCCGCCTGGAAGCCCCGTGTGGCACCTGCGGTGTCCCCGCCCCCGCCGTGGGGGTGCGGAAATTAGCAGAGGCAGCCGGGAAGTCATCGCCCGGCCGTGGGTGTCGGATCGAGCCTGCTGACTAACTTAGAAAGCGAGGTTTCTAAAAATGATGCCGGGCGCGGGCAGCGGCTGCGGGCGGGGGGGCTTCCGGCGCGCTGGCTTTCTCCAGGGTCTGTCCCCAGACCAGCGACCAGCGACCAGCCAGATGGCGCTTTCCTGGGAACGGACAATGGGAGAGGCTGGTCCAACCGAGAATAGAAAGAGCGGAGGAAGGGCCGGCAGGGAGAGAGGAAGGAGGGACGGTCACGGGGGGCAGCGGCAGGACAAGGAGAGGAGCGGCTTCAGGAAAGGGCGCACCGCCACGCCGCCCGCCGGGGCCTGGGGCTCTGGGGACGCGGACCACCGGCAGGGGCAGGGGCTGGGACGGCCGCGAGGAGCGAGCGAGGCCCCGGCCGGGGACGCCCAGGACAGCGCGGCTGGACCGGACCGCGGGCCTCGTGCGACGGCCTCGTGCGCTGCGCCGGCTCCTCCGGGCCCTCCGCGGGCGCGCGCCCCGGCTTCCGCTGCCTCGGGGACACAGATCGCAGCAAATCCGAAATGGCCTGACAGAGAGGGCTCAGCGAAAAGGGGAGAAAGGGAGTGCCCACGGCCCCGTCCTGCTATTTTAGTCACCCGCAAGAGTTCCTGCCCGAGCAGCGCCACCCTCACCCCGACGCTCGTGCAGATACTGCCCAGCCCCAGATGGGCCGAGATGGGACGAACATGAGCCATCAAACCCAGCAGACCCCAGCCTGCCTGGGTGGTAGGTGGAGTTTTCCCTCTGAGCTTTGGTGTTAGCTCCTGGGAGCTGCGAAGGTTGAGGCAGCCGTAGGTTATCAGGAGGGAGACCAGACAAAACTGAGCTGGAAAAGCATGTATTTAGAAGTCTCAGCTACCTACGCCCATCCTCCCTGGGCATGGGGCACAGGGGCCTCTTCCTGGCACAAGGACTCTAAACATCTCTGGGCAGGAAGGCAAGAGCTGTGGCAAGACCAGGAATTAGGACACGTAGGTCCAGGTGTGGGGTCTGCCGCAGACTCACCACTCACCGTGGAACTGCGGGTGAGCCCTGTTCCCTCGGAGCTTTGAAATGAAACTCTGAGCCAGTGAGTCTGGGACGGGCCAGAAAGTCTACATTTCTAATAAGCTCTCAGGTGATGCCAAGCTCCCACCTGCAGATCACACTCCCAGTAGCTGGGTACTAGATGATTTTTCAGGACCCTTCTAATTCTGAAATCTGGCCCACCAGAAGCCCACAATCAGGACTCAGAATACATCATCCAAATGCACAGTTGATTTCCAATGTCAGATGTATTAATAAAACCCCAAACTAGCTTCCAGAACGTGTCCCTACTCCCCTTGCTCTGTGGTTGTCAATACAATATGTGCTGCAGAACTGTGAAACAATCTCACTGCCACATTTTTCATGTGTTAATAAAACAAACCAATTTTGGATGCCTGCCACGGGTCTTACGTTGTTTTCGTTTTCTGCTGTTTTGGGATCAAGAGTGTCATTGGTGCCCTCATTAGTGCAAATAATGAAAGCTTAAAGACAGAGAAGAGAGGAGGAAACCTTCATGGGCTAATTCATTGCCATTTTAACAACAGAGGAAACCGGCGTGCAGAGTTGGAAGCCAGTTGTGCAACAGGCATGGAGAGTGGAAAGTGGATCAGCAACCCTAATTCAGAGTCCAGTTTGGAGTACCAAGTCCAGTGTGCTGGGCTCTCCCATAGAACAGGGTCATAACAATCCCAGTCCAACTATAGGTGCTCTGTAAAGTGATTTGAAATTGAACTGAATGGGGCTGTGTTGATTTGGACTGTATTGATCATGGCCTGGAGACATGGAAGAGGAAATGGTAGGTTTGGAAGAGGCCCCCAGGGAGTTCTGGGCAGGGAGCTGGGAGCCTTCCCCAGACCACAGTCTCCTCCCTGGCTTCAGCCCTGGTGACTTTGGCTCTATGGAGGGTGGGGAGAGGATGTGAGCAGGGTTTCCAGCCCTGAGCCCCCACCCAGAGAGCAAATACACAGAGGAGGGCTGGGCATTCCAGCAGTGGCCAGAAGGGAAATGTGAAGTGGGGCTGGGCCTGCCCGGAGGGCCGAGGGAGTCCACCCAGCCTGGAGCCTCGGAGCCTCGCCTGGCCCTGGGGAGGGCCTCCACCCTGAGGGAGGACTAGCTGCCAGGAAACAGCTGGAAAAGCCCCCAGGGCCGGGCAACCCACAGAATGAAGGGCTCAGGTTGGGGGGATGTCAGGGCAGCACCCCCACACCTGGGAGGGGAGCAGCTGAAAGTGCCCCCTTAATAAGAGCAGCTCCTGCCAAGCCCTGACCTAGGAGGACAGTCCTGGGCTCTTTCTGAGCAAGAGTTTTCTCACTTGTGAAAGGAAAGATGAACCTTTTCCTCATGAAGAATTATTTCTAATAAACAAGAAGTTGTTCCATCTGCTAACATGGGCTCTATTTTAAATCCTTAATAAAGCTTTTTTTATAATGGCCTTGGGGTCAGTAAGTTGAGATGAGAGATTTTTGCCTTGAGAGGCCTACAGCGGAAAGAGTTGTCAAATGTCCAAGAACGTGAAAAGAGCCGGACGGTGCACGTGGGCCTCCCCTTGGGCCCAGGAAATGAGGCATCTTGGGAGGAGGACAGTGATGGCCACTTACACTGAGCAAGAGTTTACGCAGGGCGCTGTTCCAAATGCTTTACTGTATTAAATCATTTAAGCCTCACAAGCACCCTGTGAGGTAGATGCATTTTTTTCAGGTAAGGAAACTGAGGCACAGAGAGGCAACTGGGATTCAAACCTTGTGCTGCTAGTGCTGGGGCTGGTGCTCACCCCAGGATGCAGGGACTTTGGAGGGGAGCCAGGAGCTCAAGCTGGCCGGGCTGGCGCCCTGCAGAGGGGCCAAAAGAGGCTCCACCCTGGCTCAGCCCACAGAGCCCCCACCAGCCTGCCCTAGCTGCTCTCAGCTCAAAGGAGCCTGAGAAAGGAAAATCTGGCCTTCTTATCTCCTGGGGGAAAGGAATGCGCTCTCCCGCCAGGATAAGGGGCTGTTTTGATAGGAAGTCTCCACCCTGGCTGTGGGTTCCTCCCAGCCACCACTCACTCCTTCTGGCTGTCCCGGGCTCTGGCATCCCACTTCCCATGCTTAAACTCCTGACCCCCGACACCCCCAAAATAATCCTAAACCAAATCATGTACCCGCCCCCCGGCCCCCACAAATCGGCTGCCCCTGCACCACTCCATGCTGGTCAAGAGCTCTGACCTCAGGGGCACTCCCCTGCCCCACTCATGCCTGGACAGCCTCTCCAGGCAGGCAGTGAGGAGGGGTGGGAGGGGGGTGGCGCCTGCAGGGAGGGGTGTCAGCATCAACACTCAGGGTGTGGATGCAGGCCCACCCTCCTGCCAAGCACCAGACTGAAAACATTCAACACTCAGACTCCACCTCCAGTTCTGTAGCCTTGGACAGCTCCCCCCCGCTCTAAGTCCTGCCCAAAAAACAGAGCAGAAGCTCTCTTAGAATCCCATGGCTAAAGATGCAGTATCATAGAACCACAGACACTAGGGTTATAGGCCTCAAACCCATTTTACAGATGGGAAGGCTGAGGCCCAAGAAAGGAGACCCCCACGTCACAAAGTTAGCAGCTGGTCAGGCAAGACCAGGACACAGTGTGGCCAAGCCTTTGTCCAGCATGTTCTGTGGGTCTGCACAGGCCCTGTGATGGCGTTCCTCTCTCTGTTGTTACTGCCTGGCTACCTGTCTGTTTTTCCACTAGAGTATGAGCCAGGTGGGGGCAGGGACCATGCTGTCTTATTTCCTGGGGTATCTCTAGTACCTAGCCCCAGGGACATGCCAAAAATAGAAAACATTATTAATAATGAACAAAGGAAACAACCCACGTGTCCATCAACAGATGAATGAATAAAGAATATGAGGTATGATCCACACAATGGACTATGATTTAGCTATAAAAATGGATTTCTGATCCATGCTACATGAATGCACTTCGAAAGCATTATGCTAAGTGAAAGAAGCCAGCCACGAAAGGACAAATATTATATGATTTCACTTATAGTAGCTCCCCCCTTCTCCACAGGGCATGTGTTCCAAGCCCCCCAGTGATGTCTGAAACCATGGATCGTACTCGATATGGTTCGGATGTTTGTCGCCTTCAAATCTCATGTTGAAATTCAATCCTCAGTGTTGGAAGTGGGGCCTGGCGGGAGGTGTTTGGGTCATGGGGGCAGATACCTCACGATGGCCTGGTGCCCTCCCTCAGATAAGGAGTGAGTGCCCCTTTATTAGTTCATGAGACAGCTGGAAGTTTAAAGGAGCCTGGCCCCCCCTCCTCCCTCTCTTGCTCCTGCTCTCACCACGTGACACACCTGCTCCCCCTTCACCTTCCACCTTGACTGGAAGCTCCCTGAAGCTCACCAGAAGCAGATGCTGGTATCACGCTTCTTGTACAGCCTGCAGAACCCTGAGCCAAAATAAACCTCTTTTCTTTATAAACTACCCAGCCTCAGGCATTCCTTTATAGCAATGCAAAAAGGGCTAACACAGTACTTAACCCTTTACATATTATGTTTTTCCTAAATATACATATGTATGATAGGGCTTAATTTATAAATTAGGCACAGTAAGAGAATAACGATAATAATAAAATAGAACAATTATAACAACATACTATAATAAAAGTTATGTGAATGTGGTCTCACTCTCTCTCTAAAAATATCTTATTGTACTATACTCACCTATTTTGGACTGTGGTTGATAACTGAAACCTTGGAAAACAAAACCGTGCGCAAGGGGGGACTGCTCTATGTGAAATATCTAGAACAGGCAAATTCACAGAGGCGTAGAGTAGAGGTTACCAGGGGCAGAGGGGAGGAATGGGGAATTATTGCTTAATACATACAGAGTTTTGTTTGGGGTGATGAAAAGGTTTTGGAAGCAGATGGTTATGATGGTTGCAAAACAGCGTTAACGTAATTAAGGCCACTGAACTTAAAATTGTTAAGATGGTCAGTTGTGTGTTATAGACATTTTACCACAATAAAAAACACAGCACCCCTCAGGGATCACACCCTGCACCCTCGGTCTAGGCCTGAGCTCCTCCCTGCTTTACAGGAATGGAAAGAGACTATAAGGGGAGCCACTACTCCTGGACATGGCCGCAGGCTCTTCTGAGCACACCAAGGCAGAAGCTGCCCCCTCCGGAGAAGCCCAGGTGGGGAAGCTGCACCAGCCATCGGACCAGGATCCTGTCAGGGTGGATTTGGACGGAAAGCACCGTGTGGAAACCACGCTCCCTTTGCTGATGTGTGGAACCCATGGTGTTTTATTCAGGGGTGAGGGGTGAGGGAATTTGCAGCAAAGCTGCCGAGAAGCACAAACTGCAATGTCTCCATATCAGGCATGCCCAACTCCCTCTGAAAACTTCAGCAAAGTCGAGGGCACTGTTGTCCCAGTCCCACTTTTAGTACATGTTCCCATTTTCAAAACTCATGGTCACTGGGACCTGAGGCCTGGGAGGAGTGTTGGACACAGAGTCTCACTAGGCGAGAGCTGGCTTTGAATGAGTGTGCCTTGAACCCCAGCTTCCCCGGGCCAGCGCGATAGCACACTGACCTTATGCTGTGCCTTGGCCCCCTCTGCTCTCACCCACAGCCTCCTGGCTCTGAGAGGAGGAAACCAGAAGTGGCACCTGCCCGTGCCTCTGTGTGTTCCTTTGCAAGCCTTTGTGTGCCTTCTCTGCAGGTGCTTGTGGAGATGAGGTGTGTTGTACCATCGCCCCATCAGATTAGATCTCCTCAAGGTCAAGGACGAGGGATGCTCCTCTTGGGTGGACTTGATTTTGGGGCCCCAGGAACTTACCTTGTTATGCAAAGTATGCTCATGGAACCAGGAGTACCAGCATCGTCTGAGAGCTTCTCAGAAATGCAGAATCTCAGCTCTCTCCCCTCTCTTCTCACCCCCTACGTGTGGCATTGGAATCTTCATTTTATTAATAACAAGAGCCCCAGATCTTGAAGTTTGAGAAGCACTGTCTTAGGGTATAACCCAGGGGCCTCCAGGACCTATTCGTCCAGGACAAACAATGATAATGATAATAATTATTGAGAACCTATTTTGTGCCAGGTATGACACTAGGCCTCCTGTAAACATTGTCTTATGTTATGCTTTGGCAACCTAGCAAGCTAGACATTATTACCCGCTTTTCAGAAATGAGGAGAGCAGGTCAGAGAGGTTACCTAACTTGACCAGGTCTGTGCAACAAATTATAGCAGAGCTGCAGCTTGAACCCAGGGGTCTGACGACTGTAGTAAACATGATGCAATCCTTCAAATTGGGCCAGCAGGTACAGCCACTTGCCGACTCTCTGCAGGGCCTGAAATTCACTGGCAAATGCAACCCTCAATGAGGTATTCTAGAGGCTGCCCCGTTGCCTAGCGCTGGGCTGGGCTATGGGTGCCCACGTGCTGGGGTTAGGCTAACCCTGTGGCACAGGCCTCGGTATTTCTTCAGAGTGTGTCCCTGAACTTGCATGTCCTGCCCCCAGGAGCATTAAGGTCCAGAACTAGAGTGACACAGAAGTCGGAGAGTGAGCAGGCCTGGCTCAGGAATCTCTATCCCTGGCCTTGTCTGGGCCCCGGAGTGAAGGTACGGGGGAGAAAAGCAGGGTGGGCCCCCAAAGGTCCTTGTGACATAACTTCCAAATTTATGATCCAGGGCATCATCTACAGCCAGCCCCAGGAGGCAGCACTCTCCTGCCAGCTGCACCTGTAGGTCAGCTCCCTGAACCCCAGCCCCCGGCTGGCACCCATAGGCTCCTCGGGCCACAGAGCCCGGCCCAGCCTCACCGAGCTGTCCTTCAGTGGACGCCTTCTGCACACCCACTCATGGTCTGAGACTGTCCACCTGGTCCTCTGGGTCTATAACTGGCCACCTCACTCCCCATCCAACGTGAGGGACTTGAGGGCACATCTCCCCTGACCTTGTGTCCCACACAGACCCACCATCATGCCTGCCAATCCCCCAGATGGATGAGCCAGAAAGTGCCGTCACTGGCCACTCCCCAGCCACAGGGCAAGCATTCTGCAAACTCCCGGCAGAGGACACGTTCCACAGGCAGCGAGAGGAACACAAGCTCGCGGCCAGAAGCCGGGCACAGGCAGGCTATGCTAGCCCAGTAGCTCAGGGTGTCTCCCTCCACTTCCTTGGAACTCCCAGCTGCTCAGGGCTGAGGTGGGCGAGGTAGTGTGAAAGGGCCCTCCCCAGCCGGTGACTGCATGCGTCAAGCATCCATCCCGGGACACTGGCCAGAGAGCGAGCCAGCCAGGCCCTCCTGCTCACAGGGCTGGAGCAGACACAGGGTCCAAGCTGGGCAGCGCGAGCTCCGGCTTCCTTCTGCAGCCTTGCTGGGGTCCCACGGCCTCCCCGGCTGGGGCTCCTTTCTCTGGCGTGCGGAGCCAAAGTCAGCAGATGGAAACAATCCAATGGACACATCCCAGCTGTGGGGTCAGGGGAGGGACTTGGAGCCAGGGGTCTAGGACTCTGGTCAGTTGTTCTTTCTTCATCAGAATCAAACACAGAACAGAACAAGAGGCCGGCGTGGGGCGCACCTGCTCCTGACCCTCCCTCAGCCAGGGGAGAGCAGGGACTGCCACCTACAGAAGACCTTCTACCCAGGGCTGGATCCGAGCAGCCAGGGAGTAGGGTACCTAAAGTATGATTTTCTCACCCGACCAAAGAAATAGTACATGTGCAACTCACCTAATTTTAAAAACAAGAGCCACCAACATAAGCTGTTATTCCATGGATAGAACAAATAAAAGAACATGCTTTGCCTCCTATTCAGGCCAGTAAGAAAGAGGAGGAGGGAAACAGAAGGCAAGAAGGGATGGGGCGGGGATGGTGAGCTGGGGGCAGGGAGGGGGAAGAGAGACTAGAAGAGTGGGGAGGAAAACAGAGAGAGAGAGACAAACAGAAGAGGAGAAAAGAGGAGAGAAAGCAGGCAGGTTGTGAGGAATGCCGGAGATGACAGTTTGCTGTCGGCTTGGTCTGCAGAAGTTCAGAAATCCTTACCTGGACACCAGCCTTTGTTTACAATTCTTCCCTGTTCTAATCCTTTAAAATGCCTCTGTTCCAAGCCTGAATCTTTCCCCTTTCAGGGTCAAGGATGCCTTTGAGAATCTGGCAGTAGTTCTGGACCCCTCCCAGAAAAATAGACTTATCCACATAAAATTGTGCATGCACGTTCAGGGGCTCGCTGACCCTGTGTTAAAACTACCTATTCTGGAAGCTCCACTCTGATTGGGAGACACAAAATGGCCAAAACAGAAATGCCTCACCTGCCAGGTGACACTGAGACAAGGGATGTGTTGAATCTTACTTGTGTGTTCAAACCATCACCATCAAGCTTCAATCATACCATCGGCTTCACTGATACAATTTTCGGGCCTAAGCACGTTTCCCTAGTTACTATCCCCAACAGTGGGGCTAGAAGCAAGGCTGGTGGCTCCAAGGAGCCACCTTTGTGCATGGATGGTTATTATGCAGTAAAAGGGCTGCCTTACCCTGGAACTAATCCTTTCCAGATTGATGGGATTATTCAGTCCCACATTTACAGCAGCTCCCAAATCCAAATGTGCATAAGAATCACCAGTGTGCTTGTTTAAAATGCAGATTACTAGTCTAAAATTTGAGAGTCTGGAACAGACTGTTTTTCTAATGAGCCTCTAGGTGACTCTGATACAGACACTCCCCACATCGGACTCGGAGACATCCTGTTCTTCTAGCAAACTGCAAGCCTGGGAAGCTGAGCTTCTGGCCCAGCAGATCCGCTAATTCCCACTCCTTGTAGTGTCCTCCTCGTACACCGGGGGGCAGGAGTAGGCACACACACAAGGGTGCTGGGAGACAGGTTCAGACTACTGCATCAGAAAGGCTACCTTTATGGGCTAAAAAAGAATGAACAATAGTTCATAGTTCACGTGAAACCTTCCAAGGGCCTTTAAGGCAGTGGCTCCCAGATACGATCAACCACACAAAAAAAGACCCTGGAGTACCTCTTACAGTCCAGACTCCCAGGCTTCAGGCTACTAGGAAACACACACACACACACACACACACACACACACACACACACACACACGCTAGTGACAAGTTTTTGCAATAATTCTGTTATACAGGCAGGTATCAGAACTTGTTTGTTCATGGCACTTACAGGCCCAAGTTATTTCGATCAAGATACCAGACCATTATCGCAAAGATGCTTTGAAAAACTAAAGTGCCCTTAAAATTACCTAGAAAAAAAACAGTGAATACTATCAGGGTTTTCTTCTTCTTTTCTCTTCCCCTTCCTCCTCCTTTTTCTTCTTCAGTGAGGAGACGGGTTGCGGAAGGCAGGCCACACAGGAGTGCCCCGAACGGGTTCCAGATGGTACAGCCCGACTGACTCTCGGCCCGACTGCTCTTCCCTTTACCCTGGAGTGCCGCACACATATAATCCCTGCCTGGCTGTGCCGTGACACGAAGACGGTTGAGAGGCACTAGGTCAGGTGTAAAAGAAACCCATGGAAAGGGAGGAACAGCTCAATCTAGAAGAGACTGTGAAGATATTTTCTGATTCTCTACAAGGTGGAACTTCCACACAAAAGGACACTATTATGTGCCCAAACCAGTCCACACCGGGCTTGGCATCTGACAGGGCTGTCGGGGGAGGTGTCTCGAGAAATGCCAAAGAAGCAGCCCCATGTCAACCACTTGGCAGAGCAGCGGCAACAGGGAAAGCTGGGCACAGGTCGCAGATCCTCCACCAGCGTGAGAGGTCCACAGTATGTTTGTCTAGAATCTTCCCTTTGTCAAAGCAAGCTTATTTACCGAGTTTCCTCATTTCAAGTATAATTTTTTTAAACCTTCTTGTTTTCTGAAATTTGGATGTCTTACAATCAACACGAAGACTTAATGTCAGGTGGTTTTTTCCACCTGAAAATTTGGCATCTTAAATTTTACGGTATCTTAGAATAGAGGAAGTAAGTCTCATTACCTCCTTTAATCTCTAAACAATCCGTGAGGCAGGCGTTATTATTACTCTGTGTTTTCCAGATGAGGAAACTGCTGCTTAGACAGGCCATTTCCACAGGGTCAGGGAGTGAGGAAGTGGCAGAGCCAGGACTAAAATCCCCGTTCCAGTATTTCTTCCCGGGCAGTGTGAGAGCAGACGTGTCCGTACAGTAGGAATTGGGGCTCCGGGAGGACAGCGCTGAAAAGTGGCTTCCACCCTGAGTCACTGGGGTGGAGAAAGCAAAAAGGGATTTTCCTTTTGCTTCAGATAGAAATTTGAAAAACAAAAAAAAAATAGAAAGATATATAGGGTTTGTTTGGTTGCTGTTGTTTGTTTGTTCCTTTATTGCTTTACAACTTAAGAAGGTGCCATGCACAAACACTCAAATGATATCACATTTGGCACCTGTAAGTTTAAAATGGCGTTTGTTTGGACAGTAATTACAGATTTACTGTTTGGATTTATTACTTTATTTACTTTCAGATGTTCTGAATTTCTTGCAATTGAGGTTGTAAGGTGTTGTACTTTAAGAGATCTAGCATTTCAGTTTCTGCCAGTTTAAGAGGAGTCTGGAAGACGTTTCACAGAAGAAATCATCACCAAAATAATAAAACCAAAAAATTCTTCTCTACAATATTCAGTAAGTGCTCATTTGGAAAGCAGCCAGGAGGAAAAAAAGAGAACCTCCCCTCCCACCAAAACTCAAAGAAAAAAACAACTACTTTTGAAATATTATTTCTAATCCTTTAAAAAATGCCCTCCCGGGGAGGTATTTCTTTCCATTAGACAGACGAACAAACTCAGAAGTTTTGGTGATTTGCCCACAGTCACACAGCTAGTAAGGAGCATGTGTTCTGCTAGGACTAATCACAAAAGCACATATTATTGTCATTGATCCCATTTCATGAGGGCAGGGAACATGGCTATCTTACTGTCGTGACTGGCCCCTGGGTAGGAGGGTGGGAGGAAGACAGAAGGGCAGCAGGGAGGTATGTGTACAGCCAGGCGCTCTGTCCACCCCCAACCCCAGACCACTTCTTGGGAGACTGTGCACTGACAATCTGTGTCACCGGCTGCGTTCTCCTACATTTCTCATCACACTTCCACAGCGGCTCAGATTATGTTTCTAGGACTGTGTCCATCTGCCTCACTGGATCCGGATTCACTCTGGTTTGTTTCCCAGGCAGTCACTCAGCAAAGTGTCACTGAGCGTCAGCCATGTGCCTGGTACTTTCTAAGAGGCTGGGATAAAATACAATAAGATGTGATTCCTGTGCTTGCGGCTCTTGCAGCCTAAAAGACAATGACCTGCTTATGACCTCCTACTCGGCAGGGCGTGCCCTCAAAATCCAAGGTGCAGGGGCTTTTCTGCAGCTGCCCACCAAGCTCTCTTACCTACCACCAGGGCTTCTTTCTGCTGTTTCTGATGCCTTGTTTGTTACTTTCAGAGACACCAAAGGGTGGCCCAAATTCGGATGCTCTTCTCAGTAGCATGTGCCTGCCTTTTCCCGGGGGCATGTTTCCCGCGCTGGGAAGCACAGACAAGCAGGAGGAGCGAGGCAGGTGCTGTCACAGGACGCTCTGCCCCTGTGGTGTGAAACGGCTATGAGTGATGGAAGAAGCCTCTTGGTATCACATGTGAGGAAACGGAAGGTAAAGCCACCCCCAAATCACTGGTCAAGTTGGCTTCTGACCCTTGGCCAGAGTTCTTCCATGACACCCACTCTGCACACCAAGGGATGAAGGGTTAGAGGGAGAAGAAACTGCAGCCCACTGACTTCTAACAGAGAATGAATGTTAAAATCAAGTTTTTTATGAGGCAACCGAGATGCACAGATGTTAGGGTCCTGGCCCAGAGCCCCACAGGCAGTGATAGAGAGGACCCTGGCTTTAAGTGTCCCAATGCAAAATACTTTCACTTCACTATTTAGCAACTTCTCAAAATGCATTTTAAATGCCATACCCTATGTGTACTGTTTGTTTTGTGATTCCATCAGTAAATAGCACGGTGGCTCCAGCAGCTAGGAGCAATGTGAGCTTGATGGTTAGGAAGGACATGGACCCTGAAGTCAGACAGCTGGGGCTCAAATTCTGGCTCCACTGCTTACTAGCCATGTGACCTTGGGGAAGATAACCTCTCTGAACCTCAGCTTTCTCATCTTTATCACAGGGACAGTAACAGCACAGGGGGCTGGATGTAGTAACTCATGCGTATAATCTTAGCACTTTAGGAGGCCGAGGTGGAAGGATAGCTTGAGCCCAGGAGTTCAAGACCAGCCTGGCAACATAGCAAGACCCCATCTCTACAAAAAATTAAAAAATTAACCAGGTGTGGTGGCACACACCTGTGGTCCCAGCTACTTGGGAGGCTGAGGCAGGAGGATCACTTGAACCCAGGAGTATGAGGTTGCAGTGAGCTATGACGGCACCACTGCACTCTAGCCCAGGTGACAGAGCAAGACCCTATCTCAAAAAAAAAAAAAAAAAACCCCAAAATAAGATGGACAATGCTTAGCACAATGCCTGGCAGACAGAGAATGCTGGGCAAACATTAATTATTACAGTAGTTCCCCCCCCCTTATCGAAGGAGGATACATTACAAGACCCCTAGTGGATGCCTGAAACTGTAGATCATACCAAACCCTATATTCACTAGGTTTTTACTCTACATATATGCCTTTGAAAAAGTTTAATTTGTAAATTGGGCACAGTAAGAGATTAATAACAATAATAATAAAATAGAATAATCATAACAACCTCCTGTAATAAAAATTAAGTGAATATGGTCTCATTCTCTCAGAGTATCTTATCATACGTATCCACCCTTCTTGTGATAATGTGAGATGGCAAAATGCCCACACGATGAGAGGAAGTGAGGTGAATGACGCAGGCACTGTGACACAGCGTTAGGCTACTATTGACCTTGAACACATGCACTGCCGTACTCAATCTGATAATCCGGCTGGCTACGAAGTGACTAAGGGGCGGGCGGCATACGCAGCGTGGATACGCTAGACAAAGGGATGATTCACATCCTGGGCAGGACGGAGCGGGACGGCGCGAGATGTCAGCACAGTTTTCAGAACGGCGCACAATTTAAAATTTACAAACTGTTTATTTCTGGAATTTCCCATTTAATATTTTTGGACTGCTGTTGACTGTGGGCACCTAAAACCTGGGAAGGTGAAACCAATGATGGGGGAACTACTGTATTATTACCTTCCTCGGTTACTAGACCATCTTCAATCCTTAAATTCAAGAAATGCATAGCAATGTGAAATGACAACTTTTTTCTCTTCTTAATAAATTATTCCACTTTACTTTCTCTACTTATAAGCAGAAATATACTTAGTGTTTCAAAAAGTATTAATTTTATCTGGGCCATTCGGCAAGGAGTGTCTGACAAGGGCACTGCCAGACTCTGATGCATCAGCTGATGTAGACATTGTACATAAACATCTGATGGCCTATTAGAAATAAATGTGAAAGTATTAAGAGCTAGATGTCAGCTTATGAACTGCTTTTCTTAATTATTATGTTTACTCTTGCAAAAAATAAACTCAACTTCACAACCCAATATTTTAAATTTTTCTGAAAAGTGACACAAATTCCCAGAGAAGCAGGGGAAATTTCCTTCACATTCCTAGACTTTACTGCTCAGGGTGAAAGAGACTGTTGTTTGGGCCACAGACGTGTGAGCCAGACATTATTTTCACATGCAAATGATGGCCACATGCAGAGATGACCCAGGCCCCGGCCAGGCAGAGACCCCGCCAGGCTGCCTAGTCATGCTCTCGTGGTGCACTGGGTGAGCTGCAGCCCTGTGTCCAGTGGGAGAGGATATGTGTGAAAAGAGGCTAAAAATACAAAGCATGCTAGAAACCATGCAAATGATTTAATCCAGAGTGAGAAGGCATTAGTCACTGAATCATGCATGGAGGGGGCTGGCCAAGATTTACCAGAAAAAGTGCAGTGTTTGAGCTCATGTGCCAGACAGGCGCTGGGTGCTTTCTGCACAGTATCTCAGGTGGCCGTCAGCCTGCGTGGTCGCTCACACACAGCCAGCGCGGTGTGGGCAGTACGAACACCCACCGCAGGAGCGTGGAACCTTTTATTATGTATTATCACCATTTCGGATCACAAACTAACAACAGCAAAAAAATCAATCAACGGCCTCATTGGTTAAAAGAAATTTTGCTTGAGTTTAAGGGGTGGGTGTATGTTCCCGATGGTGGTGGTGGACAGCAGACAGGATGCAAGGCAGGGAGAGAAGGGTGGGAATGGAAAAAATAAAGTGGTATGTAGAAACGAACCAAGAGAATGAGATCACAAAATTGTTTCCCAAGTTGCATCTGGTCTTCATCTCCACCCCCAGCCCGACTGCGTCATCCTAGGCTGTGTCCTCTCTCGGCCGGGCGGCGGCACCCCTGCCCTGCGGCTCTCTCCACATGTGCCCACACCAACCCCAGGCAGGGTTCCAAAGAACAAACCTCACTCGACCATTTCCCTACTCAAAAGAAAAATCTATCGATCTTTTTACTCGGCTTTTATGATTTCTGCACCTTTATTTTATTTTATTTTATTTGAGACAGAGTCTCACTCTGTTGCCCAGGCTAGAGTGCCGTGGCATCAGCCTCGCTCACAGCAACCTCAAACTCCTGGGCTCAAGCGATCCTCCTGCCTCAGTCTCCCAAATAGCTGGGACTACAGGCATGCGCCACCACACCTGGCTAATTTTTTTATGTATATATTTTTAGTTGTCCAGCTAATTTCTTTCTGTTTTTTTTGGTAGAGATGGGGTCTTGCTCTTGCTCAGGCTGGTCTCGAACTCCTGACCTCAAGTGATCCTCCTGCCTCAGCCTCCCAGAGTGCTAGAAGTACAGGCGTGAGCCATCTCGCCCGGCCGATTTCTGCATCTTTAAAATGCATGTTGAATCTTAAAGTTATTCCTGGTTGTTTTGTTTGTTTGTTTGCCTTTCTAACTAGAAAGACTAAGAAAATTCTCAAGCTCTGTCACCAAGCCTCTGTTTATATTACATCCCATCTGGGACTTCTGAATGTTGCTACATTCATTTTAACTAAAAACACTATATACAATGTGAGCTCAATTATGTTTTAAAACAAAAAAGGATAGAAAAAAGCTATAAGGAAATAGTCTTTAGACTTCATATTTTTAAATTAAACATGTATTATTCTTAATAAAAATTAATTAAAATTATAATTTTGCATGAACCATCTCATTACAAATATGAATACAAATGTGCAAGACACAAACATTGGAAGGAAATGTACTAATATAAATACAGATGCTTCTCGACTTACGAAGAGGCCACGTCCTGATAAACCCATTGTAAGTGGAAAATATCATTAAGTGCAAAATGCATATCAAAAATGCATTTAATACCCCGATAAATCCATCACAAAGTCAAAAAAATCATAACTCAAACCATCATAAGTCAGGGATGGTCTATAAGTTGTCTTTGAATGATAGGATTATGCATGCATTTTTTTTTCTTCCTTTTTTAAAAATTTTTCAGACTTTCTGGGATGAGCATGTATTGTTTTATTATGGCAAAAGCAAACTGTATTTCATTTTTCAAATTTGCTAGCTCCACCTGGTCCACAGGATATACCTGACCTGTCTATACTTTTTCCTATACAATCAGGGAAACCCTTGATGCCTGCCGTGCTTACAACACCTTCTGAGGACATGAGAGTTTATTTCTACCCCGAGATCTCCTTGTGCCCTATGACCCTGCTTCCCTGGACACAATCTCTGGACCAGAAATGGGTGTCCGAGCCAAAGGTGACCATGCAGAGGCTGGTCCCAAGGGAGTTCACTGTCCAAGAGATTTCCCACGAGCCCCTGTCCAGCCAGGCCTCTGGGCAAGAATAAAGGGGAGACCCTTGGAGGAGGCAGCAGGGGACAGCAGGTGTCAGCTCTGGCTGTGATCTGAACAGAGACAAGTTCATGCTCCACTTTTCACCAAGGGTGTGATACCAGCCGATCTTTGAAGCCCTGGAAACAGTGGGGGCTACACAGCTGCAGAGAATTTCCTGAGCTTCCCTCTGTCTCCTCCGTCAAACACCTTCATGACTCTTCCTTGAACCTGACAGGGCCTTATTCCCTTCCAGCCCTCCTCACCCCCACCCTGCTCAGAGCCCTGAGTGCCCGCACACCCGTTTTCCTGCACTCTCTGAAATTTTCCACGCACTTTCTCACCTCTGAGCATTCTGTTCCCTTTCCTTGGGATTACCTTCCCCAGTTCATCACCAGGTGAACTCCTGTGTGACCTCCAGAGTGCACTGACATGTCACCCTCTCCTTGAAGACCTGCCTGACATCCCAGGTCAAGGTCCTTCCACCCTCCTCCACCAGCAGTGTGCGTATTTTCCTTCTTAACATTTGACCGGGGAGTGGTGATTATTTGGTTAGGGGAGAGACTATCCCTTATTCTTGCATGTATCTTAGACTTCTAGCTTTGGCTCTGCACATGGGAAAAGCTTTTTGGTTAATTGGTTAGAGTAGGGGAGAGAGGGAAATTGAGGCTGGGAAGGGACAATGAGAGGCAGAGATAAGGAGACCAAGGGGCTGAGGAAGGACAAGGTGGCAACGCCCAGACAGGGAAAGCACACTAGTGAGACAAAGCCTAAAGTGCACTGTGGAAAGTCTTTTCAGGAATAAGTGCATTTTCCCACTTCAGTCAAAGGTTTCACTTCTATGCAAACATTTCTCAGCTTATTTTTCACCATAGTGAGCCCTGATGCACAACGAGCTTTCCTCATTGTAAGTATCCTAGAATCCTCTTTAGACAACCTTTTTCCTTAGACGCTATTCCCACGTATTTCAAGCATGGAATCACTGTTTTCCCCAGAGCAATGCCTAAAACTTGTTTCTCTGTAGCCTGCAAAACCTCAAAACTGGGGGAGGAAAGTTCTTAGTGTCACTTTGAGAGGTTTTCACAAGGCTAATTCACAGTTTCTGCCTGTTATGATTAAGTGTCAACCCTTAAGGTTACACCTACTGAAGATAGCAAGCAGTTGCAAATATTTATCATGACACTAAGTTAGAAATCATACCACAGCAATTCAACAAGAGAAATGCCTTCTAAAAATCTTGACTACAA
Organism: Lemur catta; assembly: GCF_020740605.2. Taxonomy (NCBI): domain Eukaryota; kingdom Metazoa; phylum Chordata; class Mammalia; order Primates; family Lemuridae; genus Lemur; species Lemur catta. Next base: position 220,873,211 of record NC_059128.1, on the reverse strand, counting down.
TACCGAGAAACCTGTTTACGAAGCATTATTTGGGTTTCAGAAATGGTCCCCAGAATCGGAGTTATAATCCACACAGTGATTATAGTCCTCAACACAGAACTTTAGACTTGGAAGAGCAAGAGAGACATTGATCTCTCACAAAAAGATATACAAATACTCCTTTATAGATGAAAAAAATGCTACTTTGAGGAGGAGAAAAAAGTCTCTAATTTTAAAAAATTTTCAACATGGTTAGTTTGTTATTTAAAAATATTAACACCAGACTTGTCAGTTAAGGTGGCAGACTGAATACATGTTCCTAATTTTGTTCCTTCTCCAAATCCCACTAATATACATCAAAGAAGTTTTTAAAAGGACCTAAATCCATAAGAACAGGAAAACAGAAGAAGGGAAAACAGCAACAAAATTTTGGAAGCTAAAAGTAAATGTGCACAGACTGGAGCAGTGTGACCAAGGACGTGTTGAGGGCTATCGTGGCCAAGGCCCCTGCAGCCCCCAGTCCTAGTTTCTAATGGGGAGGAACCGTGAGCTCAGGACACTGGGGTGAGCCCATCTCAGGTTCTTATGACCACGAGCTGACAAAGTTGCTGCTCTCCCCACCTTACCCTGCTTCACCCCAGGAAGTGCTCTGCTTGGACCTACCCCAGAGGGCCAGAGGAAGGCAGTGGGGAGCCTGGAAGTGGAATTACAGGGTGCTCACTCCGCAATGCACGTTCCCTCCGCAGGTCTGGGCCTGACACCCCTGACAGCCCCTCCAGCTGCCCTGCCGCTTGCTTCCCTCGCACAGCTTGGAACTCGGATTTCTCCTCAACAATATACAGAGTTGCTGACTCTGCAAACAGAAGCAGGGACACAAACGCTCAGGTCAGCCAGTGCCTGAGCGGTACAGGCACCGTTCTCGCTCTGAGCCCGGGCACCCAGATGACACTGTGATTCTTTAACCGGTACATGCGTCGTTAAATTCTTCCGTAGCAAAACAAAGTTTCTTACATGTTCCACAGTAAGAAACTTAAGAGATCAATTTTAAATTTTAGAAGCAGTAATGTTATTCTCCAGGTTTAGGGGCGAACCCCATCCTGTGTTCTTTTTCTTCAAAGTGTTGTACTTCATTTGACAGAGAAAAACATTGTTTACCTTCATGAAGTCGCATCGCCATTTTGTAAGATTTCAGTATCCTGTCAGTAAAGACTTTGGGAATCTCCTTTGCATTTTTACAATTTCAGATATAAATTGTATCACCTCTTAAAAACTGACAGGAAGACCAGATTAAATTAAGTCAAGGTTAGAAGTTCCACATCTCTGGTTACGGCTGAGGTCTGAGGCCATCAGTCCCTCGGGAGGTGGTGAAATGTAACGGGCAAGAGCTTGGGTGATCTGATTGTCAACTCTACCCATGGGAAACAGGTACTTGCTCTCACCACCTCAATCTGCCCGTACGTAAAATGGGAATAATCATAGTATCTACTTCATTTTGTAACAATTAAATGAATTGAAATATGTAAAGCACAAAAAACAGTGCCTGGCATACAGAAGTGCTCGATAAGGGCTAGCTGTTATTATTTGCACTATTATAGATAAGTGTCTGACTACACAATAACTGTCTTCCTGCAAGTGAAGTTCCTTCCATCCAAAGGTGCACAAGGGCCAGGTGTGGTGGCTCACGCCTGTAATCCCAGCACTGTGGGAGGCTGAGGCGGGAGGATCACTTGAGCCCAGGAGTCTGAGACTAGCCTGGGCAACACAGCAAGACCCCATCTCTACACAAAATAAAAAAATTAGCCAGGCATGGTGGCATCCGCCTGTAGTCCCAGCTACTTGGGGGGCTGACGTAGGAGGATTGCTTGAGCCCAGGAGTTCAAGGATCCAGTGAGCTATGATCACACCACTGCACTCTAGCCAGGGTGACAGAGTGAGACCCTCCTCTAAAAAACACCTAAAACCAGGTCCACTTGCTGGTTCAGTGGCCTTGCTGTGCTAAGCCCTTCTCCTCCTGGTGCCCACAGCTAGCCCCATCTCTCAATCAGTCCCTAGTTGCAGATGCAAGTTTGGGTGAAGCAGGTGGTGTTTCTAACAACTCATTTAAGTCCTTTCACACTCAGGATTGAGACATGGGTCCCTAAAAGCGGCAAACTTAGCTTGCTGGTGGGCTGTCAAACAGCATAGCTGCCTCCTTCACCAGCGAGCATCCTAGGGGCCCCCTTGCAGTAGGTGAGTGATGACTCATTGCAGACATAGCTGGTCACATGGGGCTCACGGGTGCATGGTGGCATAGGGCAAGCAGCACTGGGAGAACTGGGCTCCAACGGTGGCTCTGTGTGACCCAGCAAAGGTCACTCAACCTCTCTGTGCCTAAGTTCCTCAACCACAGAATCGGGCACATCATCCAGATTCCACATGCCCAGTTTCCAGGACTCTTAAATACCATATAATTAATGCAGGGAGGTCAGAGGAAGGGCAATGATTCAACTGAAAACACAGCCTGTCCTCCAAAGCAGACTTCAGTGTTAGTGCTGACCTGCCTGGGTTTCCCATCCCCTTGTCGAGGCAGGGCCCATAACAATGTTATCACTTTTTAAAACATATGCCTAAACTAGTTCCTATTCCAGACAATTGGCAGGTGCCCAGTTAATAGATTGTTCCACCAGACAGTTGAATGCATTGGCCATTGATCAAACATGAGGTCACTGTAATCCTATGTGCTATAACTGGAAAAGCCTGACGAGAAACAATTGCCTCGTCTCTAGCAAATAGAAATCCATATTTGCACAACTCAAAATTTGTCCTTCTTGGTGTGTGGTTCGGGAGCAAAGGGAGATTTAGTTCAAGGTCAAATGGTTTTGCTCTTTGGCCCCCATATGTTGCCAATGTAACTGTCCACGAATGTTTCACATCAGCAAATCCCCAAGCAGATTCCAGCTGATCTGCAGGAATTTCTGGCTACCATTGCCGGATCCTTGGTTTTTCTCGCAAACCTGCACGGTTGGAAAGAACAGATCAGGAGACTCCTTGTCCCAGCTATCTGGATTCTTGTTTAATTTTACTCACTTATGCTCAGTGGATATGGATAATATGAAGCACATGTACTTTTCTCAAAAAAAGAAATAGAAAAAAAGAAAGAGCCTAAGGAACACAGAGCCGTTATTACCAGAGGCTGTGACATCTTCCCAGCACACAGGCATTCACGGACAAAACTCTCCCTGCAGAGCTGCTGCAGGTAAGACACGCACTCTAATCGTACCACTGATTCATCCACACTCCTTTCAAGTATATAATGCCTCCCTGAGCACCTCCATTCCTTGCAAACGAAAAAAAATCTAGGAGGAAAACTTTCAAAGCCCCAGTTTCTTCTGGGCTGCAACCCTTCCTTCCTTCCTTCTTCCCAAGAAGGTCTGACTGAACTTGCAACCTGACCCCACCCTGGGCCGGCGCTCCAGGCAGGCATTGTGTGAGCCCTTGCCAGCTGCATGTGCAGACAGAATACCTGAGAGCCGCTGCCAAAACAGGAAGGTCGGCGCCTCTCCGGAGGGAGGCCTGGGGAGTGTCCATCGCCCAGGCGACTGCGGAAAGAAGGGAAGGGGCTAGGGCTCCCCACACCTCCATCGAGGCTCCAGAGCTGTCTCTTGTACTCTCTCCATTCAGTTTGACTCATTCTTCATTCCCTCACTTAAACATATTGAGCACCCGCCCATAGCGAACTTGTGCTGGTGTTAGGTGACACAAAGGTGATGGAGATATATCCTTGTCCTCAAGGTATTCCTGTGGTTGCGACAGGCAACTCAGGGGGCAACCTAGCACCTGGGACTCCTAGAACCCCAGTGAAACCACCTCTCTGTAATCCCAGCCCTGATCCCACCAACAGGATCCCTTAGATCACATCACCACAAAAGCCAGTGGACGATGTACACAGCGGGACCCGGCAGCAGATCCACCCAGGCCAGCTCCATCTCAGCTTCATCTGCCCCTTAGCACCAGCAAGCGCTTGCAGATTCAGGTCCAGTTTCGGGTCTCAAGAACTTGTCTTATCACAGCCAATGGGTAACTGGCATATGTTGAGCTTCGATGTAGCAAATGAATAAACTTTTCAAGACTAAGTCATCTACGCTGCCCACTTCTGGATCCTCCAAAAACCTGCTCACTACCAGGGTCTACAACGTAACAAGTATCTAACTAGATAGTAACTAACTTATATATAAAGGAAAAATTTTTGTTTTACTAAGAGGTGTCAGGGCAGTAACAGGAAGGACCCCAGGCCGGACCAGAAATGCCCCTACAGTGGCTCATCCCAAGGATCCAGCCACGAATAGAGAAAGAGGGAAAGAGATCAGAACCAGAAAATGAGGAAGGGGGAAAAGGAGTCAGAAAGAGATGGTGAGAAAGAAAAAAAAGAAGACAGGAGAAGTCTGAAAGAGGCATGAAATTTTACTTGCTGTTTCCCATTTCTTTTACTGTGGCCACAAATTCCAGTAGGTCTGCTGCCCACACCAGGGGTCCTGGGATCCCTGTGTATTTCTGAATTAACACAACTTTCCAAGAACCATCCAAGAAAGTGGCAGCAATTCTCACCTGTGCGGGGGTCAGGGCTGCCTGCGGCCAGCAAGGTGGGTGGCCAAGGGCTGAGCAGCCTGCCCCCCAACTGGACTCACCCCTGTGTTCTCCAGGAAGGGGGTGCTGCCTGAGGACCCCGAGGGGAGTGGCCCATCCTGCTAGGCACTGTTCCCCCTCTGACTTGGGACTTGGGTTTGGTCCTGGCCGGCTGAGCTTGTCTCCAGCCTCTGTTCCTGGTGGCACTGGGGAAACGTGTTTTAGCCACCTCGGTACCTGGTCCTCACAGTCCTCATGTCCTCTCCTCCCTCCCCATCAAAGGCTCAGCTCTGACCCAGATAGTTCTAACCAGGTATGAGAGGGCCCGTGGAGACTGGTAGGTTCTTAAAGCCCCTTGATCTGAAAGGAGAAAGGTAGCAGCAAGAGATCCACCGCCTTCCTTCCAGGGCATGCCAGAGCCAGGCAGTGCCTGGGAGCACCAGGGAACAGCGCTTTGGAGTCAGGTGCCTCTGGGTTCACATCTTGGCTGAGCCACTTACTGTGCAGTTTTGGAAAAGTCGCATAACGTTTGGGGGCTTTGACTTCCTTGCCTGCAAAATTGGAATAATCACCTCACCCAGCCCACTGGGTTGTTTCAAGGATAAACAGAATGATACATGCAAAGTGCCTGACACAGAGTTAGTGCTCCATTACCATTGCTTCTCCTGCACCCATGCACCCAAGCAGCAGGTGTGTGCTGCACTCGTGGCCTGCAGCTGAGAGCAGGCAACTGAGAGGTACAGAGCAAAGTGAAGCCCTTGCACTGGGGCTAAGAGTTCCAGGCCCTGCCCTGAGGCTGCACCCCGAGTGATGGGGATAACGGTCTTGTCCCCTGAGTTCTGCCAACCTGTGAGCTGAGGTGTTTGGCCTCGCCCCATTTTGGTTTGTCCTTTAGTGAGCCTGAGTGCCCGACTCTGCAGGTGACAGTGCAGGCGCCACAGGAGCAGAGGGTGCCAGGCCAGGCATCTAGCCCTGGCTGCACAGTGGAACCACCTGGGGCTCTTTAAAATACAGACCATGGCCTCACCCCAGAGGGACTGACTGACTTGGTCTGGAGCAGGGCTTGGGATTCCTTTTTTTACCCCTGAGGCTCCCTTGGTACTTCTGATATTCAGACAGGGCTAAGGACCCCAGGAATAGAGGCTGGGATGAGAGGCTGGGCCCTCATTTAAAACGTTCATCAGCTACTCTTAGACTTTGCTTCTCTCTGCTGGACAGGGAAGGCGACTGGATACTGAGGCCCGGCTTCTTGCAAACGACTTCACCTATCTAGGTCGCTGTTCCTGCAGCTGTGAGTGGGGAAAGCAGCCCTCCCTTGCAGGGTCATTCCTGAGGTTCCCGTGAGAGTGTACCCAAAAGCCCTTGCTGTACAGCACCCCGCCCCCGCCCCACAAGTAAAACATAAATGCCAGGACACCACAGACCGCTCCACACAAAGGAGTGTGTGTTTCCTCCCAGGACCTCTGTGGCAGACAGGAAGGGTTGAGCCAGCAGTCCCGGGACAGGGCTCTCCGGCCCTCAGAGGCCAGAAAACAAAGTCAGAATCAGGACTCCACACAGAGGCCGTTCTGGGCACTGCCTAACTCACAGCGGCCTGGAGCACCCTGCCCCGCACAGCCAGGCGGAGAAGCCCGCCCACCGCAGGGGGAAGGGAGCCCGCAAGGAAGGCTCAGGAAGATGTGGGCTGGGAAGAAGATTCTACACAATCATGGTGGCAGTTCGCCTGCTGTCCTCCTCTTAGGGGGAGAACGGAGCCCCTGGGCAGGGGGACCCGGGCGGATGTTCCATGGTGGGGGCGCTGGGGCAGAAGAGGCCATGCAGTCCGGCATCACCATCTGTCACTCCTGCGCGAGCATCACTGAACGCCCACGGTGTGCCAGGCGCCGGGCACGCCAGGAGGGCCCCAGCCTTGCCCACGTGCGGGCCGCTCGGAGTTGCCACGGAGCACCGCAAACATGTGGGTGCTCATTACATCCTGAACAGGGACAGCCACCTGAGGAGATTCTGGGTGTGTTCCTGGGTACAGAATATTAATTTTTAGCTTACCCACTTTGTATGCTTGGAATTTTGCCAGAGTTTTTTTAACAAAAATATAGAACAGTGAAAAATACCTCTTCTGGTGAATTAAATTCCATCTTAACAAATATGGCTCCTCTGCTTCCAAATCAACACACTCTTCCCACACGCTCAGCCCATCCCAGGGCTTCACCCACGCCCACAGCGCGAGTGACTTCATCTCCACCCCAACCACACTGCTGAGCCCGGTCTGCCAAGTCGTCTCTGCTTGGGCCCTGCTCACGCCCTCCCCTGGCCTCACCGTCTTTCTGCTCCGTTATGGCTGCACGGGCCTGCCGGCCCCCAGGCCTGTGTCAGCCTCCTCCCCACCCACCCCACCCTGTCCCTTCCGCCCCAGCTCTCTCCACCCCTCCGCCCTTTCCCATCCCCAGAGGCAGCCGTCCCCATGGCTCTCCTGGGTCACCATGGCAGCCTCTCAAGTGACTCTCCTGCCTCCATTCTTCATCCCCATCCCAAGTCATTTTCCACACCGGGGCCCGAGCCATAAAGCTGGTGTCAGGTCTCCCAGTGCCCCAAGATGAAGCCAAGCCCCACGGTGAGGCCAACATGGGCTATCACAAGCTGACTCTGCCCGCCTCTGTGTCAGTCTCCGCACGCCTGGGGCTCCCTCGGTCTCTGCATAGCTGCTCCCCCCCTTCTTCCTCTGCTAAATCCTGCACTCCCTCAGCACTCAGCACAGAGGCATCTCTCTGGAAAGCCCCTCTGCACTGACAGCCCCAGGGAGCCCCAGGCGCCCTGTGCAAACCCCTGTCACAGCACTTGTCCCCACGCGGTAACTTGTCCGTGTCTCCCATACACCAGGAGCAGGTAAGTGAATGAAACGCCACTGCGTGTCGTAACCTGGATAAATCTCAAAAATACGTTGGGTGAGAAAAGCAAATTGCAAAATCGTTCGTTCATTCACCATTCAAATATTTATCAAATGAAAGGACCCATGAAGTATGACAAAATGTATGTAAAATTCTCAAACACGAAACAATAGTAGACACCGTGGTAGAAAAATAAAAAAACCTGGGAGGACCAGCCTTAGGATGGGGGTCGCCTGGGGAAGACGGTGGGTAGGCGAAAATAGGATTTAAAACTGTATCTGTCATGCTCTATTTGTTTTTGTTTTTGATAGAGCTCTGAAGCAAAACTGGCAAAACATTACCCATTAGATTTGGCTGGTGAACAAATGGGTATCTGCTATATTATTTTCCTGTATATTTGAAATATTCCATCGGTACATTTTTAAAACTTTTAACAGGAACCAGAGTCTCAAATGCCTTCATTGACGTCCCGAGGGCCTGAGCAGACTGCTGCAGCCGCGCTTCCCAAGGACCTGCACGGGCCGCAGGAAGGTAACCTGGAGACGTGAATATGATTTGTATCCTCGTTTTCACTGATGAGAAAACTGAGGCTCAGACTATCTAACATTGCTAGAGGCCACACAGAAATCCTGGATTTCAGACCACGTCTTCTGCATGTACAATTCCCGTGAACTACTTCATGCAAGAGCAAGAACTTGGGTCCAACAGAATGTGGTGAAGAGAATTCCAGAATAAGAAGCAGGGCTGTATTCATATGTATTGATAAAACAGTGAGCAGACACTTTTGGGGGGAGTGGATTGTTCAGAAAGGAGCAAAGTTGGAGATATGACTAAATGAGTAATTTAGGAATGGACCATGAAGCTCAGTGAATGAAAACCAAATGGGTTTGGATTCTGTCCTACAGCAATAAAAAGCCACTGAAGATGTTTAAGCTGGGGAGAGACAGAAACAAAGCACTGTTTTAGGAAAAGTGATCTGGCTTCGGTATACAGGTGTCGGTCGCCCTTAGGAGATAGTGGGGAACCAGAGGGGAGATCCTCAAAGGGTAAATTGGTATTTGGAAATCCCGAGTGGCCAACAGAAGAAATGACATCTGCAGAGGGAAGGTGAGAGCCATGGAACTGAAAGGACAGGAGTGCCTAAGCTGGATGGAGAAAGAAAAGTCATTTTCCAAGTTTTCCAGACCTAGGGAAATGGTGACAGGCATTCAGATGACAAGCTCATTATTTGTTCATTGATTATTTGGGGTCGGGGGTGGGGGCCAGGGGAGAAGAGGGTAAGTAAAGGGAGGAGGGGGAAATTGGGGACTTTAGCTTTGCTTGTCTTTGGTTCAGGATGGTGCCCAGACAGCCAGGTAGAGAGCCAGCAGGAGTGGGTGATACAGGAGCTCAGTTCCAGAGAGCTGGCGGGGCAGAGGAGAGCCACCAGGGCCCAGGGGTGGTGGAAGGTTATCTGTGAGGAGAGGGGCAGGAAGTCATCACTGACAGCAGAGGACTGAGCCCTGGGGCCCCCCTGCCCACATCAGGGGACAGGAAGACCCAGAAGAGAGCCAAGACAGTGTCCTGTCACAGAAGTGGCAAGAGTAGATGATTTCAAACCAGCACAGGTGGTCAACGGGACAAAAGGTGTCACATATAAGAAATGAGTAAATTCCCTGGATTTGGAGATGGAGGGTCACTGGGACCTCAGATAGAGCAATCTCGGCAGCGGGAGAGGCAGGCATGTTTGCTCCACCACCTTTATAGCTCCCAGGCGGTGACCTTGGCCTTACAGCCAAGCACAAGCCCCTCCCTCAGCCAGCAGAAGCGGATCCCACCTGCTGGATTCAGCGTGAGCTGGACGGGCGCCTGGCCTGCTGTGCCCGGTGGCAGAGTGCCACGGCAGGCCACAGTGGGCCGTGTGAGGCTACTACAGAGAGGCCAGGCCACCGTCTTCCTAGAGAACCAAAAAATCAAGCCTGGAGATGCATGATTTCAGTTTTAAATGCAGAACATAGAATTCAAATGTACCACATGTTACTTTATTTTCTAAAATGTATTTTCTCTATATTTGCCTGACTTCTATGGCAATAAGATCGTTTTGGCATGACACTCATCTTACATAAACGAAAATATGAGCCAACAGAATGGCATTTTAGGAGCTTTAAGCCAAACAAATGCTTGAGAGTGTCTTGTTTAAATTAAGTTGTCATGCTATTTAGCTTTTTACAGTAATGAAGCTCTGTGTCTTCCCAGAGCCTTGTGCAGTGACGCTTGTTTTAGGAGGACAGGACAGGACGTGGAGAAAGGAAGGGGGCCCAGGCTGCCGCCCTGCGGGCTAAGGAGCCGGGAGGTGAGGGAATGGGGGCCATGAGGAAGACCCACTGGTACAGGAAGTTTGGAGATGAAATGGGAGACATGATACAGAGAGGAGATGGCAGAGAGAGATGGCTTGAGACAGAGGGACCCAGGGGAGGGGGACGTGCCGGGTGAAAAATATCAAACTAATGAAAGTCTGCGCCCTGGCTGTGAGGCCCCCAGCCCCTTCTCCGTCCTCCACTCTGCTCCCAGAACTGGGCAGCCAGGCATGTCCCGGAAGGCGACTGGCGAGCTCTTCTCTAGAGAACACCAACTGCGCCAGAGGAAAGACCTGCAGAAACTGACATTCAGGAGACTTCCAGTGAAACATGCCACTTTGCCACAGGGTCACCCTATGGTGATGCCCACCCCCCACCGCTGCCACCCACGGGGGCTGCGCACAACTGCTGATCAGCCCTGCGCTGCCTCATCCATCAAGATGGACTAATGACCGAGAGCTACCAGGCGTTTGAAGAAAGCTGGCAGCAATTAACAGGGAGGACAAAACAAGATCATGGGGAGGAAAAATCCTGGGGGAAAAAAACAGGCAAAATAGAGAGCAAAGGAAAATTTCAAACAAAAATAAAATTATCCTTATATTTTATAGCCTGAAAGAGTCAGAAGGAAGCATTATATCCGTGAAACAAGAACAGGATGTGATTTTAAAATTAACAATTGGGAAACAACCAAGAGCTCTTGGAAATGAAAGATAACCAAAACAAAAAATTCAGTAGAAAGGCTGCTTATAAGTTGACAAAATCTCCCACAATGTAGGGAGGCGGAAAAAAGAGATGAACCATACAAGAGAAAAGGTTAAAATAATAATAGTAACAGAAAGTTCAAACCAGAAGCTCCAGAACCTTACTGGTTGGAATTCAAAAAGAAAACAAATAAAAAAACCAGAGAAAGGCCAGGTGTGGCGGCTCACGCCTATAATCCTAGCACTCTGGGAGGCTGAGGCAGGAGGATCGCTTGAGGTCAGGAGTTTGAGGTTGCTGTGAGCTGGGCTGACACGCACTCTAGCCCAAGGTGACAAAGCGAGACTCTGTCTCAAAAAAAAAAGTGGAGTCACATTTCCTCCTGGTGGAGGTAGAGATGGCACCACCTTCCCTGTGTAGGGCCCCCTTCTGTAGGTATGGGGGCAGCTGGGAACAGGTGGGAACCTGAGGGGTTCTTAATACTGTAGTCTTGCTTGGCTCTGTACACGCCTTGCACCACTGAGGATTCTCCCATAAATAAAAGCTTATACATACAGTAAAGAAAAAAAAAACAGAGAAAACAAACAGGAATAAATTGTCAAAGAAGTTCAAAATCCCAGACTGAACATGCCCAGGCCAACGAATAAGAATTTTCATTATGAAATTTTAGACCATCAGGGGTAAAGGGAAGATTCTTAGCACTTTGAGGAGAAACAAAGTCATCTACCAAGAACAGAAGTCAGAACAGCATCAAACTCCTAGATGCCACTGAGTGCTAGAAGACAAAGACAAAGCCACGGGTAACCTCAGAGTTCTATGGGAAAGTTACTTTCAACCGAGATTTTGATATCTTCTGCCAATCGCATATGAAGGTAGAAAAGTGACATTTTCGATCATAGACATTAGAGGATGATCTGGGATCCAGACAACAGGGATCCACACCTGGCAGCCATGACAGCAAGACCCAGTACACAGCTGGGATCCAGGCTGGGGACTGTTATCCAGGGGAAGGAAGGGGGAAGACAGGCTCCAAGGAGAAAAACATAACATAGGGAGCACTGCGAAAATACCAATGAGCATTGGAAAGTTCTAGGGAGCATTTTTTAAAATGGTAATAAAACCCTAGAAAATAACAAATAAAAATAATGAAGTAGAGTGAGTTGGATGGTGGCCCTTGAAAAACGCATTCATATCCTAACCCCAGGAGCCTGTGAATGTGGAAAAGGGTCTTTGCAGATTTACTTAAATTAAGATCTCCAGGTAAGATCAGCCTGGAGCTACTACCCTTTGAAGGAAGTGCTGTCCTGCCAACACCTCGATTTCAGACTTCCAGCCTCCAGAACTGGGAGAGCATAAATTTCTGTTGTTTCAACCCTATCAAAAAGTGAGCAAAGGACATGAACAGAAACTTTTCAAAAGAAGATAGACTAATGGATGGCCAGGCACGGTGGCTCACGCCTGTAATCCTAGCACTGTCAGAGGCCGAGGCGAGTGGATCGCTTGAGGTCAGGAGTTCGAGACCAGCCTGAGCAAGAGCGAGACCCCATCTCTACTAAAAAATAGAAAGAAATTATATGGCCAACTAAAAGTATATATAGAAAAAATTAGCTGGGCATGGTGGCACATGCCTGTAGTCCCAGCTACTCGGGAGGCTGAGGCAGTAGGATTGCTTAAGCCCAGGAGTTTGAGGTTGCTATGAGCTAGGCTGATGCCACGGCACTCACTCTAGCCTGGGCAACAAAGCGAGACTGTCTCAAAAAAAAAAAAAAAGATGATAGACTAATGGATAACAAACATATGAAAAAATGCTCAACATCTCGAATCATCAGGGAAATGCAAATCAAAACCACAATGAGATATCACTTATCTTATCTCCAGTGAGAATGGCCTTTATCAAAAAGTCCCATAACAATAGATGTTGGCGTGATTGCAGAGAGATAAGAACACTCATACACTGCTGGTAGTAATGCAAACTAGTACAAAATCTATGGAAAGCAATATGGAGATACCTGAAAGAGGTACAAGTAGAAGTACCATTTGATCCAGCAATCCCATTACTGGGCATCCACCCAAAAGAACAAAAGACATTCTATAAAAAAGACATCTGCACTCGAATGTCTAGAGTAGCACAATTCACAATTGCAAAGATGTGGAAACAACTCAAGTGCCCATCAATACATGAGCGGATTAATAAAATGTGGTATGTGTATACCATGGAGTACTATTCTGTCACAAAAAACAATGGTGGTATAGCACCTCTTGTATTATCCTGGATAGAGCTGGAGCCCATTCTACTAAGTATCACAAGAATGGAAAAACAAGCACCACATGTACTCACCATCAAATTGGCATTAACTGACCAACACTTAAATGCACATATAGTAATAACATTCATCGGGTGTGGGGCAGATGGGAGGAGGCAGGAGGGGATGGGTATATACGCACACGTAATGGGTGCTGTGTGCACTGACTGGGGGATGGACACACTTGAAGCTCTGACTGGGGCAAGGGCAATATAACATTTGTATCCCCATAATATGCTGAAATAAAATAAATAAATAAATAAATTTCTGTTGTTTTAAGCCACCTCGGTTGTAGTAGTTTGTTAGGGCAGCCCTGGGAAACTAATGCATGGGGTAAATTTAATTTCAGGAAAAGCTAGAAGATATACAAGAATGAAAGCAATCAGAGTACAATTTGGCTCAAAAATGAATGTTTTTATGTATATGTATTACTTCCAGTACTTATACAAATCAATTTTCAAAGGACAGATGACACATTACAAAAAAAGTTTTCAACATATCTAACATTGTCTAGCACTAATAAAACCTAAACAAATATTTGTTTTGTGTTGAATTAATTCTAAGGTAGAAGACCTTCTATAAATCATTAAAAAGACAACCTCAAAAAACAGGGAAACATTATAAACAATTCAAAGAAAAGGCAATACATGTAGTAATAAAAATATGAAAAAAAAATCATCCTCATTAGTGATTCCAGAAAAGCAAATTTTAAAAAAAGATTACATTTTTGCCTATCACATGGCATAAATTTAAAAGATTGAGTATATCCAACATTTTCCAAGGTCTGGGGAATCAGTGACTCTCGTCTACTGTTACCGGGAGTTCAGAATGGACCAACATTATTGGAGGGCAATTTGACAGAACCTAACAAAAGTTAAGACATGTTCGGCCTTTGTCCTGTGCATTCCATTTATAAGCCTTGATCCTGCAGAAATGAGCTCCAACTTTGTGCAGGATTTTTACATCAGCAATACTTGTATATAATAGCAATAAACTGGGGAAAAATCTAATATCCATCCATAAATTAATCTTTAAATATAAAGCATTTTAAATGTATAATATGGAATGCTATGCAGGTGTTTTAAAAGAAGGAGGGAATCCTAAATGTACTTACATCAAAGGATGCCCATGATATGGTAAGAGTAGGGGGAAGGGAAAGTAGCAAAACAATGTAAAATTTAATGACATTTTTACAAGGAACCATGCTGTTTGTGTTTATGTATATGCACATGTGCACGTGTGCTTGCATGAGAAAAGAAAATAAACTGGAAAGATATGTACCAATCTCCCTCTGAGGAGTAGGGGTGGGAGAATACAGTGAGGGGCGAAAACTTCCACTTTATAAGATTTTTTTAATTTTTACAATATAAAAACATTTATTTTGCCTTTAAAATAAAAATAAAGAGAAAGATATTGTTTGACTTAACAGTACTTAAGATTTTTTTTTTCTGGTTTTAAAATTAACTGATGTACTTTAAAAATGTGCCTGCAAATTCTTTGATACTTCCCCATTCAAAAGGTTGAAACTAATTCCCCTTCCTTTGAATGAGGACCAGACTTAGCGACTCACTCTAATGCATAGATTACGGTGGAAGTTCTGCTGTGTGGCTTCTGAGGCTAGATCATAAAAACGGAAAGCTTTCATCTTTTCTCTCTTTTTCTCTGATTGTTTGCTCTGGGGTAAGTCAGTCACCCTGTGTCAGGAGGTCACTAAAGCAGCACTCAGGAAAGGACCACACAGAGAGAAACTGAGGCCTCCTGATGACAGGTGACACCAACTTGCCAGTGAGGTCCTCTATCCCCAGTCAAGCCTTCCTATGACTGCAGCTGACTAACGCTAACGGGGCCCCATGAGAGACCCCAAGCCAGAACACCACCCAAGTCACCCCCAAATTCCTGGTGCACAGAAAGGGCTGGAGATAATAAGTGTTCATTGTTGTTTTATGCCACTAAGTTTTGAAGAAATTTGTTTGACAGCAAGAGATAACTAATACACGTGCCAGTCTACCCTACCCCTAGAGAGAAGTGGAGAAATTGAGTGAAAGAGGAAACTTTCGTTTTTTCATTTTTTACATTTTTACGTTATACATTTCAGGATTGTTGGGATTTATTTCTAGTCCTTTATATTTAAAGAAAGAAAAAGAAATAGGTTAGTCTTAAGTGTACTTAGAAATTTTTTTTTCTCATTTTAAAAGTAACACTAGTGAAAAGGGACAAAGGTGGAAGACAGACACCACCCAACTTCAGCACTTACTATAGGGCTGCAATGATCAAGACAGTGTGGTACTGGAGAAAGAATAGAAAAATATATCAATGGAACAGAAAAGAGAGCCCAGAAATAGACCCACCCAAATACAGTCAACTGTTACTTGACAAAGGCACAAAGGTAATTCAATGGAGACAGGACAGTGTTTTCAACAAATGGTGCTGGAACAACCAGACATCTACATGCAAAAATCCAAAAAATTGAATCTAGACACTCACCTTACAACCTTTACAAAAAACAACTCAAAATGGATCACAGACCTAAATGTGAAACATAAAATTTCTAAAAGATAACACAGGAGAAAATCCAGGTGACTTCAGGTTTAGCAATGAGTTTTGGGGTACAACACTCAAAGCATGAACCATGAAAAAAAATTCATAAGTTAGACTTCATTACAATCAAAAACTTCTGCTCTGCAAAAGATATGGTTAAGAGAATGAAAGACAAATCACAGACTTGGGAGATAATATTTGCAAAACACATATCTGATAAAGGGCTTGTATCCAAAATAGACAAAGAACACTTAAAACTCAACAGTAAGAAAACAACCCAATTTTTTAAAAGGGCAAAAGATCTAGACAGACACTTCAGCAACGATGATATACAGAAGGCAAATAAGCATACAAAAACACACTCCATATCATTTGTCATTGGGGAATTGCAAATTAAGACAACAATGAGATACTACTGCATACCTATTAGAATGACTAAAAAACCCAAAAAACAAAAAACTGACAATACCAAATGCGGGTGAGGATGTGGAGCAACAGAAACTCTCATTCATTGCTGGTGGAAATGCAAAATGATAGAGCCACTTTAAGAGCCAGTTTGACAGTTTTTTACAGAGGTGAAAAATAGTCGTACCATATGATCCAACAATCATGTGTCTAGATTGTATTTATCCAAATGAGTTGAAAATGTATCCTCAGAAAAACTTGAACACAGATGTTTATAACAGTTTTGTTCATAACTGCCCAAAACTAGAAGCAACCAAGATGTCTTTCAGTAGGTGAATTAATAAATAAACTGTGATACATCCAGATAATGGAATAATATTTAATGATAAAAAGAAATGAGCTATTGAGCCACAAAAAGACAGGGAGGAACCTTATATGCACATTACTAAGTGAAAGAAATCAACCTGAAAATGCTACATACTATAAGATTCCAACTATATGACATTCTGGAAAAGAAAAAACTATGGAGACAGTAAAAAGATTGGTGGTTGCCAGGAATTAGGGGGGTTTACAGGCGGAGCACAGGGGATTTTTAGGGCAGTGAAACTCTTCTGTATGATATTGTAATGGTGGACACATGGCATTGTATTAATATAATACATTTGTCAAAGCCCACAGAATGTATAACACTAAACTATGGACCTCAGTCAATAATAATGTATCAATATTGGTGTGTCACTTGTAACAAATGTACCCCGTTAACACAAGATGTTAATAATAGAGGAAGCTGTGATGGCAGAGGGTGCGAAAGCATATATAGGAACTTCTGTACTATCTGCTCAATTTTCTGTAAACCTAAAACTGCTCTAAAAACGAGTCCACACTCATTTTTAAATGAGTTAAAAAAAAAACACCAGTCAATTGAAGGAAAAGTAGAAGTAAGATAATACAGCCATACATAGTCTCAATAGAAAAATAATCACGGTTAACACTTAGGCACAGTTCCTTCTAGTCTTTTTTCAAATATCCACATATATTTTCTATTTTTTTTTGAGAGTTGAAATCATTCTGCTAAATTCATTCTGAAAGTTTATAGTTTGGTTTCAGTTGGATTTTTAACCGCAAAGAAAGTAGCCCATATAAGACATCAGTGATACCAAAAACAGATTCTAGAGGGGCCAGTTGCTATGGGAATGATTAAAAATAAATTTCATTTCACACTACACCCTGCTAATGTATTGACCAGAAGGAAAGAGAAATATTTGGAGTAACTTAAAAGAGTAGCCAAGAAAACTTCTAATCAAGAAGAAGGAAAATACATCAGCCTGGCGTAAGGTTTCCAAGAGGCCGGTAGTATCGCCCTGCAACTTTACCAATCATGCTCTTTCAGCAACCACGTCAATGGCAGGGAAAAGCACTGGGAACCAGGGACCAGACCGGACTCTCCCTCTCCTTCACTGACAGTCCGACAGGCAAAGGCCAGTAAGTTTCCTTTAGTTTGTGGGCTGTCCGTGCAGAGTGGTGCAGGGCCAGGAAAAAATCGCCCTTTCCCTCCAATAGAGAAGCTCCAAATATTTAGCAAGCTGCAAGGCCCAGGCTACAGGTGATCAGTATGGAAACCACATCAGCACTTAGCTCAGGAGTAGGTCCAGCCCACTGGGTGGGGCAGTCTAGGGGTTTTTGGAGAGGGACCAGGATGCCAGAAGGCAAAGGACATTCAGGGAGTTCAGGGGAGTGGCAGTTTTCCAACACAAGAAACTGTACATACGAGGAAGTGGTAAGGCCAGATCAGTGTGAACCAACTGAATTCTGACTTTCCTACAACCAACATTTTTATAAAAGCCCATTTAGACACAGCAGGGGCAGCCTCGGAGGGGAACAGCAGAGTTGCTATCACAAAACGACCGCACGTGGTGTGGAAACAGGCCCCGCTTCTCACCTCAGGGAACAGCTTGGGTTTAGCATCGAATGGATTTATTTTCAGATCCCAGCTCTGCTGTCCATCACCACAAACTACATAATATTTGAGCCCCAGTTTCCTCATCTGTACAATGGGTATAATTGTTCTTATCTCAAGAAGCTATGGTAAGGATTAAGTAAGATAAGCCATGAAAAGTGCTAAGCACAGTGCCTGGCACATAGCAAGTGTTCAGTGAAATGCAGTTGCCACGACCGCCACCACCTCATCACAGGTTATTGTCTGTGCTGCAGATTCTTTAAAAAACACAGCTGGTGGCCCCAGCTCCCATTCCCCGTCCATATCCAATGTAGATGCCTGGTCACTACTGCCATATTAAAGACAGAATCCCTGAAGTGCGAAATATCATGCAGTTACCATTTTTCTACAGCATCCTAGGAATAGCTCTGTACTTCAGACAGGAGCAAAGACTTTTGATGCTGAACCAACCCAAATCATAAAGCTACAAAGTTATGGACATTCTGGTAATACCTTTTCACTCAAGCCATAAGAATTTAGGATTAGAGTTGCCAGGCATCTTGAAGGATGAGAAAAACCCAGGGTTAGATTAAACAGTGATTGCTTGCAAATACATGATACCATTTCTAAATGATACAAAACTATACCTGGCTGCTTATTTTCTTTGAGCTTACTTAATGGATGTATATTTTTATTTTGAAAAAATTTAACATCGAAAACTATAAATAATCAAACATGTGTCTGTTCCCATCTCCCAGAAATGACAAGGGTTAACATTTGTTATATTTATATCAAGTTGTTTAAAAAAAGAAGAAAAAAGATATAAACTATGACAGAGAAAATTAAAGTCTATTTTATTCCCCACCCACATATCTATTTTTTGCCCACTCTCCCAATCACTGTTATGAATTTGATATTTATGCATCCAGTTCTGCCTTTTTGTTTTAGCTATATTTTTTGGCTATTTTTACTAGAAAGTAAATAAAAAGAACATGTGGAAAATGTGCTAAGCAATGTCTGTGTGAAGAGGGGTTTCCAGGCCCATGAAACTGCACCAAGACTCACCTGCACGTGTGATCCAGGAACAGCCCACACTAACCGGAAGTAAAGCCTATGGGGGAGGGGATACGTAGCCTGCAAACGCACGCCTATAAACATCTACAAAGCAGTGCAAATCCATAAGGCTATACTGCTTACCTGGGTCCAGGTGGGTGAAGGAGCCCACCACAAAGTCCAGGGTGGATACGGCCAGCAGGAACAGCAGCAGCAGCTGGAGGCGAATTATCCACTTGACACCCGCTAGGTTAATCCCCAGCAAGGCCAGAAGCACCACAACTGAAATTCCTCGCACAGCCCAGATATTCCTGAGGCCCAGCAAATCTGAGATGGATTCAGCAAAGCCGGTGATGTACATGGCCCCTGCAACACACTGACATGCAATTCCAGGTGGGAAGAGTCATCAAGAGAGAAGAGAATCAGGAGCCCACGGGCAGAACCGCCCAACACTGAGAACCCTGCCCCCACCCCCTCAACTGGCAGCTGGCTCAGCACCTGGGACCCAGCCTGGGGTTAAACCAGCCCATCCCACCTGTGAGCCTGTCTCTGGCCCCATTTCTGCTCTGTATCTTCACCAGAGAATGAACGCCAAGCCAAGGCTGAAAGCTGGTAACTAAGATGAAAAGACTATGGGAGGAAGAGGCCACGGAGGCCTTTGAATTTCTCTGTCCGAGTTATTCAAGAACTATTAATAAATACAGAACAAGAACACATGGGAGGCCCATCTACAGAGCCATAAAAGGGCGCTGCAGCAAACCACAGTTTTTTTCTCCATGTCTTTGTAGGTCAGTATTATTTTTAAAATTATCTAAAACTTGGAAATAGAAAAAAAACTTGGCATACCTTTTTCAATGTCATATGTGACAAAGGCTACCCAAGGACTATCTAGGTGACTGTATTTAGTTTGACTTACTATTTGCTATTGATTAAATGTATTAAATGTCCCAGACTTAATGAAGTTACATGTCCATGTATAGATTTTTTTTTTTAAGTAGAGATGCAAATAACTTCTGTTTAGTGGTACAGATAACCCAAAAGATTAGGGTTTGTTGTCCTGTAAGACATTAACTGGTTTTGTATCTAACCCAGCAATCTTATTCTTACATTTATTTATTAAGTTGCCTAACTATGAATTTATGACTTTGATCTCTACCCATCCAGTATCCTTCTCCATTGCTCTTTAGCATTTTACTGGCTCCTGCATTAATTCAGGCATTCAATAAATCTTTGGTACATACTTATTTTATATTTGCCTGAGAATCATAATTTCACCTTTTTGGAACTATTCAAAAGATAATTTCAAATTAAATAGCTGAAAATAACACCAGCCTCACTTTCCATGATTCCTCAGCCTCAGCTCCCTTCTCTCCTCAGGTTTGTCCCTTCACTGTCCCTGGTCCAACTGGTCACTCCCACCACTGTGGCCCTGCCCTTGCCGTTCTCCCAGGGAACAAATTCCATTAGGGCCTCATTCAAGTCCCTCTTTTCCCATGAAGCCTTTCCTCACCCTTCTTTTCTAAATAAATATCATGCTCACAGCCAGTATCATACAATTAATTATCTGGTTCCATATTCTATTATCATTTCATGCTTATACGTTTGTCTTTCCCCTCCCACCACCAACAATGCAAACATCTTAAACAATTTTTATGCTGATTACACCTCTTAAAATACCCTGCACTTGCTAGGCACGCTGTAAGCATTCAATAAATACTTTGTGATATGCTGACAGTATGAAAAGCGCTGTGGGAAGCAGGCACCACGAGGTCCCAGCCCTTTTGTATAAAGGCCAGAGGGTGATAATACGACTTCTGTATTTGAGGGGGCTCGGGAACAAGGCTGTTCTTCACTGAAATCAGCTCACTTTGCAAGTAGGTGTATGACATTTTTGTCAGCATCACCCACATTTACACATTTAGCTTAAACTGTTATTCCAGCCCTTCCAATATCCCATAGTGACAGGCATTTCTATCCATCTTTGGGTGAAGGGGGAAGCCCAAGAAATGTGGGGGGAATGCGGTCATCTCTGAGACAGAGAGAGAGAGAGAGAGGGAGGGAGGGACCTCAGAACTCAGAGTTGCCCCTGACTAAACACCAAGCATGGTGGTGATAATGATGTTATTTCACCGGTATATGGCCAGGTCAACAGGACTCCTCATGGTCAGACTTATCTAAATTTTAAAAAACAAATGACAAAAATGTAGTCATGATTATCATTTATATGGGCACCGCTTCCCCAGGTGTCTGACGTCTCTAACACACCGAGAATGAGGCCAGAGCTTGAGTGTGACCATTCGCATCTGGAGTTTCCAAACCAATTTTATCTTCTTGCAGCAGAACAGAATTCGTTCACAGGAGGCCAGCCAAGCTGTAAATGCTGCCTTTTGTTCCCAGTAACTCCAGAAATCTTACCCTTTCAGGTTGGTACCTAACATTGCTTTTTAGCCCAAAGATGCCATCAACAAGAAAAAAAAAAAAGCTCTTCAAGACACTCGTAAGAGCGTGGAGGTGAGGAGCACAGATTGTGAGGCCAAAGGCCAAATCCTTGTGACTTGAGAAAGTGTTTTCACTTCTCTGCGAAATGCAGATAATAACAGTACTTACTTCAAAAGGTTACAGTGAGATTTAAATGAGATAATTTGTTCAAAGTCCTAGAACAATATTGGGCTCATGGAGTTATAGAAATGATAGCACCGGCATTATCATTATTACTGTGTTATTATCACCATTGAAGAAGAGGAAACAGTAGCTAGCTGTGAATATCAAAAAATATTTTGCTAATACTAAATAGATAATGATAATGGCACTGGGAATTTGCAATCTAAGTTGTAAATAAGGATTCTTGAAACCAAAGAGACTTACTTCAGGGGAAAGCAATAACAGTCTAAAATTAAACTATCTTTTCAAAATCTTCGAGTTTGAGGATAAGAGGTGAGGGTATTTATGGAGAGTGGGAAAGTAAAGGTGTTGTAGAGATTTCATAGTTGGTCAGTGGAGGAACTAGTAAACAATGTGTCTTGGTTGGGAAGTATAGAAAAAGTATAAAAGAAAAATATAAGTTTAATTATGTCTTCTAAGGGTAGAATGTAACTGCTAGCAGAATTAAAAACAGAGTAGAACTTCCAAATCAACAGGAATGCAATAGAAATAAATTCGGCCTATAATGGCCAAGTCAGGAGAAATAGGAAATAAACCTCAAATTACCTAGAAATTAATGAAAAGGTGAATATTTTATTCTAAAACTCGAGAGGCACAACTAAACTTGTATTCAAAAGAAAAAGAAAAAAAGTAAACTGGGCACAGTGGCAGGCACATGCCTATGATCCCATCTACTTGAGAGGCTGAGGCAGGAGGATCACCGGAGCCCAGGAGATTGAATCCAGCCTGGGCAACATAGCGAGACCCTCATCTCTATAAAAAATAAATAAATAAGCAAAAGAAAAAAAGTATAGTCTTAAATTTTTCATTAGTTATAAAAGCAAGAAAAATATAGGAAAAAAATTTAACAAGAAACCATGAAAAGCTCAATGTAAATAAAAAGAAAGTAGAAAAAAATACAAAAAACGAAACCTTATCCTTTCAAAAAAATCAATTAGATAGATAAGCCCTTGGCAGCCTGATTAAAAACAAAAGAGAAAACGCAAAAATGTAGCCTAATAGGAATAAAAATGGAATAAAATTACTCATACAGAGGACAGTAAAAGAATGAATATAAAATTGTGCCATAAATTATGGTATATTCACATTATACAATATTAAGCAACCATTTAAAAAACATTGGTTTAAACCACTGATCAAGAGGAAATGTCTATGACTTAGTGTCAAGTGAGAAATACAAGCCATGGAATAGAGTATGAAATGTGTCCCCATTTTTATAAAAACAAGCAAAAAATATACAAAATGTAGTAAGTGTATGTTAGCAGAGGAAAAGGTGTTTCCATTGGTCACCTCAGGGGTGTGGGGGAGACTCTTTACATTCTCTCCAATGTGTTAACTGGCTCTGATGTATATCAGTTTGTAATTGTCAAAGCCTTTTATAAAGGAAAAAAATAAAAGCAAACATATCAACAGTACTATTATGTTCATGCAAAAATGAAATTGGGGTACATTACAGCCCAGTCCAGCTACGTTTAGGGAAACAGCCCAGCACTTGAGGCCTTTGCCTACACTCGGCTCACGACAGTCAACACAGGAGTGGTCTGAGCGCCAGTCACCCCTTGGGCCAAGTGTGGACATTCAGGGACTGCCAGGCCTTCCCCAGAGCAATCCAACTACGCATCTACTTTCCAAACTGAATACAGCTCTTACTTGGAAAACACTCCTGGCAATTTGTTTAATGTGTAAACATCTCCAGAGTTCATTTGATTTTAAAAGTATTTTTATTTCCCCCTAAAGTTTATAATCACAGGCATTCCTTTTCCTTTTTCATTCTCTACAGAGAAGCTTCTAACTCCCTCTCACAAGAGGCAGGGTGTGTTGCCCACCATTTTAAAGAGAGGAGGTGGCCTATTTCCAGGGTGCAATACCTCCATTGCAAGCTATTTGCTTTAGCAAAATTGCCCATTCACAATCACAGGCATTTTTCCTTTCATCTTTGGGTACCTACCCAGAGGACCAGAGCTGCCCCTCAACACCCCTCCCCTTCTGACACAAGCTCCCTGATTTACGGTCGAGGTTGGTGGATTAACACTTAGGTCCTGCATATGTGTTCCTTCCCATAACAAAAACTCCTAGATCAGGTATAAAAACTTTCCAATCCTCCATTGCCTTTGTATGGAGTCCAGCACAGACCATGTTAGCCACTAATAAATGCTTTTAGACATACCAGTGCAGGCTGAAGCTAGACATTTTGGTGTCCAGGGTAAGCAACCCTGAAGAAGCCCTTGGGCACACACAGGTGAGTGGAGCAGGGAGTGAGGGGTCTCTAGTCCATCCTCTCCCCCGCTGCCAAGGAGTCTGGTCCCACAGAGCAGGCCAGACACCAAGGCCTCGGGGAGCAAAAGGGGGAGGGTTCTGGAGGGTGCAGGGCAATAACAAGATCTTGTAAGCATTCAAAACCATTATTTTAAGTGTGTGTATCTCCTAAATGTTGATGCTCTAGGGCAAGGGTCGGCAAACTTTGGCCCACGGGCCAAATCTCGCTTGCTGCCTGTTTTGGTAACCAAAGCTTTATTGAGACACAGCTATGCTCATTTTTTTTTAATGTTTCCTATGGCTGCGTTCACACTACAATGGCAGAGTTGGGTTGTTGCGACAGAGACATATGACCCACAAACCCCAAAATATTTACTATCTGGCCCTTTACAAAAGTTTGTCAGCCTCTGCTTAGGGGCAAAACCAGGCAATCTGCTCTAAATGAATGCACTCATGCCTGGGAGGAGGGTGAGGCAGGTATTAAGAACAGGACTAGGGAGCCTTGGAAACCTCAACCGCACCCTTGAAGAAGAAAGAGTGCAAATCCATAACCTAATCTGTCACCTTAAGAAACTAGAACAAGAAGAGCAAACTAAACCCAAAGCAAGTAGAAAGAAAGAAATAATAAAGATTAGAGCAGAAATAAATGGAATAGAGACCAGAAAAATAATAGAGAAAAATCAACAAAGCCAAAAATTGGGTTGTTTTTTTTTTTTTTTGCAGACAAACCTTTATCTAGACTGACAAAAAAAAAAAAGAGAGAAGACTCAAATCACTAAAATCAGGAATGAAAGGGGAGACATTACCACCAACTTTACAAAAATAAAAAAGATTATAAGGGAATCATAAACAATTAATATGCCAATACATTAGATAACAGATGAAATGGACAATTTCCTAGAAAGACACAAACTGTCAAAACTGACTGAAGAAGAAATAGAAAATCAGAATGTGTCTAAATAAGCAAAGAAATTGAATTAGTAATCAAAAAAAACTTTCTACAAAGAAAAGTCCAGGACCAGATGATTTCACTGCTAAATTCTACCAAATGTTTAAAGGATGAACATCAATCTTTCACAAACTCTTCCTCCTCCAAAAAAAAAACTAGAAGAGGAGGGAACACCTCCCAACTCATTCTATGAGGCCAGTATTATCCCGACACCAAAACCAGACAAAGACATCACAAGAAAATTACAGAGCACCATCCCTCATGAATAGGTACACAAAGATCCTCAACAAAATATTGAAAAACCAAATTCAGCAACATAGAAAAAGGATTATACAGTAACCACAGCTTGACTGGGGACTCCCGGCCCAGGCCAGCTTCAGGAGAGGCAGAGGCACACCCAGACGCGGCCCAGGGATGGAGGCCGGTGCAACCGCGTCTCAGGCTGTGGCTGCCATCTTATTTGCGAACATCTTTCCTTCCAAGTCGGCCCACATAAGGGACACTCTCAATGATCCAGCTCTTTATACAGGGGGGTCAGCCTGGGTCCTGCCTGTGGGACCTGCTTCTAGAGGCTAGCCTGTCTGCCGGAGAGTGGGAAAAGCAGGACTTTGTTTGCCCATCTTGCAGCCTACTTGGCTATAAAATAGCAGAGAAGTTAAAACAACGACAACAAAAAAAACAAACTATATACAAATCCCCAGGGTACTAAAGTAAACTGACCACTTATTACTCATCTCTCCAACTACTATACCTAAAGATCTTTCTCCAGTAAAGGCAAGTGCTTTTTGAGAGCGCGGTGACAATCTGTCTGCCTTCCCTGCGTCTGTCCTAGACACACACACCCAGGCACACACACGTGCACGCACACACAGAGCCTTGTGCTGCTAGAGAATCAGATGTATTTATGCTGAAATACCCTGGCCCTGCTGCCTAAAAATAAAAGAAACAAAACTAGTGCTTTCTTTGAGGAGACTCTTGGACTCTTACTTAGACAAATTCTTTTCTTGAACTGTTTTTTCAACCACCCACCACCCTTTGTGCTATCATAAAAAAGCCTTTTTCAGTCCAAGAAATGATTACAAAGAACTGCTTCTTAATGTCTGCACTTTGTTTCCTCACCATCAAGTCACCATCCCTGTGTTTGAGCTAAATAAGCCTGAGGATTCCTGCGAGCACCCTGATGCAGCGGCTTCTCATTAATATTCTCCTTCTCAGACAGAGCGTCCACACAGGGGCTTTCCGCCTCCCTGTGCAGGCCACCCAAGCTATCAAAAGCATCTGAGAGCTCCAGCTCATTTGAGAAGTGCCTGCTTCTAGGAAAGTCTTTGGCACAGGCAAAATGCCCCTTCTTCAGCGCAAAAGTGCCCCAGGGCCCAGGCCACGCGGCTGCCAGCTGGGCTCCAGCCACTGTCGTGCACAGCCCTCCCTAGAACAGGCAGCAAGGATGGTGCTGGCCCCTGCGAGGTAGGAGTGGCGGAGGGAAAGGGCTCTGGACGGTGGGGTCAGGGCTCTGGACTCTGGCTTGGCTCTGCCACTGAGACCCCCTCAGAGTCCCAGCCTGCTCATCGTCCCCACTCTCAAGGCAGGGGAAGGGCTCTGGGTGCAGTGGCCTCACCTGTCCAAACACGTAGAGCAGCCCAATCGTGCCTCCCGTCTGCCCACCGAGGACGGAGGAGATCATGGAGTAGACGCCGCCACTGCCCACGCCGCCATGCTCCCCGACGCCAATGCCAGACAGTACGGTGACAAGGGCCACCAGGATCACGAAGGACACCAGAAACATGCCCAAGAGCACTCCTGTGTTTCCCTGCAGCAAAATAGCAAGGCGCAAAGTTGGGGTTAGGAGAGGTGGCCCCGCCAGACACGACCTCCCCTCATCCCCACAGCCCTGGGACTGGGTTGGGGCACAGAATGGGGCCGCTGGAATAGGACAAAGCAAGCACCACAAGAGCTGAGGCCCAGAAGAAGTTCTAAATGAAGGGAAGTGTCCTCGCTTCAGACTCTTCAACGACTCCCGGTGGCCTGTAGGGTAAAGTCAGAGCTACCTGAGATGCTCAGGAGGCGCCTCCTACTCTGTCACTCCGTGCCCTAGCATGCAGTGACATGATCTCTCCCCACACACTCTTCCCCACGCTGAGTCCCTCCTGCAATGCTTTTTCTGCTCATTCTGTAGCTTTGCCGGGTTACTGCAGTGTATCCTTTTTTTTTTTTTTTTGAGACAGAGTCTCACTCTATTGCCTGGGCTAGAGTGCCGTGGCGTCAGCCTCGCTCACAGCAACTTCAAACTCCTGGGCTCAACCGATCCTCCTGCCTCAGCCTCCCGAGTAGCTGGGACTACAGGCATGCACCACCATGCCTGGCTAATTTTTTCTGTATATATTTTTAGTTGGCCAGATAATTTCTTTCTATTTTTTCGTAGAGAAGGGGTCTCACTCTTGCTCAGGCTGGTCTTGAACTTCTGAGCCCAAACGATCCTCCCACCTCGGCCTCACAGAGTGCTAGGATTACAGGCGTGAGCCACCGTGCCCAGCCTGCAGTGTATCCTTTAAGACGCAGTGTCTGGGATTTCCTCCTGCAGGAAGCTGGCCCTGTAACCAGGCCTTGGGGCTCCCCCAGTACCCAGGGCTTAGTACCTTTCACAGTACTTGTCATGCTGAGTCTGCTTCCAAGTCAGTTTCTATCTCTGGCTGTGAGCTCCAAGAGAGCAGGATCATGTTGTATCCCCTTCATGCTCTCAGGGCTTAGCACAACCTCCATATAATAGGTGCTCATTAAATGCTTATCGAATGAATAAACAAACACACACATGCCTAGAGATGTACACTTGTCAATAGATGCATTTCAGTGTGGAAAGAAAGAGTCTCAGAGAGGAAATGGACACAGAGCACACCCCGCTGCAGAAGGGACACCACGCCATGTGTTTTACAATAGCAGGCAAGGGCAGGTCCTGGTAGACGAGACTCTGTGGTGTTGGGAGCGCTGGAGAGAGAATTAGGAGTAGGCAGAGCCAGCTCAAGAACTGAATGGCCTTAAAACAAGCTGGAAAAGTGTCCTGGGAGTCAGGGGTGCTCTGCTCCCCTGTTCAGGAGATGTTTGGGGACTCCACTGCTGGTCTCGGGTGCAGAACGCGTACTGCGGGAGATCAGGGCTGGATAGTTTTTTGTTTTCCCTCGTCCCACCCCCGGATTCCTGCTACCCTATTCCTATTAATTCCTACTAATTCATACAGATACTCTTGGGAATATTTGCATTTTAACTCTCCTATTAACTGTGAACTTCATATGGACCAATTTTGGGTTTCCTTCACCCACAAAATCCCCTTCTACTGTGATATTCCCACACAGTAGGCCCACGAGGAGAAAGCCATTTGCTCACTGCCCCAGCAGAGGTCACTGGGAACACGCTGCTCACCTGCCTTTGGATTTACCTGCCAGGGACACCTGGTCAATTGGAAGAGCCAAAGCCCTGCACGGTGGCCTGGGGGGAATGGCTGCCGTGAGCCACCCCTCCCCTTCCTCTGTGGATACCCATGTTTCCTCTCTCTTAGGATTTGTTCACTTATTTTTTAGCTTGCAGTACTGTGGCCATCTTTATTAACTACCTCAAACTCCTTGGAGAAGAAAACAGAATATAAATAAAATGTAGATTATGAACGGCTACACCAGGGTATGATGAAATAGCTGTAACACAGCAGTAGTCCCTACCACCCGCACAAATCTTCCACATTTGCCTCTGACCGTCTGACCCAGAGTGGAGACAAGAAGCAAGGAGAGGGGTCTCCCAGGGGACACTCGGGTCCAGAAAGGGCCGTGTGTCTGCAGAGAGGTGAGGCTCTGAGTCCACACCGCACGCTGAGCGTGGGCAAACACAGCGACCTGCGCCTACCGTGGCTTAACCTCTCGGGCTCAGGTTCTGCTTCTGTGAAATGGAGATGACAGTGATATTTATCTTGTAGGTTGTCAGGAAATATTAAATTTTAGGAGGGTTAAATACATTTAAAGTACTTTGAATGCCATCTGTCATATAAGTGCTTGATAAGTCTCAGCTGCCATTATTCCGCAGCTTATAAATATTCTGCCTACTCAATTTCCTCTTCAATGGTGAGATGGGAATATAAGGATATCTGTGGGCCTTCGCTAGAAAGTGACTGCCAACAGTAATGTGGGAAAGTGTACAAAAACTCAGCAATTGCCAGATGGTACACGACGTGGGCGGGATTTCTAGGTAGTGGTGGCAATACACGGCCTGGTGGTGGTGGGACCTGGGGACGGAGAAGAACTGACGGGAGTCAACCAAAAGCCCACCCACCCCAGCCCCACTCCCCGGTACAGAGAGGCTGTCGGGCTGCAGGAGAGCGGGTGTGACATCTGAGCATGTTTGTTACTTATTTTGCTGACTTTATATTTTTAATGAAATTATATATTACTGTTTTCTTCCTTTGTTCACACTTTTTAATTTTCTGCATATGATAATAAAATATCTGGTGCCGATGACATCTTGCCAGAACTGCCACCTTACCATTTTCCAAATTATAAGTATGCTACCAAATTATTCTTTAAAGTTAATATTTTCTACTTTAAAAGAATTTTGGCATGACCTCTATTTATTTTAATTTTATGCCATCCCCTGGAAGCTCTATCTTATTTTTGACATTTCACATTTGCCTTTGTTTTCATGATCAAGTATGATTTTTTGAGGTAAAACTAATGTCTGAGCTTAAAACTATACAGTTTTGGAGCAAAAGGATGCATCTGTGTGGTAGATGGCCTCAAAGACGGCCCCCAGGAATCCCTGCCTCCTGGCATTTGTACCCTTGTATTATATAATCTCCTACCCTCTAGTTTGGGTTGGACCTAGTGATTCATTTTTTTTAGGTATGCAAATATTTTATTAGTTATTCAGAATGATCACATTAGTTGTAATTTATTGAATAGTTTTTGAAGTGCAAAATGAGACATGTGCACACTTTGATTTTAGGCCACTGGTTTTATCCATGCAGTCATTCTAGTCACTTTTAATGACTAGAATATTTGCAGAAGTGATAGGCTGTTGCTTCTGTGATTAGGATATAAAAAGACTGTGGCTTCTATCTTGGGCACTTGCTCGCCCTTGTTTTCTTTGCTCACCTGGGGGTGGCCAGCTGCCATGTAATGTGCCAGCCCGATGGAGAGGCCCACGTGACAAGGACCAAGGCCTGGCAGCAACTACCTGAGTGATCCTGAAAACAGATCCTCCCCATGTTGAGCCTTCAGATGAGACTGCAGCCCCAACTGACAGCTTGCCTACAGCCTCACGAGGGGCCTTGAGCCAGAGGTGCCCAGCTAAGTTGCACCCAGATCCCTGAACCGTGGAAACTGTGAAGATAATGCATATTTGTTGCTTTAAACTGCTAAGTGCTGGGGCAATTTGCTATGCAGCAATAGATAACTAATATGACTTGTACTTTCACTTTAGAGATGGAACTGACACTTCTGGATAGCCATGTCTCAAAAAAAAAAAAAAATTCAGTGACGAGGTTAAAGTGTTAAGAATCAAGATAGAGCGTACACATCTCTCCTTCCACCTTTCCATAACCACCCCTGCAGGGAGCCTAGGCCGTCAATGATCAGGGCTCTGCCGTGGGGGTCAGGTTGATGGGCCTCCCTTGGGCACAGGCTGGGAAGGGGCTCCTTTGGGCACAGGCTGGGAAGGGGCTGGGCAGTGAGGTGGCCCCAGGAAGGGGAAGAGCAGAGAGAGGTCCCAGAAGCCTGAGACTGTCCACCAGGAGGAGGAGTTTAAGCTGGATGGAGATTTTGTGTTTTCATAAGTCAGAGCCCCCATAAGTTTGGGTGGTGGTGAGAGGCATAAATCCTTAGGGTCACAGACAGAGGTTTCTGACCCCTGTCTAAGCTTTCCACGCATTCATTTAAAAAAATTTCAGACCCACCCTGGCTATGGCTAAGGCTGAACCCTGAGCTAAGGGCCTGGGCATGGAATAGAATGAGAGTTTAGGAACATCTGGCCTCACCCAGGCTTCTTGGGGGTGAGGGGGGTGGAGATAAGAACCCTGTATATCCCACCACAGTGGAGCTTTAATGCCCTGGAATTTGCCCCATGTGATGGTTAATTTTATGTGTCAACTTGGCTAGACTATGGTGATCCGTTGTTTTGTGAGACACTAGTCTAGATATTGTAAAGGTATTTTTTTAGACATGATTAACATTACAATTACGGTTGACAGTAAGTTAAGGAGATTACCCTCCACAATGTGGGTGAGCCTCCTCCAGTCAGTTGAAGGCTGTAAGAGCAAAGGCTGAGCTTTCCCAGAGAAGAAGGAATTCTGCCTCCAGACTGCAATGCCTGAGTTTCCAGCCTTCAGACTCAAGACTGCAGCATCAGCTCTTACCTGATGTGCGTATATCTCCCATTGGCATTGGCTCTTGCATTTGTATACTCCCTGCTGGCATTGGCCCTGCTTCTCAAGAGAATCCTGACTAGCAAAGCCTACCTTGAGTGGCGCCCTCTCTTTCCCCTGTGCAGTCCAGCTCACCCTTCCAGGCCTACCTCAACCACACCTCCCCCAGGAAGCTTTCCTGGACACCTTGGCAAGCATAGCGTTCACTGCCTGTCCCACCCCTGAGGGCCTTGATGCTGTTCTGAGATCTCCCCTAATGTGAAATCTACCCCCCATGGCTGTTATCTCACCAAGGGGAGGGGCAGGGTCTTCCCTTTTGCAATCCCATTGGCACTAAGTGGTGCCTGGCACACAGTAGGTGCCCATCAATGTTTAATTCTTGGCTGGCTTGCCTTTTGTTCCGAGCATCCTGTTTGTTCTGCTGAAGTCCCACTGGGTGATAACCCCTGCTCTGGGCACATATATGCTTGGAAGGTACTAGGATGCTCTCGCGTAAGACATGAAGAACAGGCCCTTTGTTCCCTCTGCAGAGGAAGATGAACGGACCCCCAGGGTCTCATGCGGGTGGGTCCGTGCTAGGTAGTCTGTCCTGAGTGGTAGGCAGCTACATCTCTGACCAAGCACCCCACGCACAGCCTTGCCCACAGGGCACAGCCTTGTCCACATGACACAGGGCTGTGTCCACAAGGCACAGAGGGGAAGGCAACCCCGTGGGTGAGGAGCTGGTGCCGGTAGGAGGACACGAGAGGAAGAATACCAGGAGAGCTGGAGAGGGTCACCGACAGGCAAAATGACCATCAGTCTGATCTCTAGCCCCGCCCTCAGTGAGCCCTGACGTCTGTGCTCATATTTCTGTAATCAAATCCATGGTGAGGTTTCCATCAGAACCTCTAAGGCCCAGGTTCGCACGATGAGCACTTAAAAAGCAGTGCTAGCTAGTCACTGTGCTCGCCTCTTGTTTCATGTTTCAGGGACATCTGTGCTTCAGGAATCTTTGCCTGCCCTGTGGAATGCCAAGAGTGACGGAGCGTCCCCTGTCTTGGGCCTGCAACAGCCTCCAGGCCGCCAGCCCAGCACTCACCACCAGCCAGCCAGTCCTCAAGAAAAGCACAACCCCAAAAATGTTGATCATGCAGGAGGTGAAGACACCATCCCAGGTCCCAAACAGCACAGGCTCCCATACGAACAGCTGGATCTTCCACCAGGGCCAGGGCTGGGCCAGGGCCCCCTGAAAATAGAGCACACAGGCGTCAGCGGAGTGGCAGTCAGGAGGGCCAGAGACGGCAGGGGAAGGGCATGAAGTGGAGTAGCAGAGACTCGTTGTCAACCAGCCTGGGTCCCTGTCCTTCTGGCCACTCAGGCGGACTACATTTTCCAGCCCTGTGGCGGGTAAGTGTGACCACAGACTGCAGGTAGAAGCAATAGGTGACACTTCTACATGAGTGTGGGATTCTGGGTTCCAGCCTAGCAGTGGTCATGAGCCCTTGTCATGCTCCAGTCCTGGGGGTGACAGCAGCCTCCAGCAGTCACTAATCTTCAGATAACTTTACTTTATACTTTTTGCTCCTTTGGCCCTTCTAACACCCTGTAATCAATCCTGTGTATCTAATTCCCTCTGTTTAAAATACCTGGAGCAGTTTGGAGCAGGTGACGTGGTGATCTCTAAGCCTCCTCCCCTCCTGACCCCCGGACGCTACAGCATCATCTGGCAGTTGTTCACAATCAGAGGCTAGTCGGTGGTCAAACAGATTCCTTGCTCGTGTTTCCAATTCAGAAATAACAAAGGCACTTGTATAAACACTCAAATGGAAACTTTTAATAAGAAGACTAAAACTTTGTGGAAATACTAAAATGATTGTAAACAAAACCAGCAGCAACTCACGCTGTGAATGCTCTTACACAGGTTTGGTAATTAATCTAGACTCAGGCATCTGTAGAATCTTCCAGCACCCTCGACTGCCACAGCCGTGATGAGTGGTTCTCAGCTGGGTGGGGTGGCTGAGGAGGGGACGCACCCAACTCAGAGTCACCGTGCAACGAGTCTGCGACTGGTGAGCGCGTGTGGTCCAGAAACACAATGAAAAGGCGGAAAAGTCAAGGGTGGAGGGAAAGTCTAAGCTCCAGGGTGACAGGGTGTGGCTCCTGAGTGGCCAAGAGCGGCGATGTGCCTGTGATGAGGGCGGAGGCCGAGGGCGGCTACACTTGCTCACAGCAAAAGGGGAGGATCCCACTCCTCTTGCTCCTCTGGCATCAGGGACTCGCAGACCAAGAAAGGGCCTCAAGAAATGATCAGGGATCTCAACTGAGCCACGCGGGACAGATGGGCCGGGGCTTCCTTGGTGTCCCCCGTCTCCCTGACTGTCATGTTCTCAACTCCACCAGAACTTCCTTTATCCACGTATATTACTGTTCATCCGTCTTTCACAAACCACAAATGAGGAATCTCCTGGAAGTCAGTAAGGGTGAGCGCAGTCCTCACGGCTCACAGCAAAGACTCTGCCAACCTGCGCTTGTCCTTGAACAAATGGTACCAAGGGACCTGCTTGGTGAATGCCGGATTGTTTTCCAGGATCCTAATCGCAAAATTCAGGACATGGCCCAACTTCCTGTCTCTGCTTGTGTTCAACTTCCTACCATGGCTCGTTACAGGCCTATTATTTGTTAGAAACAGTAATAACAGTGACTATCAGCAACAAAAAGAGGAATAGTCTAGAGACTGTTCCCAAGGTCCACGTCAGTCCTCTGCCTGGATGCTCACAGCCCCGTGCGTGGGGCAGGGAGGGGGCCGTGCTCAGCGCTGAGGAGACGGCTCGGAGACGGCTCCCGGCTGCCCAGGACTCGCGGGAGGGGCTTCCATCCAGCACCCCGGGTTGCATGAGCCGTGCTTGCCCTTGCACCACGCTTACCTAAAGGTTACCTGCCCTTTCTCCCCTAAATTTAAGTCTTTTGGGTTTCAAAGTCTAACATTCTGGACTTTGTATAACTGTAAATACATCTGCTTTACCCACAAAACACACCCTGGGTGATTTTAGAAACCTTAGTCCTCTTTTATCTGCGCTGTCATCTTTCCACAGTGAAGGCTGGTGTGTTCATGCCTTGTCTACCCACTGGTGCAGGGACACCGTCCATTTCCTTGGTGTCGGCCTTAAGGGTGCTGTACAGAGCAGGTGGAAACCCTAGGAAACCCTTTGCCCTGAGAATGCGAGTATCGCTGGTTTGAAATGGGTTTGGCCACCGAGCCCTGACACTTACTTCAGGATGTGCAGGGGCGTGTGCCTGCCCTTTTCACCAAGTGACAAAAGACTGTAACCAAATCTTCCCACGGTCTGTTCACCAGAGACTGGGCAGGAAGAGCCTGGGTTTGACCTCCAGGGTGCAACCCTGATGTTCTTAGAGAAACAGACACTACACACGCCCAGTGAGAGAGAGAGAAGGAAGGAAAAGGAAGAAACAAAAACACAGAGAAAAGGAGAGGATGAGATGGAGAGCCCTAGAATAAAATGCCAAACACTACTATAGAAACCCTGAGGGATATTTCCCAGGCCCTCCAGAAATGCCACGCTGCCTTCCAGGCACCAACATAGAAGCACCAGGTCTGGAGTCCCGTCCTTCTCATTGGTCCCTTGTCCAGCCTCTCCCTTGCATGGGGCTGTTCAGTCTCTTGCTACCGCCCAGAGTTACCCTCTCAGGAGAGCACTGGCTGGGCAGTGTGACCAGCTGCCATGCTTGTGACTACTGCAAGAGGTGGGAAGCTGGACACTCCACCACCCAGCCCTGGCCGATCCTGCTGGCTCTCTGCAGTTCTCCTTAGCGCCTGCTCTGCTAGGCCGAGGGGCAGAGCGGTCTGCAGTGTGAGCAGACATCCAACAGGACAGACCGTCAGCCCACACACATACGGTGTAATTCACTCTCCTGAGTCCTCACGCCCAACTCCTCCCTATGGGGAAGCGTGAGGAATCCTCTCTCCTCTCAAATTTGCCCTCCCGTGAAGCCCACGGCTGAGACGCTCCCTAGTGCCTCCACGCAGTTGTCTGGGTGGGTGAAGGTTAGGCCAGTTCTGGGCCACCTCGTTAAGCCCCAGGGGAGGGGTCTGGTCCCAACTGTGCGTAGCTCTTTTTAGAACCTAGTTATCCTCAGGTTTGGGCCCCAGTCCTCAATTCCAGTGCAAAAAGACTCCCGTTCAACATTGTGTTACAGACACAGCAGGCTGGGGGTGGTGGCAATAGGAGGTGCGCCACGCTTAGTATGGGGCCTGCTGGGAAGTAGAGTTGGAGGCTGAGGACAGAAAAATGAGGAACAAACCAGTCCCTCAGAAAGGGCTCCACAAAACAAGCTCAAGGGCAAGGTTCCTCTCTTCCCTGAGGACCTCAGCCTGGCAGGGGCACGCTTGACGGGTCCCAGGGGTGCAGCAACTTGGAGCCCAGCCCCAGGGTGACCACTCCTCCTGCTGCCCAAGCCCCGGGACAAGAAGCCAGGCACCTGTCCCTCTGAGCCCAGGGGCCCACCCCACACTGGGAACACCATGACTGCCCGCTGGGTGCTTTTAGTTCAGAGGAGTCTTTCTCCTGTGAATAGAGAATTTCTAAACTTCAGCAGGGGGTCGAGAAAGGCAAGGAAATTGCCTCTGAGTAGGAAATACTCTCCTTCCTGCACCCAGCAGGCTGAGCTGAGCAAGAGGCAGGAACGTCTGCTAAAGGCAATGACATGAGTCCATGCCCAGGGCTTTTTTGCCTCAAACAGCCACCTGCAAGACCTTAATGAACACATCCGAATGCGAGGTGACGCCTTTTCTTTCTTTGGGCAACTGGAGGAAAAGAAACTAGGTGAGAAACTCTGCTTCCTTCCACCCAGGTCAGGGACAAGTCAAAGCCAGACATGGCCTGCTCTTCCTTCCAGACACCATACTCCTGCAGACTGCGTTTACCTGGATTACACACACGTGAACAGCAGCTTGCTTTCTGAAAGTTAATTATCTAATTATTAATTAAAGGTCGGAGAATATGCCCAAGCTGCTGCTCAACTGTGATCTGGGGGCAGAGTGAGGAGACTCATTCCTTTACCCTGGCCCTGAACAGGCACCTCAGTAGCCGGGAGCTGGGCAGGGGGTCCGCATGGCCGTGGGCTCCATGGGCCAGACCCCACCTGTGGTGCCTGCATAAAATGCAGATGGCCACATACCTATATCACGGGGTTTTGGTAAAGTTTAGATGAGATGACAATCGTGAAAGATCTGTGTAACCATGAAACACAACAGATGATTTTTAATGTGGGTGAGGATCTCTTCAGGGAAGTTGGAAGGAAGGCAAAGAAAAGTCGTATTGACTGTGCACTTGCTACGTTCCCCAGCTAACTTGTCCTCATGTCTAAGGTGGAACCTTTCTCTGTTGCTCAGCCCTGAAAGCTGCCTTTCTTTCCAAGCCCTGCGCAGGCCAGAACGACCTCCAGGGGGTGGTGCTCTGCCTCCCAGCTGCTGCCAGAAATGGCAACGGCTCTGCAGCAGAGGCAGCAAGCGCCCAGTGGCATGGTCAAAGCCTGGTTTCCCTGGATTAGGATCTGGGCAGCACCCTCCGTCTATGTGGATTTAGTCGTTCCTAGAAACGTGAGGTCTTCTTGCAGTGTTGATCTCTTCTGCCACAGGACCAGTATGAGAGCCAGTACCTAAATCCAGTGGTTCCTGCATGGTTGGCCTGTGCTTTCTCCACCCTGTGCCTCTGCATGCTTGTCCAAGCCTGGGACTCCCCCAAGGGCACGGCCTGGTCGCACAACGACACAGCCCCAGGAGTGGCAAGACACGCAGACACTGTGAAAACATGTATGCCAATGTGGAAACCCTGAGAGTTCTGCCTCCTGTGACCACACAGAAGCTCCATCCTCAAGAGTTCTTCTGCCTTGGAACACAGAGCCCAGACACTCATGCTCTGCACACCTGAAACCACTCCACAAATGACAAACCCACTGCAGTAATGCCATGGCCACCTAAACAAGAGCCCTTCCCCTGCCCTTCCCAACCTCTTGGCAACAGGGCAGAGACTTTCCTGCAGGACTCAGGCTGCTGCCAGGACGTCAACCTGGATTTAACATAAGGAGGAGCAACATGGACACCTTCTCCCCTAAAACAAGCAAACCAGTTAAAAATCAACTGCAAAACGTTTATTCTCCTAGGTGCTTCAGTGGACCAGCTAATATTATATCCATGTAAGAATTCTTATGTAGTATACCTTCTCATATAGTTTAGATTTTTTGAACCATATTAATATTCTACATACTCAAAATGAAACAAAATCAAATCAAATCAACAAGGATGAGAGGTAAAAATTAAAATAGAACGCAAAGAGGAACAAATTAACCTAACTATATTTCAAATGATTGACATAACCACAGTTAAGTGGAAAAAGTAACTTTTTTTTTTTTTTTTTTAGAGACAGGGTTTCACTGTGCAGCCCAGGCTGCAATGCAATGGCATGATCTTAGCTCCCTGCAGCCTTGAACTTCTTGGCTCACGCAATCCTCCTGCCTCAGCCTTTCGATTAGGCAGGACCACAGGCACATGTTACCATGCCCAGCTAATTTTTTTGTTCTTTGTGGAGACAGGGTCTCACTATGTTGCCCAGGCTGGTCTTGAACTCTTGGTCTCAAGTGATCCTCCTGCCTCAGCCTCCCAAAGTGCTGGGATTACAGGCGTGAGAAACTGTACTTGGCCCAGAGTAACTTTTGAACATAGTATTGTGTGCTCTCAGTCTAAAGACAAAATAACTACAAAATCAATACTAAATTTTAGATAGAAAGGTTTTTTTGTAGAGGTATGAGTTGCCAGTTCTGAATCTGCTTTCTCTGAATTATAGGATTGAGCAAATACTAAATATATTGAATGAAGGTCAAGTTTCTCACTGTTGGAGAAGGGAGTTCCAACTAAGAAAAGAGGAAAGAATAGAAGAATGACCCCTGTGGTGATGAACTGAAGTTAGAAGTATCAGTTTGAATGTATGTTTTTTACTGTATAGAGAGACAGATAAATATATAAATGCACATTTATATTCCTTTTCTCTGTCCACTCAAAGTGTCTATAAGCAAAGATATCCCAGTAGGAATGAACATACCTAGCTCTCAGATCCTGGTTTCCAAATACCATTCCTCACTTTAAGGAACCAGGGCTCTTTGAGGAAGTCACTGATTCAGGGCTGGGCCAGAGAAAGTACAAAATAAGTGGAATATCTTGTACCAGAAAGTAAGGAAGCGCTCAAAAAAATGACAAGGAGATATCAAAAGGACATAGGAGCCAGCTTGAAGGGGCTCCCTCTAGCCAAATCTGGCATAATTTGGTTACTAAAATAAATAAGAGCAATAGAACATTCATGGAATAGAATAAGAATCTCAGTCCGTAGAGATATAAATAAATGAACAAATTAAAATATGAGCAAGAAGAGAAAGCCCTTTCTTACAGTGGAAAACCATCTAACATGTGGAAGGAATTATGGTGTTAGAAAAATCACCATTTTGCAGCTATCACAGTAATAATCGATTCTGCCAAGAATCATCAATGGATGCTAAAGCTAGTGGGTAAAAGATTAATGAGGAACAGGATATTTCCATAGTCTCAAAGTGTCCCCCAACATACTGTTACTGGCAGAAAAAAAAAGGATCCCAACACATTATCTATTAATTACAAAGGGATTAGTAAAGTCAAAGTGGATTAACCTAGTGGACACCACCTTAAATAAGTAACCAAAGTTAACATCACTGACAATGGGACAATTAGAAATCAGGTACCTCCTGATAATGATGCCTTGAGAAGAACACAACATCACTTGTATGATATTTCTGCCAAAAATACATACACAAATCTAATTGTGAGGGATTATGTCCTAAACTGAGGAATATTCTACAAAATAACTGGCCTGTGTTCTTCAAAAAATGTCAAAGTCATGAAAGACAAAGAAAGGCCAAGGAACTGTTTCAGATTAAAGGAGGCTAGAGACATAGCAACCTAATGCAATGCATGATCCTGGACTAGATTTTAGACCGGCGGGTGGGGGGCAGGGTGGGAGGGAGCTATAGGATATTAGTGGGATAATTGGCAAAATTTTCATGTGGAGCTGCAGATTAGGTAATAGGATTTCTCAATGTTAATTTTCCTGATCTTGATAAATATACTGTGGTTAGATAAAAGAAAATTCTTGTTGTTAGGAAATACACACTGAAGTATTTATGGTATTTGTGGATAAAGGAATATGATGTCTGCAAATTACTTTCAAATGGTTTAGGAAGAAAGAGAGAGAGAGAGAGAGAGAGAGAGAGAGAGAGAGAATGACTCAGTGATAAAGCAAAAAGGTAAAATGTTAACATGTGGTAAATCTGAACCAAGCAATAAATCTGAGTCAAGAGTTACAGGGGTTTTTTTGGTACTATTGCAACTTTTCTA
Source organism: Lemur catta (assembly GCF_020740605.2). NCBI lineage: Eukaryota > Metazoa > Chordata > Mammalia > Primates > Lemuridae > Lemur > Lemur catta. The sequence goes on along the minus strand of NC_059128.1, from coordinate 220,833,796 downwards.
TTGAGTGTGAAATTTTATCAAAATAAAGTTTAAAAATAAATAAATATGCTGCACAACATTATGACTATATTTAATACCATTGAACTGTACCCTCAAAAATGGATAAGATGGTAAACTTTATATTATGTGTATTTTACCACAATAAAATATTGGATATATAAATAACTTCAATAAAAGCTATTTTGTAAAAGGAGCCCAGATGTTATTTAAAAAAAAAAATAGCTTATTCACTCTTTCACCCCAATATGGAACAGGTATTTACTAAATGTGAGTTAGGTGAACGAACAAATGAATTTTCCTTAGAAAGTGACATTAGGCATCTCTTGTGAGATGGCAGAGTAAGCACTTTCTTACCTTCCAAATTACCATGGAAATGACAGAAAAGACGTGTTGCCTTTTTAAGTATGAAACTATAATTATAACTAGAAGAGGGAAACAAGTGCCACCAGCATATCAGACGTTTGGAGGAATTCCTGCAGACGGGCTTGGAGGGGCAGAGAAAAAGCAAAGGTGTTGCAGCTCAGGGCAGCTGAGCTAAGAGCTATCTTCCAAGGCAGCTGAGAACTTCCAAGTTCAGAGCCAGCTTATCCTAGAAGCAGACAGAGGCCACAGGCAATCACTGGGTATAACATTTACTTGAAGGCTTTATCATGTATCTGGAAGTAAGATATGTGACACTTATAGTATAAAAGATGCCGGGATTGGTAAATGTGCCAATGCAATTGCCAAGTTCCTATATTCTACATGAAGTGGTACAATATTAACTCTAAACTGTGAAAAGTTTAAAATGTATATTTAATCCCAAAAGCACTGGTTCTCAAACATTTTGGTCTCAGGACCCCTTTGCCTCCTTAAAAATTATTGAGGACCCCAAAAGCTTTTGTTTATGTGGGTTATACCTATCAATAGTTACCATATTAGAAACTTAGGGGGAGATATTTTAGATATTCATTAATTCATTTTAAAATAGCAATAAACCCATTTCTTGTTAAAAATAAATGACACATTTTCGTCAAAAAATAACTATTGTCCAAAACAAAAACATTTAATGAAAATAGGGACCTTGTTATACATTTTGCAAATCTTTTCAATGTCCAGCCTGATAAAAGACAGCTGATTCTCATCTGTACTTCTGCATTTAATCTGTTGCAAAATGTTCGTTTTGAAGTACCTGAAAAAAACCTGGCCTCCCACAGTTCTATAGCTAGAAAAGGAAGGAATAATTTATTACCACTAATCCATTTGTGAAAAAAATTACGGTGACCCCCAAAAGATGAGAGAATCACAAAAAAAGGTGACAAGAATAGAAGAAACAATGGTAGTTGCATATGAACCAGAATTAAGGGAAACTTGAAAGAAATGAAGCCCTTGTTGCTGAGAAGATTGTCCTTCAAGCAGGAAAGACTTAATGACTTAAGATTGTGTTTTCTTCCCCATGAGTTCAATAATAACACTTGGTTATTCAGTTAAACACACACACACTCATTCTTACTATTATAATTGCTGTTTCCTGGTTTTAAAGTTTTATAACCAATTATAATAAACATAAAAATGTTCATTCTAGTTACCTAAAAATGTCATAAACCTTGACAATATAAAAATAATAATTCAACTAACAAAAAATTGGAAATGAAATGGAAGGGAATGTATGTGTACGAATGTCCTATTTGTCATATCAGGAAACAATAAGCAAAGTGATAAGAAATTGATAACTTAAGAAATGGAGGAATAAGTACATTATTTAAAATTATAATGATAACAATTAGAGGAAATGACAAACAGAGACTATTAGCAGTGCCTGCCTCTGGAGAATGGGGGTGAAGGAAGAGGGAATGAAGGCTTTTCCTTTTATATCCTCCTGCATTGTGTGAATCCTTTTTACTCCATGCATGTAGTACGTCTATGATAAAAAGTAGTAACTTATTTTTTATTTAAAGAAAAAATTACATTATTATAAATATTTAAAAAATAGAATGAGCTTTTTTGCTCACCTAGAGTTAGAAGTCCTGCTTATAGCTGTATGTTATTTTATTCAGTGGATGAATTCCTGTGATTTGAATCACATTTTTAAACGTATTGAATGAATGGAATACTTAAAGATGGTGAATCCTTTTGTAAAATAAATGCATGCCTCAAAATTTGTGTTTAAGAAAATTGATAATTTGCTTTTGCTTTGTGTTGTGCTTTACTGATAACTGCTTAAAATTAAAAAGGAAAGTGACTCAAAACAAGTCATGGCTTTCTGTTTTCTTTTAAGTTAAATTCAACGAACACTACAGTTTATGTTAGAGCAGGGGCATAACTATTTTTGGCTTAGTGAGGGTTGCTAGGCCACCATTGCTTCAAGTGAATCAGTAAGCACCTAAACCCTGTAATCAGTGACAGCGACCAGGGATGTGATTCACAAACTACCTACAGATTAGGGGGGAAAAAATCATAGAAATTTTACACAGATGAGTCGTTTTTACCCGACTATCTTTTTTCTCTTTCTTTCTGCCTGTTGATGTGGGCAAGAAAACATTCATATAAAAACAAAAACAAACAAAGGAAAAGTCTCCCAAGAAGTGGTAATGCTAAAGCGTGATCCTTTGAGAAACGCAACGCAACGCAGGCTGAAGAGCTGCTGCCTCTAAAGACGTCTCATGTCAAGCTGCTCTAAAGCACACCGCCATCACTACAACCACGTCTTTTGAATAAGGCGTTAAAACTCAGGAAGCAAAAAAAAACAACTTTAGGAATTAAATTATACTTGATAATTATTGAAGGGCAAAAAGAGTTATTAATTTAAATCATACTCAAGTATGCATATTTCTTTAAATCTTATTACAATTAACTGATATTGTTCTATGAACACAGAACTATCTAGTGTTTAAACTGTTATCCTGAAGAGCTGTATTGTGGTCAGAGAAAATACAAATGAATGGAAAGTAAGCTAAAACTCAGCCATCCACCCTTACAGGAAGGCAGGATGTTCAATCAGGCCAGACCAGAGTATAAGCACCACCTAGTGGCTTCTTGCTCAAATTACAAGAATAGTACTTCAGAGTCATTATACAGCATCTAGGATTCTCCTTACAAACCCCAAACTATTAAATGATGGAAAAGATAGCATTTTTTTCTATATCTGGCCATGGATGGAATGTACCTTATAGCAGTAAGATGTTTTGAAGTTGCCTAGTCCATCTATTCATAGCTAGGCAAAATGTATCAATAACTATTTCTTGGATTTTTTTTTTTTTTTTTTTTTTTTTTTTTTTTTTTTTTTACATACAGGGTCTTACTCTGTCACCTAGGCTGGAGTGCAGTGGTATGATCATAGTTCACTTGAACTCTTGAGCTCAATCAATCCTCACACCTCAGCCCCTTGAGTAACTAGGACTACAGGCACGTGCCACCATGCCTGGCTAATTTTTTTAAAAAAACTTTTTAGAGACAGGGTCTTGCTATGTTGCCCAGGCTGGTCTCAAACTCATGGGCTCAAACAATGCTCTCCCCTTAGCCTCCCAAACACTGGGATATTACAGGCATGAGCCACCACTCCCTGTATTTTTATTTATGTATCTTATGATGTTATGACAACTTTAAGATCTTGCTGGCCAAGGAGGTGAAAGACCTCTACAATGAAAACTACAAAACACTTATGAAGGAACTTGATTGAAGAAGACACAAACAAATGGAAAGACATTTCATGCTCATGGATCAGAAGAATTAATATTGTTAAAATGACTGTACTACCTAAAGCAATCTACAGATTCAATACAATTCCTAACAATATACCAATGACATCCTTCACTGAAATAGAAAAAACAATCCTAAAATTCATATGGAACCAAAAAAGACACCGAATAGCCCAAGAAATACTGAGAAAAAATGAACAAAGTTGGAGGTATCACACTACCTGACTTCAAAATATACTGTAAAACTACAGTAACCAAAACAGCTTGGTATTGGTATAAAAAGAGATATATAGACCAATGGAACAGAATAGAGAACCCAGAAATAAATCCATGTATTTACAGTCAACTGATTTTTGACAAAGGCACCAAGAACATAGGGGAAAGGACACCCTCTTCACTAAATGGTGCTGGGAAAACTGAATATCCACATGTAGAAGAATAAAACTAGACTCCTATCTCTCACCACACACAAAAGTCAACCCTAAATAGATTGAAGACTTAAACGTAAAACCTGAAACTACAAAACTACTAGAAAAAAACACAGGAGAAATGCTTCAGAATGTTGGTCTGGGAAAAGATTTTAGGGTTAAGACTTGAAAGGCATAGGTGACAACAAAAATAGACAAATGGAATTACATCAAGGTCAAAAGCTTCTGCACAGCAAAGGAAACAGTCAATAGAGTGAAGACCTGTAGAATGGGAGAAAATATTTGTGAACTGTTCATTCAACAAGGGACTAATATCCAGAATATACAAGGAACTCAACTTGAAAGCAAAAACACAAATAATCCCATTAAAAAGTGTGCAAAGGATCCGAATAGACATTTCTCAAGAGGAGATATACAAATGTTCAACAGGTATATGAAAAACTGCTCAACATGACTAATCATCAGGGAAATACAAATCAAAACCAAAATGAGAAATCATCTCATCACAATTAGAATGTCTAGTATCAAAAAGCCAAAAAATAACAAATGCTGGCGAGGATGTGGAGAAAGGGGAACTCATACTCTTTGGTGGGACTGTAAATTAGTGCAACCATTATGGAAAACAGAATGAAGTTTTCTCAAAAAACTAAAAATAGAATTACCATAAAATTCAGCCATCTCATTACTGGGTATTTATTCAAAGGAAAGGAAATCAGTGTATCAATGGGATACCTACACCCCCATGTTTATTGCAGCACTATTGACAATAGCCAAGATATGGAATCAACCTAAGTGTCTATCAGTGAGTGAATGGATAAAGAAGATATGGTATATATACACAATGAAATACTATTCAGCCATAAAAACAATGAAATCTTGTCATTTGCAGCAACATGGATGGAATTGGAGGTCATTTTTTTATATATGTATGAAAGGGGGGTGTGAGGAGGGGGGTTCAATTTCCCTTTTTTTTTTTTTTTTTTTTTGAGACAGATTCTCACTCTGTTGCCCTGGATAGAGTGCAGTGGTGTCATCGTAGCTCACTGCAGCCTCTAACTCCTGGGCTCAAGCAATCCTCCTGCCTCAGCCTCCCAAGTAGCTAGCACTACAGGCACATGCCATAATGCCCAATTAATTTTTCTATTTTTAATAGAGGTGAGTCTTGCTCTTGCTCAGGCTGGTCTTGAACTCCTGAACTCAAAGCAATCCTCCTGCCTCCGCCTCCCAGAGTACTAGGATTACAGGTGTGAGCCATCATGCCCAACAGGGAGGTCATTATGTTGAGTGAAATAAGCCAGATGCCGAAAGACAAATATCACATGTCTCACTCATATGTGAGAGCTAAAAACTCTCATGGAGGTAGAGAATAGAATGATGGTTACCTGAGGCTGGGAAGGGGAGGGGGAGATAAAGAGGTGTTGGTTAATGGGTATGAACATACCATTAGAAGGAATTAGTTTTAGTGTCTGATAACACAGTAGAGTGACTATAGTTAACAATAATTTATTATCTATTTCAAAATAGCTAAAAGAGAAGATTTGAAATGTTCCTAATACAAGAAACAATAAATGTTTGAGGTGATGGATATGCTAAATACCCTGATTTGATCATTACACATTGTATGATTTTATCAAAATATCACATGTGCCCCATAAATATGTACAATTATTATGTATCACTAGAAAATTTAAAAAAATCTTGCTGGCTTGGGAAAAACTGACGGTCCCAGGGCTAGCCAACTCTTAGAGATAGCACAAGGCTCAGCCAGGAACACACCTTTCATATGCAAACCTCCAACCTCCTCCTTATCTAACTCACACACCAAGCCAGTATTTCCCCTGATCTCCATCATTCCAGGTACCAGGCAACTGGAGCTCGCCCCTACAAACCAGAGCCCGAGCGAATTGTTCAAACTAGCCAGGCCTAAGCTGTTTACTCACACTGCCTCGCCTTTGCTGCAGAAACCCCAGTAAAGGCTTTGGCCTAGGCTTCCCCTCGTGCCTATCTTCAGCCACCTGGCCAACCCTGGGGCTTCCCTGCGGCCCTGCGTGGCATAGTGTGTTCTCTCTCTCAGGAAACATAAGTAATAAAACATAAGTAATAAAAACATAAGTAATAAAAATAAGTAATAAAAATCTTCTTTGGGTGGCATTGACTTCTCCATGTCGTTACTTAGTCACCTCCATAAATTAAAATCCTGAAGATACAGATGAGACACAGAATCCCACCTAATTGATTCCAGTGAAGGACATTGCATTCCACTTTTTACAAATATGCAGCATTCTGGCCCCAGTTGTCATTTTCAGGCAAAGTAACAAACAGGGCTACAAAATGACAGGGGGAAAGAGGAGAAAGAGAAGAAAAGACTGTCAGCGTCTACATGACATGCCTCAGACGCATCTCAGTCTTGAGAACAGTATCTGCCATTTCTCCTCTCCCGTGCAAAAAAGCCTCTTTTCCTTAGCTGTCTCTAAAAGCTGGTTCTGTCCATTTGGTAGTTTTATGATAAGCTAATAGCTTAAGTTTCAAGACCTTTCACTCGCACTGTGTCCCTTGCAAAGATTATACCTAACTTTGTATTTGCAATTTGTATCCTTTTTACTAAAGAGAGTCCCTAAAAAATTGTACAAGCTTCGTGCCCTACAAAAACTGGGCTGGTGGGGTGGTCATGGCCCTGGGAACCCTCCGTGTGCTGTGAGCCCTGCTCTTCCACCCAACCACCTGGGCCCCACTGTCCTTACCCATAAAAGGAGGGGCTCACAAGGCCGCCTTATCTTAAGTTCCCTTTTCCTTTCTCCTCAGTTGCATTCATTCCTCCACACGCTAATACAGCAACATGCTATTGCCTACATGTGGCTGCCAAGGCTCGCTTTGCATATTTGCCTTTGAAAGACTCTAAAACAGTCCTGGAAAATGCGTAGTAAAAATACAAGTCGGCTCTTAACTGTGCACTGGCTAATGAGCACTCAGAAAATAAGAGCAAAGCTTTTGCAATGAAGCCTGACACCACTACTCAAAATTACATTACAACCTACAGATTGGCTGTGCTAAGATCAACGCAGCCCCGCACTGTAGAGTCAGTAGACTTGGTTCTAGCCTGGCTCTGCCGCTCTTTGCATGTGTCTTTGGGCAACTTTAGAGTCCTCATGGACCCACTGCTGCCGGAGATCAGGTCTCTGGGCGCGTTCCCTGACAAGCTGAGCAAGGGAACTAGGCCAGAGGATCTCTGAGGTCCCCTCTGTCTCCTGACAGGTTTGGCTCTATCTGCCTCTCTTGCTGGTGCTACTTCCCTAGTCACCACTGCCCCAAAACTTGACCGGACTCTTTCTCTTACCACTCCAGGCTGACTTAGGTAAGCCACTGAGTTGAGGAGGAAAAGAGAGAAAGAGAGCAAAGGAGAAGAGGACAGAGAAGGGAAGAGCAGGAAGCCAAGCAGTGCTGGGACACTGTGCAGGGAGACGAGGAGCGGGTCACACCCTGGCACCCAGGCTGCCTCGGGACCTGGACACACCTCCTCCTACACTTGGCCAGACACCACAGTGCTGGTGGGGCGTCTGCTCCCTGGGTCTGCGGTGGCTTTTTCCGAGGGGTGATTCGCTCAGGCCAGCCAGATGCTGGCTCACAGACCTCCTAGAAGAGGGTCTTCGTGCACCCGCTACTGCTGCAGCGCAAGTCTCTGGAGAAGAAAGAGCTCGCACCATGTGTACTAGTTACAGCGTGTGTACTGGTTACAGCATGTGTACTAGTTAATCTGCAGCTCTTGGTGACTCGTTCTCATGCCACAGCACGACACAGCTTCCCATTTAAGTTTCTCTTGAGACCATGCAACCCTGAGAGAAGGGAGACGGAAGCCTCAGATTAGTGGGAGGCATTCCTTATTCCATAAGAACGAAGAGATTTCTGCTCTTTTCATGTTTGTTTTAATATCTCCAGGCAAGAACCAGCACTCCACAGATCCCTGGTTAATGGAACTCAATTTCCTCCCTATTCCCAATGCTAAAAGCATTTGATTGTGCTGGACTTCAGACCTCACACAGCTTGTCTACTTGCTATCTCTTCCTGTCTTAAGCTATCTGCTTTCTCCTGCCAACTTGATCTTCGTGAAACACCACATTGGCTAAAGGCCTCTCTGTCCAGTACCTCGCAGAGACTCCCATGGATCTGAGGCCCATTAGCCTTCCAGTCACCTCCTTCTGGCACCTGCTGCTCCTTACTCTCCAGCCCCAGCTGTCACAAACAGCCCACTCCACTGGGTTTCGTTGTGAACTTTGCTTCCCCTAATCACTGAACATGCATTTTATTTAGTGCTCATCAGGTGACAGGCACCAGGTCAGACCCTTCCACATATGGTATCTCATTTAAGCTCATAAAAACCCTGAAAATCAGGTACACTCACCCCACCTCACAGTGGTGGAAACACACTGGGAGCCCTTGAGTTACTTGCCCAAGGGCCCAGCCTATCTAGTGGCACAGTCAGAATTTGGGACCCGGGTACCCAGGTTCAAATCCACTATTAAACCACACTTAACAAAGTGCCTCAGGACAAAGGCTCCTGGAACAAGACCCGAGTGGCCAGCAGTTCAGTGGGTCCTCAAATGCACACACACATTCCCAAACCACTCCAGACCCACCTAGGCCTAGACAGCGTCCACGCTGCTTGATGGATTGTCCACCCAGCAGGTTCTCCGGAACAATGTCCCCCACTCTGGTGCTGGCCAGTGCTATGAGTCTGGATTTGAGACTCCTGCCTTGGCTCTTCTCCCTGACTTCCTGTGCTGAGTCATGCATTTATTTGCCAACCGATCCTTCTGATCACCTATACGTCAACCCCATGGGCTAAATACATAGTCCCCACCTAGTTTTATTATTAGCCAACATTTACTGAATTCTTACTATGAACCAAGCAAGCATGATACTAAGTATTTACAAGAATTATTAACATCTCTTTTAATCTTCTAAATTCTCTAGGGTAGGTTCAATCATTTGGATAGCTATTTTATAGGCGAGGAAATGGAGGCTTAGCAAGGCTGAGTGACTTGCTCAAGGTCACAAAGTGTTAGAGCCAGTACTTGAACCCAGACACCACATGTACACACGTACCCTTGACCACCACACCATTAACCCTCAGCCCCTTGTGAGCTGGTCCACTTATTACTGACCAACCTACACACACACACACACACACACACACACACACACACACACACAGAGGGTTACCCATCTGATCCAAAAATGATTAAAGCCAAACCAAGAATCCATTCACTCACCTCTCCACCTAACCTACAAGCATCTCCACTCTTGCCAAACTTCCTGTGAGCTACTTTCCAGTCACAGTGACCACGAGAAGAGCAGGTCAAGACTGCAGGGTTTGGCATGACACCCACTACCCTGTCTTCCCACTGGGCACTGCCTACTTATCACGTGTTCTGCAGGCCTCCAAGCTCTTAGCAGAATTCCTGACTCCCTAAGACTGGAGTAAAGGTAAAAAAAAAAGGTTCACTGGAAATTTCTTGAAGGTCAGCTACTCCTCAACTTCAGCTTCAAACACATTAGCCCCCCAACACACCCTTTGTCCTCCCACGGGGACCCTTGACTTGCCATCTGGGTAGCTTTGCTTATACCCTTGGATCAGGAAACATATTATAAAAAGCATTAAAGCTCAGGCCTTGACATCAAACACGCCTGGGTTCAAGGTGCTCCAGTTCATCTGTCAAACCAAAGTAATCATATCTACCTCAGAATATTGCTGTGAAGATTAAATGAGGTGATGCATATTAAGTGCTCAGTATTATAAGTGCCCACTATTGCGAGCTATCACCATTTTCTTACCCTCCCACCTGGGATATGCTTCCCAAGTTCACCGTATGTCCCACTTCCACCAACACAGAAAGACTTAATACAAATGGCAGCTCCCCCAACCCCTAGCCAGGAGAGTTCAGTTCAGTAGGACCAACATCCACTGAGCATGTTCTGCATACCAAGCACTATGCCAAGTGCCATAAACAAGACGTGGCCCTGAACATAAGGAGTTCACAGCCCTGATGGAGACAGGAAGGAAACAGGTCGCGTCAGTGCCGCGTGGTAAATGCAGTGGTACAGGAGAGGTCGGCCAGGTCACGGGGGGCCTTGGGGACCAAGAGGAGGAGTTTGAACTGAATGCTGAAGGTGATGAGAAGCTATGGAACGGCTTTAAGCAGAGCATTTTTTTTTTTTGCTTTATAAAAGAATCTTAGTAGCAATGTGGAGAAAGCAGTTAGGAGGGTATGAATAATCTAATCAAGAAATGGCACGCCTGACAAGAAACTGCGGGAGAGAGAAATGGATGGACTGCAAGTGTGCCTAGACAGTGACATCACAGGCCTTGCCACTCGACAGTGGACATTGTCCAACCCCTCAACGTTCAGATGTTGAGAGAGAAGGAGGTGACACAGGGGCCTTTGTATGCATTACATTTTAAAAATCAACCCTCTTAGGGCATGTCTGCCAATTTGACTTGCACTGGAGTTGCCTACTGTCTGCTCATGTGGTCAGCCAACTAAATGCCACTTAAATGCCACGCACTGCCTTAGGTACTGGGAGGGTTTCAGTAACACATCAGTCGAGTGAGACGTGTCAGCAAAGCCCAGGGAAGGACAAGCACTTGGCAATGGTGTGGTTTGGCCGGAAGTCTTGCCAGGAAGAGGAAGATGCAGGGAACCAGACTGGACACTCAGGCAGGGTCAGACCGTGCAGGGCTGAGGTGAGACAGTTTGAACCCTGGGTGGTGGACATGAGGGGCCACTGAAGGTTTTAAACAGGGGAGAGAGGAACAGATTCTTCTCACAGAGGAGAAGCCAGAATGTCTTACTTGTCTCTCCTTTTGGAATCCCTGGGGCCTCACATTTTCCACCTGGGTTTCTTTTTTATGCTTAACGCCATGCCCACGACTTAGGAGTAGTGCACAAATACATGCTGAGGGCATAAACACCCACGTACAGTCTCACACACCCAAACAAAACACATGGAAGCAAGCAAGAGACTGCTCCAACTAAACGTGAGACCCCTGACAAATCTAGATCTCTGAGGGTCCCCACCCACACTGACAGCGTGGCCCCAGGCCTTGTCACCTGGGAGTGAATAGCTCTGGGAAAGAGTCCTGAAACATCTCTGAGGAGCTGCTCTGAGTTTCCAGCCACTTGTGTCTAAGCAGCCTGAATCCTTCCAGGGCTGGGTGTGAGAGGATAAGAACTGAGGGGCAGGAACGCAGCCTTGGGCCTGCCGGGGAAAGAGGCTCACTTTTTACTGAGCACTTAACACCTGCCAGCCACTGTGCTGCATTTTTCACATTACCTGTGTGCACAAAAAGGGGGTAACTAGCCAGTTTGGACTCCCTCACCAAGCCTAGACCCCAACTTCCTCACCCTCTTCTGCCCCTTGGCTCAGGACACTTCTGGACCCTGCTCTCTTGCTAGAGCATGAGGCGTGGAGCTGGTTCTCTCCCCTCGTGACGAGATCATTTGCCCTGTTATTACATAATGCCAGGCAATCCCCTGCCCCTCTCTGCAAAGCAGGAGGGAAATCCAAGGGGCGGTGAAATTTCAAGTTGAAGACAAAGACCCTGGGCACAAACAGTTTCCTGATAAACACCTAAGTACAGTTTTTTGTTTCTTAAGGAATCAACTCTTCTTTCTGGGGTGATCCCCCTCAATTCCATGCCTACATGTTGACTATTTGCTATCACTAACGATCAACAGGGAGAGGATAAAGAAAAAGAAAGAGGAAAAAAACCTGGCAAACGTCAGGGAATCCAGAAATCCATCTGGCTTCAGTACATATGAGTTTTTCAGAAATAAATTCACCTTCTTACATTGGTTTGATTCAATATTGAAAAGAGTTCCTATTATCTGGGTCCTCACTCTGTTGATGGAGACCTCCAGTGATGGCGTGGAGGGTAGGGGAAAGCCCAGGAGTCAAAATCCATTGCAAATAACGCCAAAGAAGATTTTCTGTACACAGATGGTTAAGAGTTGGTTGTAATGTTTTCTCAATTAAACTGGAATACCAAAATAAAGTTCAGAGATCATTTTAAATAGCACACTATAATGTTTCCTTCCACACAGCTCCCTGTCTGGTGACCCCTTGTCGTAGGTTTCAGTAGCTCACCCAGACCCCCACGTCTCCCAGCCTACCTGCTGGGCTGCCTCGTGGAAGAGTTCCTGCACCTGAGACATCTGGGCCAGTCTTGTGCAAACGGGGTCCTGGTGGTCTGGGTGGGGAGACGCCTCTGGAAGGCAAACAGCACCTCAGTCAGGCTGTCTCTTCCATTCTTCTCTCCTCACTGTCCACCTTCCTCTACACCAGGCAAGGCCTTGTCTACCTCTTCTAGAAACTCATCCCGGTCACCTCTTTGGTACTCAGATAGATGCCACTCATCCCTCGGAGCCCACCTGTGCTCAAATCTGGCTGTCTTGAGCCACAGCCACTCCCAGCTCTCTTTCTTCCTGAGCTCCTTCAACGTGCAAGGGTCAGAGACAGCTGCCCAGCCCTGAGGACACAGTTTACACTCCTGTCCCCCCCTTGCATGCCTCCCAGACCCCTTGGTCCAGGCAAGCACACCATGGGCTCACTAGAACTGGCTGCAGATGGGGAGTGAATGTCAACCGGACAGGAGCCCAGGGGAGAGGGGAGAGTAGGGGCTGTCTTGGGAGCCCCTCTGGAACAGGGCAGAAGAGTATAGGGGAGTGAAGGGGGTGGGTGAGAAAACAGTGGGAGCATCATTGTTAGGGCCAGGTCCCGAACCCACCAGCAGAGTCTTCCCCTGCAGCAGCAGGGACCTTGTCCTCTGATCTGTGTGTCCCTGTCCCCACCACAGTGCTGGAACGTGGATGGGCTCATGACATTTAGGAAGGAGGAGGAAAGGGGAGGAAGAGAGAAGGGGACAGGAGGCAGAGCTCATGGTCATATGGGAGGAACATGACCCATGACAGTAGCCAGCGATGGCAAGGAAGGGAGAGCGCACTGAGGGGTCTTCACAGAAAGAGTTGGCGGTTGGGGAACAGGGTTTGCCCAGAGAGACGCCGGGGAGACTGCGGGACTTGGCGGGTGGGATGGGTGGTGGCTAGAAGGCCGGGTAAGTCCCGCGCTCCCAGAGCCGCGCCTGCGGCTGCAGCCCGCGGGACCCCAGACCCACTACGGCCACGCTCTCCCACCGCAGACCCCGCTCCCGGCCGCGCGGGGACCCGGCCCCTCAGCAGCCCGCGCGGACACCGCGCGCATCCCAAGTGCTCCGACCTCGGGGCAGGGCCGTTCGGAGCGGGCGCGCCAGGTGAGCAGCGGGGCGGAGGATCTACCTGAGCCGGGCGGGGGACAGAGGTGACACCAAGCCTGACCCCTAACGCAGGCCAAAGCTCCTCTCGAGGACAGGAGCGGCCCCCGAGACCCCCCTGCCCCCTCTCCCCCGCCCCCATCCCGTCCGTCCTCACCTGCTCCGGGACACCGAGCTCCCAGCGCAGGGCCCGCCCTGTCCCCGCCCCGCCGCCACGTGGCTGACCCTCTCTGGGCGGCGAGGTGTCCCCGCCCCAGCTCGGGCACCCCAGCCACGCCAGCACCCGTCAGGTGGAGAAGGAGAGGCTGCAGACCCCTCCCCTCCCCAAGTGTCGGCCCGCACCCCTACCGCCGCCCAGGGAGGCTGGGCGCTCCCAGCCCCCGACAGGTCCAGGAGAAAGGGATGAGAATCTGAACGCGGGTAGGCAGGGTCGGCGTGAGGGGGTGGCAGAGGCGGGTAGGTCCGCCAGCCCACAGGCTCCACCTGGCCAGCCACTGCCGCCACCCCCTCGGCAATGCAACCGGCTGAGGTGCCCAGCCCTGGGGTTAGGGGGCCAGACACAGGAGCCCACCCGCTGCCGCTCCTTCTAAGTATTGCTGTCCAACACTGAACACAGCGAGAAAGCTGGGTGCGGGAAAGGCCGCAGCGCCCTGGGCAGGTGCAGGAGAAGCGTCTGGACCCGCAGATGGAGACCCAGCGCACCAGTGTGAATGGCTGCTGGACCCAGTGACCCCCAAACTCTCAGCGAGCAGAGCTGCTTTTGTCAAGAAAGTGCTCTCAAGCATGCTGTGTAGGGGGGAATTACCCTCACCACCTTCCACGAGACCCAGAACCACCTTCCCTAGGGGTGAAGTAAGGTTTCCAGGGCCTCATGTTGGAGAAAAAACTAAATTAACATACAGAGAGATTAAATTATCTCCATTTCCAATCTGGCATATTTCCTAAACCTTAAATAACTTGCTAGGCTTCCATGTGGGCTTCTGAGAAAGAGGAGGGCAGCTGGGAGTACTTCCCACACCCACAAGCCTTTGTGTGAAAATCCCTAAAAATAGAGGTTGTTCTTTTAAAAACAAAAGGGAAGGCAAAGCCATGGGAACACTGACTGACAGAGCCCTAACCTTTCTCTTCTGCTCCAGCAAAGAAGCTGTGTGTGTGTGTGGATACATAGCATAAAATTTGCTATTTTTACCATATTTAGGCATACAATTCAGTGGCATTAATCACATTCACAATGTTGTACAACCATCACCACTATCTAGTTCTAAAACTTTCATCACCCCAAACAGAAACCATTAAGGAATAACTCCCCATTTCTCCTACCCCCAGCCCACCTCTAATCTACTATCTCTATGAATGTACCTATTTTAGATATTTTATATAAGTGGAATCGTATAATATTTGTCCTTTTGTGTCTGGCTCATTTCACTTAACACAATGTCCTCAAGATTCATCCATGTTGCAGCATGTATCAGAACTTCATTCCTGGCAAAGTTTTTAATAACCCATCTCTGCAAGAGGGAAGGACCCCAGAATAAATTACAGATTAGCCATCTGTGAACAAAGGATGGATAGGTGGACAGGATGACACGTTCATGTTATTGGAATCCACCCCCCTGGATACCAAAATCCAGAGATGCTCAAGTCCCTTATATAACATGGCATAGTATTTGCATATAACCTGTGCACACCTCCCGTGTCCTTGAAATCATACCTAGATTACTTATAATACCTAATACAATGTAAATGCTATGTACAGAGTTGTTATACTATATTGTTTATGGAATAATGCCAAGAAAAAAGTTTGTACATGTGCAGTACAGGCACAACCATCCATTTTTTCCCAAATATTTTTCATCCAAGGTTGGTTGACTCCACAGAAGCAGAACCTATGGATATGGAGGGCTGACTATATGTCCATTTATTCATCTGTATGGCCAGTAGAGTCATCCATTTTATTCACTTTTGGGTCATACATGACACCTTTTTTTTCCCCTTAAGTTGCTTTCCTGTTTGCTATCACCTTCTGATGACCTTCTGAGTGTCACTGTGAACTTTGAAGAAGCCACATTCAATTCCATATCAGCCTGAGTTAAAAACATTAGAAAAGGAAATGCCCCCATAATATGCTGAACTAATAAAAATAAATAACTGCAAAGAAAAAAAAAGGAAATGCACCCTCTCTTCATAACCACCTACTTCCTGCCACTCATCGTTTTCTAAATAAATGAGAAATTCCCTTCAAAGCTTATAAGCATCTTCTAAACCTAAGAACAAACATGTTTTCTTGCAAGTTTTGCCTATTTGCAAAGAAAAATGTGCATCCTGCTTAATGTAGATTTATCTTACAACAATGACACTAACCTTAAACCCACTCTAGTGTTTAAAAATAGTATCATGCATATCCTTTGAACAAAATATTTCCATTTTTAAGATATTACCCTATATGACCAGTGTAAGGGTGTTCATTGCATCATTAGTTTGTAATAGTTAAAAAATAAAGGATAACAACCAAAATGTCCATCAACAGAAGACTACTTAAATAAGTTATGCTGTAGCCACACTATGACAGCCAGCACTAGAAAGAATTAGGTATTTCCATCTGTATACTATGGAACTCTGTTCATCACACAATAATGAATAAAAACAGCAAGTTACAGAATAACATGTAGTATTATCATTTTTTAAAAAGCAGTATGTATTTATATATGTATACAGTTTGTATGGAAAATACCCATCAATCTATTAATAGTGGTTATGTCTAGGGAATGGGATTCAGATAGTAAAGTGGGAGAAGAAACCCACTTTGGTGTAAAATTCTCAATTTTTATTGACTTTGTTTCTTACAATGAGCATATGTTACTTGGGAGTCTAGGGTGGGGGGAAATGAATAAGAAAATTAAAAAGACAATCAGTGTGGGGCAGATTGTATTTTCCAAAGATAGCTGCACTAATATCCCATCTCATATGCTCTTCTTACAATATGATGTTGAGATTCCCTCAGAAGGAAAAGGAGTGTATGTTCCCTCCCCTTGAGCCTCGGTGGAACTTTTTAAGTGCCTCCACCAATACAAATGAAAAAAATGACACTGCTTGACTTCCTAGGCTAGGCCATAAAGGCTATAGGAAGTCTGCCTGGCTTCCTCACTCTCAGTCCACTTACCCTTAGGATTCAGCCACCATGTTGTGAGGAAGTCCAGGCCACCTGTGGGTGTTCTAGTCCATAGCCAGTATCGACCGCCAGACATGAGAGTGAAGCAAGCCTTCAGATGATTCCAGCCTCCAGTTGAAGTTACAGATACTGTAGGAGCAGAGGAAAGCTGTGCATACTGGGCTCCGTCTGAATTCCTGACCCACAGAAACCATGAGAGAGAATAAATTGTTGTTTTAAGCCACTAAGTTTTGGGGTAATTTGTTGTGCATCATTAGATAGCAAAGACACAGTGCATCCAACCAAGGCAAAAAATGTTCTGCTTCCTTTCAAAGTATTTTTATTCATTTCATTGAATTCACTGTTACTGCAGCCCAGTTATGTAAAGAATAATATTGTTACTAAAGTTACCTTGTTTTCCTATTCAGTAACAACTCAATCTCAAGTTGAAGCACACAATGAGCCTGTTGCTCTGTGGTTCGTACCCGGCTCAGTCACAGACAGAAGCTCCTTCTTCTCTTTCCTTCCATGGCCGGAGCTAAGCATTGCCTTCTGTGTGAAGGCAAAGAAACCATGGCTTGAAAGATGGCCTCATTTGTCAGAAAGTCTGAACCTGGGGAGGGACCAGAGCTTACACAGAGTCAACTGGAATAGGAATGTGAAAGCAGGTTGAAGATCGTGGTGTACAACATAGCTCACAGCCTAGGCCCTAGAACCCGAACCAGAAGTGCCTCGAGAGGTGGGTCAGCTAGTCTGGTGTGTACTTTACAATCCCCGGCTAAACTTCACAATCACCTAGGGGTCGTTTCAGAAAGTACCAATACCTGCAGGACCTGCCCCCAGAGATTCTGTCTTGCTTAATCGGTCTGGGGTGGGGCCTGGGCATCAGTATTTTTTTTAAACTCCTCAAGTGATTCTAACACAACCAAGGTTGAAAATGATGAAATTTCTAGCCCAGCAGGGTTTCCCGACTCTCCAAAACACCTGAGAGATAGAATCAGCTTGGTAGTAGTGGTGTCTTACTGTAGTTACCGTTGTCAATGACAAGAACAGAGTGTGAATACATCACTGAGGGAGCACAGGTAACTTACTACGTGTGTATATATATAGTAATTATATATACTGTATATATATAATTTTTTTAGTTGGTCATTGTGATGCACTCCCCTAGGGCATGCCTGCCTATTTCTAAAAAACTCACAGGAATTTTGCACACACTCAGAAAGGTTTGCTAGCTCTGAGGGTAGAACCAGGATTGAATCTAGGTCTGGTTCTAATACCAGGCTCTCTCCTCTACACAATGCAGCTCCTGAATCCAGGTGAAGAGAGAAGACAGAAAAAGGTTTTCCTGGACTTTGAAGTGCACTTCCAAGAGCCCAGATCCGTGAGGGAAGTCTGTCCAAAGGGCTGCTAGGCATTGCTGGGCGTTGGAAGGGATGAGTCAGGAGATGCAAACCTGAGTCAATATGAGCCCCTCACAGTCTGAGGGCTCCTGCGGAGGAGGGGCAGGACCCCACAGAGACCAGCCTGTTGCTCTGGTTCCAGGCAGGGCTGAGCGGAAAGGGAGGAGCCGCCACTGCCCTGCTGTCAGGTGTCCCCAGCTCCTGTCAAGCAGGTTCTCCTCCAGGATCTAAGCCATTTGTTGACTCTGGGGGTTTGCCCTCTGGCAAGAGAAAGTCCTTCTCCCTCTATCAGCCACCTGGCATCTGTCACTGGCCAGGGCCTGGTGGGTGCATAAGAACATATGTGATGCAGGAAGGAGCCTACAAAACAGGGTCCAGTTTATTTTATGACAGTGGCAGCCTTACTGGACTGTGACAACAATATATTAGCATCCAGCATTTACTTAAGTATCATATATAGAAGACCCAATGCCAGATCTTCAAGAGTGTAGATGAGAGAATTCAGGTCTGCATTTGAGTCCTAACTCTTGCTTTTCATTATATCATCTTGATGTGTCTGAGCCTTAGTTTCCTCATTTGTAGCATGGAGTTAATGACAAGACCTGGCAAGCCTACCTGACAGAGTTGTTAGGAAGTCTAGAATTTTGCTGGGAACTGAAATCCAGATCAGCTATTTTCAGAATCCACTATTCTGCCCGGACCCCCCATTTTGAAAATCACATGACCAGTGTTCTGGTCCTACTGCTGTTATCCACAGATCCTCCAACTCCCTGGCAGTGATTCTTCTGCAAGGCCTGCAAGCTGGCTCTTTGCACCCTGGGATATGACTCACAGGGCCTGAATCCTCTGTTTCAACCACAGTCACCAAATACCTGTTGATCTCCAAGCACTGTGGCCAGCACTGAACACACAGTAGGGAGTAAGACTGCTCTGGACAGGTGGGGGAGACAATAATCAAATTCTCACACTGATAAGCACAACATTACACAGCCATCTATGCTACAAAAATTGCATAGGGTGCTCAGAGACTCTGAAATGGTTGAAATTACCTAATCAGGAAAATCAGGATAAGCTTTTCTGAGATAATGCTAGGGCTGAAATCTGGATAGGGTGGGCGTGAGCAGTTTAATAGAGCATAGAGAGAAAATAGTGCCTTGCTGGCCAAAGATGGCACATCCAAGTATTTGGAGCTGAAAGCAGTCCCACAGAGAAAGAGCAGAGAGGACAAGAGGCTGACTGTGGGGCTGGGATGTGGGCAGCAGATGACCATGCAGGGCCAAGGTAAGGAGCTTCGTGTTTATGCAAATAGCAACTGAGAAGCTTCTGAAGGGTTTCACATGGCTGTTATCTGGAGCAAGAAATGGAGGCCAACAAGAGTGGATGTGCACCAACTTGCAGGAACTCAGGCAAGACTACGAGGTTGCTGGGGCTGTGGTGGTAGTAAAGGGAGGCAGGGTCCCAAAGAATCTGAGAAATATTCACAAGCCCCGCCCCCCATGAGTTGCCAACCTGACTGATGAGATCATAGAATACTTACTGAACCACATCTAGCAATGAGTAAGGCCATCTTCCATTAATAGGCCACACATGTGGACATGTCCCTTTTTTGCTGCTTTTTTTCTTAGTTCCTATGAAACTGGGATGGGAAAAGAGCTGGGGCCCACTCGCTCATTGATGAGTCCTGGCCATCCTACTCTTTATTCATTGAATTCTCATAAATTGAGATGCCTTGGCCAGCCAGGTGGTGGTAACATGCCAAGGAGAACGAAATGGTTCTAGAGGCCTTTAGTCCCAGCCATATCCTCTGGCCCACATTTATACTAGGGTTTGGGAAACAGGCACAGCACAAAGAAAGTACTTGTTTCCCCCTAGCCATTGATTCTTGTGTGTCTCCTTTGAGAATCCTGTTCAGAAGGCTGTGGCAAGTGCAGGTTAGGGATGAGTGCAGAATTCTGACATTTCCAGGCTCTTGGATCAGAGCATCATCTTAATGACATTCAATCTCTACCACCATTTCTAATACCTTCAAATAGCACTCCTAATACCTACTTTACCCTATAACACTGTTCATTCATTTACTCATACCTGCTTATGGGTGAGGCAGCTTTATGCTCTGTGAACTAGATGCCTTCAAGATTACAAACTAGGCCTGGCATAGTGGCTCACACCTGTAATCCTTCAACTTTGGGAGACTGAGGCAAGAGTTCAAGACCAGCCTGGGCAACATAGCAAGACCCCATCTCTATTTAATAAAAGAAGGAGTAAAATTATCCAGGTGTCGTGGTGCATGCCTTTAGTCTCAGCTACTGAGGAGGATGAGGCAGGAGGATCACATGAGCAACAGTGCAAGACCCTGTCTCTGTGAAAAACAAAAAATCCCTTACAAACTAATCTAGGAGTCCCCAAATCTTCTCCTGATGAACAATTTATTTTGAATTTTTCTGAAATAGTAATACTAAAAAACACTTAAACCTAACTTGCATGAGAGGCAGGACATCACATACCATCGACCAGTTGTTTCCATTTGATGTACACCTGCAATGGCACATACATAGACATTCAAGAGGAAGAAAACAAAGGACATAGCAAAGGGAGAGAAATGGTCAAACAAAAATAAATATAAGGAAACAAAGTGGGAGAAAACCCACCACTTCCACACAGACATGCATTCCTTCCTCCTGCCCATTAGAACTGGCTGCAACACACCAGCCGCACGCTGTCCATGACTTTGCTTTTGCTTCGCAGGCCAGCCAGTTTCCTGTTCACAACCAACCAACAGTGTGGTAGTGAGAAATGGAGACTTCTACCTCAGTGTATCCCCTTACTTTGGTAGGATGCTATTTCTTCCTATTGTTTGTTTCTCATTTGTTGCAGTATACATCAGTGCTGTTTAGATCTTCTCCAGAATGTTCTATCCCTTTCAGGGTCTCTGATAATGGAATCATACTCCTTTAAGTCAAGCTTTTTAAATTCTGTGTTCCTGAAGTTTAGGGCAGGTGCTGGATAATATTCTGCAAGCTGTTTGTCAGTGAACACAAACTCTGTGATAAGTAATCTCTTCCTTACAAAATTCCTATCACTTCTACCTCATTAACTAGTATTCATTACTGGTCAATTAAACCCAGATAGTCCAACTCTCTCATATCTTCTTCAACCCTTTGAAAGATAATATATTGCCTGCAAGTCAGTTATTACATACTCTGCTTTATATGAAATGAGGCTTCCAGCACTTGTCTAATTCTGCTGTAGTTTGCTTTTGTGCCACTTCTAAAATCTGAACAAGAAAATGTGTTTAGTGCTTTGCAGTTTACAAATTATCTCAAATGACTTGACATTCACAGCAATTTTTATTAACCTCATTTTACAGATGAAAAAGGTAAGGCTCAGAAAGGATAAGTGACCTGAACAAGGCCACGCAGACAGATCAAGGCAGAATAGTGATTAAAAGTGTCTTGACTTTTAAAAAAAGTCTCCTACTCATCTCACTGCCCAATTTGCCTGTGCAGTCTATAGAGTATTATCAAACTACACCCCGTCTTCACAATCATCCTCAAAAAAAAAACACACACAGCTCATTTAAAGCTGTCCCATGCAGCATTGGTTACACTGCCTTGGAAATACCTTCCTGAAGAATATGTATTTTTACACACATATTACTAGACTCTGTATATATGCCCCCCACCCCCGCCCCATGCTTTGAGTGCCAGCTCAGCAAAATGCACACACCAACCACTCTCAGTCAAGTCCTCTTCTGTGAGGTCCTGAATTGTTCTGCATGTGTTTACTTTTCCATGTCCTCTTTCTTTCATTTCATCCTGTGCTCTAGCAATCAGTTTTAACCCTCACATTGTCATTGACAAAAACTGCTAAGTGACGGTGCTGAAGCTCTCATAAAGAAACAAAGGGGAAATTATCATATTGGAGGTTTAAAAGGTAAGTTTTACAGTGGCCCAAACACCTTGAAGGAAATGGCCAAGGAAGAGAAAGTATCAGATAATTAGGGATTAGTGGAAGTTATTTAACATGAAGAGTACTATAAACATAATCCTCATCTGGGAGGACTAAACAGTAGTCTATGGCTTCAGGGGACTTAAAATATTAATGTTTCCATGAAGACTGTGCTAGAATGACTAATTAGCCTTCAGTTAGTTCTACTTCCAGGAATGCATCCTCCAGCATCCATTTCCAACCCTCCAATGGGGTACAGGTGATCCTCTAGGATATTTTTACTGTCAGGGTTGTGAATCTCTAGAGAGCGTTAATCTCCCACTTCTGTGAAGGTCATTTCCTTCAAAACAACGTCTGTTACCTCATTTCCACAATCTAGGCTTAAATCCTATCCACAAGTTTGTTATTTTAGGTAGGAGATAATTTTGGACAATGTTCTCTATTTTCACTGTATTGGCCTGTATATATTTTTTATCTTCTGGAACTAATTTATTGATATTATATTTTCTAGAAAAGTATCCTAAAACAGGGAACAACCGTACTATCAATGTGTTGAGGTAATTGAATGTATTCAGCACAGTGCCCAAAACATCTTAATACTCAATGTTTAATAAAGTACAATACTCCAACTATACCACCATTAACACCTTTCACGTGGTCAAATAAAGATGCTAGTAGCCTCAACCATCTAGTATTTGCATCTAGCACAATGCCTGTTACTAAGTAGATGAATAATGCTGAATGAAATGCAGGGTAAAAACAGCTACGCCCCCAGCAAGTAAAGATTCTAATCAACAGAAAACACATTATTACTATCACAGGTAATGTATTAATACTTCTTTGGCTCCTTTCCCCACCTTGACAGAAGCATTATATTAATAGTTTCAGAATCTTATCAAGAATGGGAAAAGCTAGGGAAAATTAAGGTGGTTACAACTTTAAAAGTTCACCTGTGTAAGCAGGTAAATATGCAGATGCTCAAATGTTCTCTATATTACAATTCATTTCTAAACTTGAGTTTTCCCAGTTGTTTGAAAATCATTTTGTAATGTCATTCCCATTTACAGTATCACATTTCACATCGCAGGTCTTACACATATGCATATACATCTGCATGAGTGTGTGGGTAAAATATTTTATTGTGTCCTTTTCATATTTGAAAATGACAAAAGAACTAAAATTGAGACCCAAATTTTAGCTTTAGTTCACTTAAAGCTTTTACCTCCACCGATTCTTTATCCATCATATGGATATAATTTATTCTAACACCTTATCGGGTTCACCAAAGGGAGAAAAATAAAATAGCCAGAACTCTGAAAAAAATTTTTTAAATTCTATCCAAACATATCAGAAAATTTGTGCATGAAAACTTGTCAATTAAGACTCAATGACAACACATTAATTCAAGTGACTTCAATTTTATTTTTTTTATAATCTTCAGAAGGTGGGAGAAGTATCATGTAGAGTACCTTCCCACCCCTCTCCCCACCATTCCTAATCATTCAAGAAAAACTGGGATCTAGGAAATGCGTTAGTAGACTGTTGATGGTATTACTCTGTACAATTGGTTAAAGCACCATGCTAATAAGGCCAAGGTCCCAGGACTGGTCTCTGCAAGGGCCAATTGATTTAAATTTGTTCCGTGGACCCAGACTGCACTCCTAACTGCAGACAGCTTTCTTACAATGCATCCCGCTGGTCACAAGATAGGGTACTGGCAAGGCGGTAGATGGATGAAAACAAATCTATCTCCAATAATGAAAGAAAAAAAAATCCCATGTATGCTACTAATGGTGGGTTAATAGAATCTTATCTGCAAAGAAAAAACCACATATATGTTCTTAGCCCTATGTTAAACATTTCAAGTCTAAAATACTAAATGACAGTAACATTTGACTCTTGCATTTTAGAATTGGTCTAATAACATTCCACAAAAAGCTATAGTAAAGGCCTTGAAAATTGTTACCCAATTTGTATAACTGTTAATTCCACACAGACATCCTTTTCTCTTTAATATTAGCTATCTATGCACCACAGTTTTTGCATATTTACCATTAGTTATTTGGTTCAGAATACTGTGAAAAATTCAGCTAGAAAATTATCCAAAAAACCGTATTCTGTATTTTTTATTTTCAAACAGCCACATTTAAAATGCAGAATTTGCAAATATAAGTTAGTCTAATAATTCAATTTAAAATAAAGCAAAACAACTTGATTTAGTATCACAATACATAAAATGGCATTATAAACTCCAAATGGCAGGGTTAACTATGTGACAATCATGCCAAAAGCCGTGAAACTCATTAAACCTCTTATGAATAGCTCAGTTTAAAGAACATTTCTATGTTCCATGACTATGCATGAAACAAGCTTTCATTGTATTATAAAGGCTCAGCAATTCATCATGGCATAATATGGGGTCAAGCAACATTTTTTTTTACAATAACAATAAAAATGTTATTTAAACAAAAAAAATCCTCCCAATTGTTTAAAAACAATTCTATTTGGAGGGCAAAATATACTTTAAAATATATTGACTTACCAAATTCAACTGTCAGGCTGCTGACTACTGATGTAAAAGTTTGTATTTAAAAATATCACAAATATCTTTTAACAGTGAAAATTTCAATGTAATAAGTTTCATTGCAAAGCAATTTTCACCTGAGTAGATTTTGAAATTTAGTGCTCATATTTCTGGGGAAGGAAGGGAGGGGAAAGACCCACTTAGTATCTGATACTGAGTTTGCAGTTGATTCCTTCACACTGATTTCCTAGGGAGTTAAAGAAACAATCTGCTTTGACCTTCCCAAGACACACGATGCCCCTTCTTTCCCTCGTAAATTTGCTCTGGCATTTTATGAACTCTCAGTATCCATCAAATATTTCCATTTAGCTACTCATTCAAGCATAGCAACCCAATTCATTCAGTTCTATACAACAGCGTCTATATTATGTACATGTTTAATTATCAATAGGAAATAGAAAATAAAAATTTACAGTGATTGAGAAAAGGTCAGAAAATGGGATAGGAAAAGTAATACTGTATAATCAGAATATCCTATTGTCCTACCAGTTTTAATGACAGGGTTTTTCCTTTAATAGTTGAAATACAAAAAAGGCATAGGGGATCCCAGGAAAATAACACTATATATCAGAAAATTCAACGTGCTCCACCATCAGGATTTCCATCACACATTTAATTTCTTCTGTACAATTTTTATAAACTTATTTTTCTTTTCAAAATCAGATTTTCAGATTAAATTCAGCACTACACAGTATGCCCTTGAAGTAAAATGAGGTTACCTGCTTTATTTGGATACCAAGTTCCCTTCCAGACAGCATTAAAATAAAGACAAGTAAGACTACACAGATAAAATCCAGTATAATTCAAATCGAACAATGAAAAATTTCCCCCATATTGTTGCAAAAGTCTTTCTACTGAAATGCTTTGCTACAATAATAAAAAGCATACATTACATATAAAAGATACCAGTGTACTAAAAAGTGACAGAAGTGGACTAGCAAATCCTTCAAAGCACATTATATAAATGACTAGCATTTAAAAACATTTTTCCTATAAAATGTAGGTCATATACATTTATAAATTGGCGGTTTTATTTCTAAAGCAGTGATGTGTGTGTTCAAATAGTTAGCTGTTCTGTACAGTATAATATCTACTCACTTCAAACTACAATAGGTTTGTCTTTCTTTGTATTGAAGTTGAATAAATTCATCTGATCAGCTGAGAAATCAAGCTTGAAAAATAAGTATCTAAAAATCAAAGTAGAAAGTTTAGAATTATTGAAATGTAGCTATGAAATATGAAGAGAACTATCTATTTCACAATGGAGCTGAAGTCACCTCAAAACTTACAGGCTTGAATCTAAAACAGAAACAAATATTAAAATCCAAAGCAAACCACGAAGTTAGGTAGCAGTACAGAAGCAGGAAAAAAAACAAACAACAACAATACATCCCTTCCTTCAGTGTGATGGGCACTAAGTTTTGCGGTCTTCCTCCATCTTGCAGAAGAGTGGTAAGGCCATTCAATGCTTAGTGAGTGAGTACAGATGAAGTCAGATTTAGCCTGTCTCCCCTGCAACTTCAATTATGCTGTGTAAACAGTGTTACGTTCCAATAGGAGGAACAATGGAATTTGCTTATAAAAACTGATTAAAGATAATCATTATTAAACGAAATAAGGATAATTAATAACTCTGAAATGTTTTTAGAACTTTCCTGATGCTACTTGTAAAGTTAGCACTGCTATGTATTATTGCTTACATACAGTACAACATCATATGCCTTCTAACATAAAGCAGTACTGTGATTTGTTTGTACATATTTACAGATTCTTAAAAACAAGCTGTAAAAACATTACATACTTTCAGACAATACAAATTAGCACATTGGTACTCACTTCAAAACAAATGGAATGCATAACATTAATAAACATCATAAAGGAAGACTCACATAAAAGTCCTTGATTGTCAAGACACGTTTATATATAAACTCTAACTGTGCAGAATTAAAAGATTCAATCATAGGTACATCCTTATTTGATGAACCATATTTACAGCATGGTATTGCATAAAAAAATAAAATAATGTTTACAGGGTTTTACTTTTTTATCCATTGGATTAAAGAAAGCAACAAACATAACAAGAAATGTTTGTCTGCTTTAGTTTGTTTCCTACCAAAGTTTAAATGAAAAAAGGAAACATGATTTTTATTTGCAGAATATAGCAAAAACAACTGGAAAATTATTTCCCTGAAATAAAGCAATTTGAAACAAAAAAGGTTTAAATTAAATTGCAGACTCAAAATATTTCTCATTGATAATAGTGCTTCTTCAAGTAAATATACTGTGAAAAATGAGTTCTAGTTTAAAATGTTCTAAGAAATGTAGTACTATAGTAATGCCTACTTTTAAAGTTTCCCGGCTTTATTTTTCAACAGCCCTTTAAAAACCCAAATTAATAAAATGAAAGAAGTGGCAAAAGATCTAACCTAGCTGGTACTTTGCAAGTGTCTCTCATTTGTGGAAACAAAATCCTGCCCTGAGCACAAGGTCTTTTTTGCCTCTTGAGATAAGATGACCCGACTGCTGGCATCCTCAGCCAGAGCTAGGAAGATGGACTCCTACCTTATTGAGTACCACATTTGCATGTAGATCTAAAATATTTAAGAGCCACTCAAATATTCAACACCAAATGAAGTATGTGTGCAATAAGAAGTTAAAAAAAAAAAAACCCTTTTAGAAGATGGTTCAAGAGATATTACCTCATCTAACGTGATGTTTCCAATCTTCAAACATGAGTAGGTCCCAAGAGATAAAGCACACCTCATTCACATTGATCAAAATTTAAGGGTGTACAAGCATGTTTTTATAGAACAATTTGCTCACTGCAAGAAATGAGAAACATGAATTGTAAAAGGATATTTCATATCCTGCATGTTTCTATCTAAAGCAGCACACAAGGCTACTTATTTTCTCTATTAATGCCCAGATAGAAATTAAATAACTTTCTGAACCAAAGTGGGGAAACCCAAAACTGTTGAGATGTTTATCATGTGATGATCACACAAGGTAACTCTGGTAGGCATTTAGAATTTCACAGTAAGAGAGTGATGACTATACTTAAACGGTAAGTCACTAAGTTATGCTGGCTGAGTATCACTTATCCCAAAAATGCTTACAACTTGGTAGAAAAGTCTGCCATTATGTAAAGAAATGTGTTAATGACAGGAATGTGACACCTGAAATTCTGCTTGCATAACTATCATTTTCCAAGGCCTTCCTTCCTAAGCTTACCCTAACTGCTCAGCATTAGAGTCACATTCTAAAAACTGTGCTGGTGATGTTAAAACAAAACAAAAAAAACCCTAAGTGTATACTAAGAATTACATCATGTTCTCAATGGAACAAATTTTTGATCAGGCTCCAAAAAAGTCAACTTAGGAAATGAATGCCTACTCTCATCAAAAGTACTATGCAAAAAATACAAATGCTTATCTAGGGTGAGCACAGTTCCATTTTTAACATCTCACCTGAATGAAGCCTTTTTGCAATTATGTGATGCACAACACACACCAATCTTAAGAGTCAATAATGGCAGAACTTAAATATTTACTTCAAAGAAGTCTAAAATTCTCGAAAAATTTGGCAGCAAAGAAAGCTGTCAAATGGGAAAACTAGTATTTTAAGCAAAACTAATAACTAAAGCTTAGAGAAAACCACATTAAACATAATTTATATTCCTTATCATAAAAATACCAACATATTCAAAATAAGTGAATATTAATAAAGGACGTTAAGGGTGAATAGTTCTTTGCTCCCTTTCTTTATGAGAACAGTCTTGGGATAACATTAAATAAAAGAAAAAATAATTTAAATGGGTAACATATTTCATACTGAAACAAAGAATGCAGATGTACAGGGCCAGTATAAAAGTTAAAATGGAAATTAACAACAAAGTTTCATCTTCTGAGGGTATTAAGTTTACATTTTCACTGGTGCTATGTCACTCTGTGCATTGTGACAAAGATGGTGGAAATTTAAAGTACAAAAACAAAAAAGTTGGAGCAAATTAGAGGATAATAGAATCAATATAACTAATGTTATTTTTCAAAAATCAAAAGTGTCCAAAGTGTAACTCAAACCATCATTCTTCAGAAAAGTGTGTGTGTATAGATATATATATATATAAAAAGCACTATTTATTGTACCATGCTGCATTATTTTTAAGACAAAGTATAAAAAAAAAACATTCATGGTATAAGGATAAAGTCTGTAGTTTATTTAGATTTTAAAATGCAACAAAAAATTTCCGATCACTCATCTAGCTGAAAAAGAAATTGTAGTTACTGGAATTAGTAAACACTTTTGGTTTGTAAAATTGTAATGAGCAGTGTTCATTAAAAAGTAACTCAAGATAAAATAAGCAATTAAAATGCCCATTTCTTTAGTTTCTCTGGATACTGTTTAATTATCCAATGTATCAAGAATCTAGAAAGAGAAGGATTAAACCAGGTTTTACAGTTCCAAAGATACCCCAATTTCCTTTTATTGCCAAAAATTAAAACTGTCAATTATGAGATGATTATGACACAACCATATCAAACCTAAAAATCTAAATTTTTTTTTGAGAAATCAAAAATACCAAATAGATTCTAAGTGCTCTATGTTAACTGAAGTGTATATGTAAAGTAAAATACAATTAAGCTTTAAAACATGGAATATACATTTTGTGTAAGCATTATGTTCTTGGGAATGTAATCTACAGAATATTTTTTTACTAAAACTTCAAAACCTTGATACCTGCACATGAAAAATCATAAAAAATATCTAGGTACAACTGTACAAAGAAACTGACACCAATATGCATACTTCCATAGAGAAGTGAATGCTTCAACAGTTGTGTATTTTGGTAAAAGTTTTGAAAGTATGCATATCTGAAAAGTAATTAGGCTTTTAAATAGTGGAGTCTTAGACTATCAGATTTTTATTACTTTTTTTTCTTCAAAAAAACACATGTCAATATAATGCAAAATGAAAATCAAGGGTATATGGCATATCATTCTTTTTAAAAGGTGGTTTCTTGGTTTCTTTTTTCCCCCTATAGGACCCACTAATTTATTTAAGCCATAATCTCTTGACATTTAAACTTTTTAAGTTCATTCTGTAAAGTATACTCAGATTCCCTGCTGAAGTGCAATGACTATGCTGAAAAACTTAGAAACAGTATGAGTAAATTTCACACAATTACTAATCTCCTAAGAATGTACAATGTTATCAGTTAGGAAACAATTGTGCGAAAGTCTTTTTTTTTCCTTTTTAACTTGGTGTAGGTGGAATAGCAAGTTTCTGATCTAAAACAAGTAATGCATTGCTTCTATAAAGGTGACAACATGTAAGGCAGTTCAAAGAATGCTGACTAACCAAACAAAATGCAGTTATTGGATTATCTTGCTATTCATATCAGCTTAACTTGTTATTACGCACTGCTCTTAAATCTGTACAGCACTCCATTTTACACAGAGTAACCCCACTCTTGATTAATCTGTTCTAAAGTGCCAGTATTATTTACACGGTTTTTTTTAGCCAAAAGTCTGGCCAGTTGTGGCATCAGGTGAAGATGTCATCCCAGCTCTATTATCATTTACATTCACCAAGGGAAATTCTGAAAATTCAGCACTTGTCCCTGGTCCCCGAAGGTTCACCTGTCCATTGGCAGTGCTAAATTGAGTAGCTATTCCAGCTCTTGATCCATGATATGGAGCACGGAAGGGCTGTTCAAAGGAGCTCATTTGGTAAGCTTGGTGGACAGGCTGAGCCTCAGCTTTCTTCTGAGAAGTCACTTGATCCAAAAAGTCCTGTGTGGATGTGGCAGAAGCATGGTTTGTCTCATCACCTGAAAAGGGAAATGAGTGCTGTGAATCACCAACTATTAGTCCAAAGTGGGACTTATCTGGAGTTGTTCTTAGTGGAGAATTCATTCCTGATCGAAAGCTATTGATGGGCATGGCGGCATAGACTTGCTTGTCTATGGACGAGAATGTTGGTGGATTTGGAAGGGTCTGGTTATCAGTCACAAAGTTAAGGCTCGGGCTATTCAAATAGGCATCATTTTGGCTAGTTCTGTCCAAAGCCTGCTGCAGAAACTTTGAATATTCCTGCAACATGTTGGCTTTATCTGATGAGGATGCTTGGGAGCTTGATCCAACATTGTCTGACTGGGTGACTTCAGGTACCTCTGAAGAATTTATTGATATGCTAGAAGACACTTCAGTATCTGCAACACTGAATGTTATCTCATGCTGTCCATTAGCTTTATGGGAGTAATGATCCAACAGAGTCTGCAGTACCTCATCTGGAATAACATTTTTGTCATGATTATTCTTAATGTCCACATTCAGTGCCTGTGAATCTAATATGGACGCTGTAGTACTTTCATCAATGACACTGGCCACAGCTGCTTGTGTTACAGAAGGCTGAGAAGCTATGGTACCCACATTCAGCGCATACTCCCTGCTGTTGTTACTTGCTGCTTGAAGATACCGCTTCTTCTTCAAAAATTGCATGGCATCATCATAATTAGTACTACTATGCACAGGTTTACTGGGCCCCTCTTGCAAATTATCAACCTGATCGATGTCAGCATTGCCTTCTGAGTCCAGTAAAGCTTGTTTATCCACAAGTTCAAACGCATACTTTGAAACTTTGCTTTCTTCATATGTGGACAGAGGTGAAATTGTTTGATTTTGCTCCAAGGGCTGCTTCAGACTTCTCTTACTATTAATTTTTTTGAGAACTAATTTAGGTGGGTGTATTTCTCCTGATGCATCTTCTAAATGCGATCCCCCAACTGAAGAATGTGGCATTTCAACGGCATATTCTGCTACCATATACTCATCTTTTACTTTAGTACTTGAAGAGTAAAGAGGCAAGTAATCATTTTTGTCTTTCTTCAGGTCAGATTTGTCCAAAGCACTCTCTTTGTCCATTCCCGATGATTTCTTCTCAGCTTTCTGCCTTTTCTTTTTTGGCAGTGAGTTATCTTTTGGTGATGTAGAAAAGCCAGAATCTTCCTCGGATGTCAGAAGGCCACCTTTGATGGCACATCTGTTTAGTTTTTTGTCATGATTTTCATGGCACATGCGTTTATGTTTCAATACACGATCTGTTCTGGAAAAATACTGTTGAATTCAGAGGTTGGTAGTGGGTTTTTGTGTTTTGGGTCAACCAAGAAAAGAAAAAAAAGAAATAAAAAATTAATATAAAGATATGTAAGTATAACATAAATAATTCCAAATCAATTCACTGAGACAATGGTCTATTATAAATCTAATCAACGAGAGTTAGAAAGTTCCTCAGTTCTAGTAGTATACAATATTTTCTCATATAATTTATTGAAATTATTTTATAATTTAATTAGTATAGAAGAATTTCAAGCTACGTCTCTTACCTGTAAACAGTATTCACACTGGTAAGGTTTTTCTCCACTATGAGTTCTCTTATGCCTTTCCATATGATATTTTTGTATGAATCTCATACCACATTCATCACAGCGAAATGGTTTTTCACCTAGTACATGACACAGAAAGTTTAAAACAAAACAAATAATTGAAAAATAATGAATTGCTTTGCCATAAGCATCTCCAAAATAAAAGGCTTTTGAAAGTTATTATTTATTTGCTCTTTTTAAATAATAAAAAGGCTCCCCTACACTAAGTATATCTTTCAGTTTAATTTATCAAGTATATTTTGCTTTATAAATACGAAAAGAATTAGCAATATGCTGTTGGAAAGAAAGGGCTAAAAGCAAGCATACTCAATTTTCCTGCCTTTTTGTTACGTGTGTACATGCTCTTTCCATGGAGACCAGTAGTACCAAGAATTTACAACAATAACATTGCTTCAGTAGAGGAGCTGACGTTTCTAATCTTTTTTCAATCATACAAAACAATATTTTAGAACATATTTTGAAGGAAAAAAAAGTTACCTATGCATAGTCCAACACAATTCTTGGGTATAGTTTTTTAACTCTTATTTTTAAAACTTTTGTTGTTAGACGAAATATGAATCCTAGGAAAATATTCTTAAAAATGTAATTTAATAAATATTTAAAAAGCTTAGAGACTTAAGTTTCAAACTTAAGGTTTGTTTATATTGATTTTCTTGTTTTCAACTCAAACCAGCATTTCTCATATCATTTGGGGGAATGAATTAAACTGAGTACTGTTAGTTGGACACACAACTGCCTCCATCCCCATTTTTTTTAATCCCTTAAGAGCTATAGCTATGAGGAACCATTACTACGGAGCTCTAAAACAGTTTTTACTGATAAAATCACAGTCTAAGTAAACAGAGGGTATGACAAAAAAAGTTACCTTAAGCAATGCTGGTTTGGGGAACTACTGTTTCTACCTTTCATACATTCAACAAAATTTTACTGAATGCACTCCTCTACCTATATAGCCCTGCTGTAAGTTGACCTGCCGCAGAAGGTTAAAAGTGTAAGACATACTTTTTGTCTTCAAAGGATTTATAACATAATTGGGCAAACAAGATACACACATTATAAAAAGACAACTAACGAAACTATGTCCAGCTCTGGGTTGGTTTTACATCTTTATATCCCACTATTTCCATTCTTAACCAAACCAAACTACCTACCATCTCATGCTTTCCTACTTTTGCCTTGATTCATGCTGCTCGTCAGTCAGGAATGCCCACTTCTGGGTGTTCAGATACTATATTCCCTTCAAGACCCAATTCATCTCCTTTGGGATACTTTGTCCTATTTTCCCAGGGCAAAGAAGACACCTTTATCTTCCTTCAGTTCCAGAGGATTCCACCTGTTCCTCTCCTATGGCTCTCATTACTTTCAACTAAATAATTATTCTGTACATCTCTCTTCTTCTACTAGATTTTATTTCTTTAGGTCAGAATCTAGGCTAAATCATATTTATGTAGCTCAAAGTACCTTGTGCAATTTTAAGTGCCAAATGAATGGTATAAATGATTATTACAGATTATTAGTAGTAAAAATGTTACCATGAGCTAGCATGATTTAGAAAAGCTTCTTGGAAGTGTTGGAATTTGAGCTGAGTAACACTTAGATTACGTGTGATTAGAGCCAAGGAAAGAAAATTTGGGCAGCAGGGGGCAGGGTACTAAAAGAGGTCAAGGAGAAATGGTGTCTAAGAAAAGAAGTTAATTTGGCAACAAGTAAATTATTTTATACACTCAAGAATGTAATCGCTAATGTAATTATTATAGAGTTACTAAATACTAGGGCAGAAGGGACTTTCCAGTGGCTTTCACACTATGTTCTTAGGAGTTCCACAGAGGCCCCCAAAGGCTGTTGGTGGTGTGGCAAAAGACTCAAAGCTTGTCACCCAAAATTCAGTACAGAATAGCTCACTCCCATATAATAGGGCTCCAAGTAAGGATTCCAAATGTTTAGAGACTATAAAATAGCTTAACTTGGCCAAAAGGTTAAATGAATGAATAATGAAGCAATGGAAGCTGGGAAAGAAGACCACTTACTTTAAAAGTTTGTAAGTGAAAGAAATGAAAAAAAGGAGATGAGAGGTAATAGTTAGGGGGGAATCTACTCAAGAATAAGTATTATTATGGCTGGAGAGACTAAATTGTTTGAAGACAGAAGAGCCAATGAAGAAGAGAAATTGAATAGGAAGACTGAACTAAAACTGAAATGGCACATAATCAAAAGAACAAGATCCCACAGGAACCAGGATGAAAGTAAGAAGATTACAGGTAATGTTGTTAGAAAGGAGACGTAAAAATAGATGCAAATTTTGAAAAGGAGACTGTAGATGACAGAGTTCATTAAGGTCAGAAGTTGTCATTTATCAAAAGTAAGAAAGGGGCTGGGCATGGTGATTCACACCTGTAATCCTAGCACTCTGGGAGGCCAAGGAGGAGCTCAGGAGTTCAAGACCAGCCTGAGCAAAAGCAAGACCCCATCTCTACTAAAAATTAAAAAATTAGCCAGGTGTGGTGGTTGTGTGCCTGTAGTCCCCAGCTATTTGGGAGGCTGAGGCAGAAGGATCATTTGAGCCCAGGAGTTTGAGGTTGCAGTGAGCTGTGATCAGGCCACTGCACTCCAGAGCCTGGACAACAGAGTGAGACCCTGTCTCTTTAAAAAAAAAAAAAAAAGACAAATGTGGAATGATTCTGCTTATGTGAGGTATTAATGGAATACGCAAATTCAGAGAGAAAGTAGAACAGCAATCACATCAGGACTGGGGGAGGGAGAAAAGGGGAGTTATTGCTTAATGGTTACAGAGTTAAATTTGGTTATGCAACATTAAAATGTACTCAATGTCACTAAATTGTACACGTAAAATGATTAAAATGATAAACTTCACAGTTTTTAAAAAGTAAAAAGATAATCCACAGAATGCAATAAAATATTTGCAAATTATGTATCTGATAAGGGACACATGTCTAGAATATAAAAACTCTTACAACTCAATAGTAATCAGATAAATAAACTAATTTAAAAATGGGCAAAAGATCTGAATGGACATTTTTCCAAAGAAGATATACAAATGACCAACCAGCACATGAAATGATGCTCAATATCTTATCACTAGGGAAATGTAAATCAAAACCACAATGAGATACCACTTCACACCTACAAGGATGGCTAAAATCAAAGACAAACAGTAACAAATAATAGCATGGATGTAAAGAAACTGAAATCCTCATACACAGCTAGTAGGATTGTAAAATGGTGCCGCTGCTTTGGAAAGCAATTTTGCAACGTCAAAATGTTAAACATAGAGTTACCATATGACCCAGCAATTCCACTCCTAGGCACATACCCAAGAACACTAAAAACATAGGTTTACATAAAAACTCATTCATAGCAGCATTATTCACAATAGCCAAAAAGTAGAAATAGCCCAAATGTCCATCAACTGATGAATGAGTGAAAATGTGGTATATCAATACATGGAATATCATTCAGCTATAAAGAGAAATAAAATTAAGTACATGCTACAAGATGCCCATAATAGGCAAATCCATAGTGACAGAAAGTGATTAATGGTTGCCTGGGACTGGAAGGGAGTGGGGAATGGAGAGTGACTAAGGGGTATGGGTATACTTTTTGGGGTGACAAAAATATTCTAAAAATTAGATAGTGATGATAGTTGAACAACTCTGTGACCATACTAAAAAGTATCGAATTGTACACTTTAAATTGGGTTTTTTGATGTGAATTATATCTCAATAAATTTGTAACTGAAAAAATACTGCATGATAAAACAACTGACACCATGCAAAGTAAATGAGAAATGCTTTCCCCCTCAAAAGAGCTCAAAATTAAACTCAAAATAAATTAACTGGAGAAAAATCTGTTTAAATTGTCTGATGCATTCTAATAGATGATCAAGAATTAAACAGCTTATTTAACTATTAATAGAAGCAACACTAAGACATTTCCTTTAATGAAAAAGTACTAGAAACAGTAATACCTTAGAAGTAATTTGCACAAGTGGTCCTTTGTTGCTAAAAACAATGCCTCACAGCACCCCTACAAACTACATACAATTATGATGGCTAAGTCAGCCAAGGGTGA
Organism: Lemur catta; assembly: GCF_020740605.2. Taxonomy (NCBI): domain Eukaryota; kingdom Metazoa; phylum Chordata; class Mammalia; order Primates; family Lemuridae; genus Lemur; species Lemur catta. The sequence goes on along the minus strand of NC_059128.1, from coordinate 220,797,771 downwards.
ATGCAAACACAAATTCACCTTCTAGTCAATTATCTTTTGATTACCCACTGTTGTTAGTTCTCATTTCTGTTCTTTTCTGTCTTTTGTTCTCCTTTTGTATGTATTTCCTTTCTTTTTTACCATCTTTCTTTGTATCTTTGTTCCCTCCCATCCATTTTTATGCTCTTATCCTTTCCCTCTTTTTAACCAGCCATTCTAGAAATTTTTAAAATTTAAGTTTCACCATTTAAAGATACCTGCTTGTTGATAGATTAGGTAATATATTTACACGGTTCAAAACAACTTTTAAAAAGTAAACAGGAGGACCAAGTGTGGTGGCTCACGCCTGTAATCCTAGCACTCTAGGAAGCTGAGGGAGGAGGATTGCTTGAGGTCAGGAGTTTGAGACCAGCCTGAGCAAGAGCAAGACCCTGTTTCTACTAAAAATAGAAAGAAAAAAAAATTAGCTGGGTGTGGCAGTACACACCCCACAGTCCCAACTACTCAGGAGGCTGAGGCATGAGGATCCAGAGCCCAGGAGTTTGAGGTTGCTGTGAGCTAGGCTGACGCGACAGCACTCTAGTCCAGGCAATAGAGTGAGACTCTGTCTCCACACACACACAAAAAGTAGACAGGAAAATGTCTTCCTCTTGTCTTTGCCCCTACATAGATAACTACATTTATTCATTTTTCTTTCCAGAGTTTCACATAACATAAGCAAAAATGAATACATTGTCTCTTTTCTGTTTTTCTCCCATTCTTTTACAAAGATAGCATATTTTATTCACTGTTCTTATCTCTTTTTTTCTTCAGCCAACAAAGAATCTTGGAGATTTTATCAGTAGAAAGAACTATCTCATTCTTTCTGACAGCTAGTATTTTTCACTGATGGAAAGACAGACATATTATAATTTACTTAACCAATTCCCTAATATTTCCAAATATTTGCTATTATAATTTTATAATGGATAACTTTGCAAATACAGTAACTCACACCTTTGCAGGTACATTTGTGGGATAAATTCCCAGAAACAGAATTTCCGGACAAATAATAAACACATTTGTGATTTTGAAATATATTACTAAATTGGTCTCCACAGGAAATGCTACCAATCAGTACCTCTACCAGCCATGTATGAGTGACTGTTTCCCTATAACCTTACTATAAACTACTATGTCGTCAAACTTTCTTATGACTGCATACTTAACAGATAAAAAAATCTCAGTACAAGCTTAAACCATTTTATATTTCATTTTCTATGAAATGTCTGCTCATATTTTTCATTCATTCTTTAAATTTGTTTTTATATATTGTCGTTCTTTTCCTTGATGACCTGTAAGAGCTTCATTAGGGAGGTTGGTCTTTTGTGTATAATGAGTTTCAGGACTTTTTCCCCCCTTGAATGGTAGGGGTAGAGTAGTTTGCTACTAGGGGTTTTAGTTTTTATGTAGTTGAACTTACCAATCTTTTCTTTTATGGATATCGGATTTTGAGTGTTATTTAGAAAGGACTCTTCCACTCAAATGTGCCCATATTTTCACAGACTCCTAAGTTTAAATTCTACATTTCATTTTTCACATTAAATCTCTGATATATTTGGAGTTTATCTTGAGACAGAATGTGTACGGATAAAACTTGGTTTTTTCCAGATGGCTATCCAGTTTCCCAACACCATTTATTGAGAAGTTCAGCCTTTCTCAATCACATTTCATCATTTCTTTATCAAAATCATACACTAGTACATTCCATGGGTCTATTGCTAGACCGTGTATTCTGTTCCATTGGTGTGACTATTCATAAGCCAGAACCAAAATTATTAAGCCTTTAAAATGTCCTTTAGGCAAGGTGTGGTGGCTCATGCCTGTAATTCTAGCACTTTGGGAAGCCAAGGCAAGAGATCACTTAAGGCCAGGAGTTCAAGACCAGCCTGGGCAACAAAGCAAGATCCCATCTCAATAAAATAAAAAAATAAAATAAAATAAAATAAAATAAAATAAAATAAAATAAAAATCATCTGATAAGGCTAATCCTATCATTGTTCTTTTCCTGTGTTCTTCTGGTTTGTCTTGTTGGTCTAATTTCCATATAAACTTCAGAATACCCAAGGGCTCTGGAGTTTCTCTTCCAATAGTCATACATTGAAACCATTTCCCCCACTTTGATGTTTCTCCCTAGTAACTTCAATACTGCATACACTTAGCTGTTTATGGGCAAAAATTCTTACTATAGTAAATGTGAAATTATTAGGGTAAGCTATATATGAGAGGGTTATAAAGACATAAGCTTTATGCATAATCTACTTGCTGTGGTTTGACATAGCTGATTTTTGGCAGTTTCAACTAATCCTCCTCTTTCCCTCTTTTCAAACCATTCTAATCTAGCTTCTCCAATTACTACCCTATCAAAATGGTTCTTGCAAATCACCTTCAAGTAACCAGTACAACCAAATCTCTTTAGTTATCTTACTAGTCCCCTCAACAGCATTCAACTCAAATAATCCCTTTCTTTTTATTAAAATTTGCTTTCCCCCTGGCTTCTACTATATTCGTACTACTACTTCAACCTGACTGCAACTTGCCAATGGTCTTTCCAGCTCACCCTCCTCCCTCCAAATGTGAAATGTTAATTCTTCAAGCCTTCATCCTAAGCTTTCTGCTTAACTCTCATTCCGTATTTTCTTCTTTGGCATAAAGGGAAGCTCATCTATCCACAGCTTTAATTACTCTCAAATCAGAGCTCCACACCCACACATCCAAACTGCCTATTCAATTACATCTATATCTATGACACATGGATCTCAGACACATACATCCCACACTAAACTTGTGGCCTTCAACTCAAAGCTTAGGCCATGAATGGTACTCCCTTTGCCACCTAGCTATGTAAGCCAGAGGCCTATCCAACTTTTCTCTTCTTTATCCTCTCCCCATATTCAACCAATTAACAAGCACTACTGACTCGCCCTAATAAATACCTGTCAGATTTGTCCACTTCTCTCCATTTCCCACTGTCATCACCCAGAGTTCAAGACACTATCATTGCCTGGCCTGGATCGTTATATAACATCCTCTAAGATCCACTCTTCTCTAATTAACACTACAGCCAGATTCTGTTAACGTAAGTAAATCTGATCATGTTTAAAGCCTACTGATGGCCTTCTGTTCTCAGGATAAAAATTAAAAGTGGGTCCTCTGTCATCTGGCCCCTGCCTTTCTCTTGTGTCTGACTTTTCTTTACAATTCCCCCTTTGCTTTCTGAGCTCTCATCAAAGTGGCCTTCTTTCAATTCCTAAAACTGTCATGCTTTTTCTCACCTCTGTGATCATTTTGTCCGAAAATTTCTCCACAAAACTTACCTAAATCAACTTTTTGTTATAACAGTGAATGTAAAGCATTTTAATACTCAAATGATATCTTTTTATTAATCAGAATGCAAGTGGAAATTATTTTAATAATGAAGGGTCTTCATAAAATCTAGGTCAAAAATATTTATGATGATAGCTATGACAAAGTTCACATGGTCTTACATACTGGACAACAGAAGGGAATGTCCATATTTAATAAGTCATAAAAAAGGGCAGACACCAAAATTTGTAAGAATAATAAATATTACACTAATCAAAAAAGATCATATGCTATTACGCAATGCAATATAAAATAGTACTTAAGAGTGAAGGTTCTACAGCCATAGTAGCTGGGTTTCAATGCTGGTCTCAGGATTTCTTATATTTTTTAAACTCCTAAGACTTGATATTCCCATCTGCAAAATGGAAATATCAATAGAATATACCTCAGAAACAAATGTTACATGAGGTAACTCATAAAACGGTAATTTAAGAATGAGGCCTTGCACAGTATAATAGCTCAAAATGTTAGTTATTAATAACAAAAATGAACAGGTTGATAGCAAATGATTATTTACATATTGATTATAATTATAACCCAGTGACTGAGCTATACATCCCAGATGAAAATATCCTTAAGTTGAATAAACTCGGGAAAAGGTAAAACAAGGAGAATTATTGAAATAAATGGACTAATAACTACATACTTAATAATTCTGCTTAGAACTGTAGAGAATACCTTTGGCATACTATCTTTCCAGGAGGTTAGAAAGATCATTTATCAGGGCAAGAACCACCCATATACTATGCAAAAAATTACATTCTACAGGAAATCATCTGAGACTAAATTACCACCAATGAAGTAGAAATTAGGTTATTACACAAAACTGAGAAGTTGCCACAGTAACATGAAGTCATGTCAATGTCAGTTAAATCAAATTGGCAAAAAACCCAAAGACCTTAAGGTAACTATGAAAGAAGTAATTTTTCTGGATAGAAAAATTTTAAAAACCCACCTTTCCAGTATAGAATAGTTTTCTTTCTCTAGAATGGAAGACAGTGAGAAACTTCAACTCCTACATTTCAACCTTTAGAAACATTGGCAATGTTTGCACATTGTAAATAATAACAGGTTGGGGTCACCACTCCCACCCCCAAAGAAAGTAAAGAAAGAGTTCTCCCATTTTTCCTGGGTTTCTTTTTTTTTTCTTTTGCAAAGCTATGAAATTATACATTCATAAACACCAAAATATTTAAAGTGGTCTAGTTCTAGAGTTCCTTAGGATGAAACAGCAAATGAGAGGAGGGGAACTGTTTCTTGGCTTCTACAGATTAGGTTTGAGACTTCTAATTTGTGAAGTAGATAACAATGAAGAATGATCCATGTCCTCTAGTAAGAGCAACATCCCAAGCAAGCCCTGTTCACAATTTTAAAGATGTGAGAGTTGGTCTAGGAACCATACATGAAAAATATAAAACAACCAATGTCCTAATTCTGAAATAAGCTGAACATCACATAAATGTGGCCATTTCCACATCTCATTTTTCTGTCAGTCAAGTTATATAGTAGGTACACAACTGGTACGGTACACAACTGGTACTAGTATTTAAGCAAATTAACACTAAATAATTAATGTCTTGATAATGGTACCTAGGCAGTACAAGATCCAAATTAAAGTAATATTAATTTATGGTAAATACCATCTAAATGTGACATATGTAAAATTAGTAAAATGGTTGGGTATGTGGGCATCAGTGTGTCCTTATCAAAAAGAAGTATGAATTGGAATTCCCAGACATAAGACAAATTCTAAACAATACTGTTTAGTAAACACTATCCTGTTAATATTTTAAATTAGTTACATCTATTTCTGAACTTGATACAAATCCCCTAATTTCCAGCTACCTCTTCAAAACAAGTGCCCTAGAAGTAGTAGTAGCACAACAGTGATGACTACATTAAGCACATAATAGGGTTACCAAATCAGATGACTCAATATTGAATGCCTTAAAAAGAAACTCTTGTCATCAGCTTATTTTCTTCCTCTTCATAAAAGACTACAAATGCACATCAGCCTTCTTCCAAGAAAAAATTAACCAGGGTATGAAAAGATGAAGGACCAATCTCTCAAAAGCATACTCTTTCATCACTAAAATCCTTTTCCTATGCAGAGCCCTAATCAGGGTCCTTTGGCTTTTTGCCCAACCTTACCACATGTCTCTGTTATTCTGCCACAATATCCTGACTTGCTTTTTTTTATATTAACTGCTACTCATACTTTAATTTCATGTACACTGCATTTGAGAAATATGGTTTATGTGCTCTAATTTGAGCACAGAGCATTATTAACACTACTTTCATGCAAAGAATCCAGAAAGTCTGGCTCAGAATTAGTTACAATTTCAGCAGCTATCTTTTCTGGATTTGGTTGTCAATTAAATATCTAAAGAGTTAATAAATAAGTACTACAGGTTCTAGGAACATAAAGTGGTCTGGTACAAGTGCTCTATTTTTAAAGTTACCATCTTAAAAACATAGGTGAAATGTGTATTCCAATCTGGAATACCTGTCTTACTTATGCCCATGAGCTTAAAATTTTACTGAGCACCTTCATGTGGCAAGCACTTGCTAGGCACTCTTACATTTAAATCAACTCTATACTTGTACACCATATACAAAAATCAACTCAAATGGATTAAAAACTTAAACATAGACCCCAAACCAACAACATCCTTGAAGAAAACGTAGGGGGAAAGCTCCTTGACATGTGTCTTGGCAATAATTTAGTGGATAAATGACATCAAAAGCATAAGCAACAGAAGCAAAAATAAATAAGTAGGACTACATCAAACTAAAAAATTTCTGTACAGCAAAGGAAACAATCAACAAAATGAACAAGGAACAGGAAAAAATGTTTGCAAAACATATATCCAAGGGGGCTACTATCCAAAATATATAAGGAACTCATACAACTCAATAGCAAAAACCCCACAAATAGCCCAATTAAAAAGTGGGCAAATGGACAGGTATGCTGGCTCATGTCTATAATCCTAGCACTTTGGGAGGCCAAGGCGGGAGAATCACTTGAGCCCAGGAGTTCAAGACCAGCCTGGGCAATAGTGAGACCCCCTCTCACTAAAAAAAAAAAAAAAAGAAAAGAAAAAAGAAAAAAGGAAGAAGAAGAAAAGAAAAAGTGGGCCAAGAACCCGAATATACATTTTTTTCTGAAGAAGACATGCAAATGGCCAATAGTCACATGAAAATGTACTCAACATCACTAATCATCAGAGAAATGCAAATCAAAACCATAAAATATCGCCCCCCACCTGTCAGAATGGCTATTACCGAAAAGTCAATTGATAACAGTGTTGGTGTAGTTGTAGAGAAAAAGGAATCACTGAACACTATTGGTGAGACTGTAAACTGGTAGAGCCATTATGGAAAACAGTACAGAGCGTCCTCAAAAAACTAAAAATAGAACTACCATATGATTTAGTAATCCCACTTCTAGGTATACGCCTAAAGGAATTGAAATCAATATCTCAAAGAGATATGTGCACTCTCATGTTTACTGCAGCATTATTCACAATAGTCAAGATATGCAAACAACCTAAGTGTCCATCAACAGATGAATGAATAAAGAAAAGAAAGTGTGTGTATATATAACATATGCTGAAGTATATATTTCAATATTAACACACAATGAAATGTTAATCAGCCTTAAAAAAAGAAATCTTGCCATTTGCAACAACATGGAGGAACCTGGAGAACATTGTTAAGCAAAAGGATCCAGACACAGAAACAAATGCTGCATGATCTCACTTGTATGTGGAATCTGAAGAAGCAGAACTCATCGAATGGTAGTTAACAGGAACTTGGGTGAGGGCAATAGGAGGATGCTGGTCAAAGGATACAAACTTTCAGTTGTAAAATGAATAAATTCTGGAGATCTAATGTACAGCATAATAATTATAGTTAATAATAATGTATTGTATACTTGAAATTTGCTGAGAGTGAATCTTAATAGTTCTTACACACACAAAAAAGATAACTATGTGAGGTGATGAATATGTTAATTAGTTTGATTGTGGTAATCACTTCACAATGTATATCAGATAAAACATCACATCATACACCTTAAATATATATAATTTCTATTTGTCAATTATGCCTCAATAAAGCTGGGGAGGGGGAGAATATTTGCCCAAGGTCATGGTGCTGATAAACCAGGCCAGGGAATCAACCTTGCGTGGCCACCTTTCATCTCCAGAAAAACTGCTTGAGCACCATATTCATGTACCTCATAGTTTATCTCAGGGCAGCCCCAAAGTGTGAACCTTTGGATTACATGTATATGCTTTTTTTAAATAATCTGTACCTCACCTGTAAGAAATTAGATAATGTTCACTATTTTCTGTAGAAAGAAAAAAAAGTGCAGACTAGCAATACATCAAGTGGCACCCCAGGCCTTAATTGGTTCACTGAGCAAGTATTATGTGTTTGCCGGCGTCTAGTCTTCTTCCAGGAAAATGGCGGGAGTTCATTTTTTTTTTTTTTACACTATTTGACTATTTGGTTAGTTTTTGCAAATGTATATGCATCTTTGAACGCACAAAGCATAAATTTTCCTGTTACTCTCTATACCCCCTTCTTCCTGCCCCTCTCTGTCATTTTGCCCATCCCTGCTCTCCAGGCAACCAATTACCTGTTTTCTGTCTCTATGGTTTATCTTAATTATTGTTATGGATCTTTTCAAACATACACAATAGTAGAGAAAAAAATAAAGATCCCTCCTGTATCCATCACCCAGGTTCAGGAATTATCAATACTAGGCAAATTTTATTTCATCTACCTATTCCTAATATTTCTTTCTTCCTTTCTTATTTTAACCAAGCTAACTTTTTACTAGAGTGTAACAGTCATAAAAGAAAATAAACCCTAATCACAGCTCAATGAATTTTCACAAAGTACACTGACTCATGTAACTAGCACCCATAATCAAGAAACAAAATATTCCCGGCACCTTCTAAGTGCCTCTTAAAGTCCCACCTGATCACTAACCTCTCAAAGATATTGACTTTCCAGACTTTTAATACCACAGCTTAGTTTTCCCTTTCCATTAACTTTTATCATGGAAAATTTAAAGGATATAAAAAGTACACAGATGGTACCCTCACTATATTTTTTAAATAAACTTATTAAAATGTAATATATGTACAGAAAAGTATACAAACGATAAATGTAATCTGGGGAATTTTCTCAAAGTGAACACATCTGTATAATTAGCATCCCAATCAAGACAGAGAACATTATGAAAACTGCAGAAGTATCTCCACCCCCTTTCCATCGGGATCACTATCCTGATTTCTCACACATAATCAATTTTGCCTTGTAATGAACTATACAAGAAGGGAGTTATATGGTATATATTCTTTTGTGTCTGGCTTTTTACACAATGTTATACATTTAAAATTTACCCACGTATGGGTCCAGTATTCCATTCTATGAATATACCACAATTTATTCATTCAATTGTTGATGGAAAGCTAGGCTGTTCTCATTTTTTGGTTATTACTAACAATGCTGCTTTAACATTCTTACATATGTCTTTTGGTGAAAACACATATGCAATCATATAGGGCAAATAGCTAGGAGTGAAAATGACAGATCATAGAGTGTGTGTATGTTCAGCTTTGGTAGGCAGTTTACTAAAGTGGATGTGTGGATTTACAGACCTGCCAGCAGTATGGGAGTTCCAACTGTTCCACATCCTTGCAAGTACTTTGTATAGCCTGTATTTTTCATTTTAGCCATTCTTGGGTGTGTGCAAGTGGTATAAAATCACAATTTAAGTAATTTTCCTGATAGCTAATGAAGCTGAGTACCTTTTCATATGTTTACTGACCATTTGGATATACTTTTCGTGTTTGTGTGGCATTTGTTTAAGCATTCTGCCCTCTTTTCTATTAGCTTATATTTTCTTTAATAGATTTGTAAAAATTCTGCACATATTTGTCAGGCTTGGTTCTTCACCTTCTTAACGTTATCTTTAATGAACAAAAGGTCTTAATGTAACCCAATTTATCAATTTTTTCCATTATGGTTAGCACCATGTCCTGTTTAAGATTTTTTCCCCTTATTCCAAAGTTATGAAACAATTCTCTAATATTTTGTAATAGAGCTTTCATTATTTTACACCTTACATTTACATCTACAATGCACCCAGAATTAATTTGTGTATGGTGTAAGACAGAAAGTAAAATTAGTGTTTTCCCATAGACCCAGCAACATTCATTAAAACATCATCCTTTTACTACCACACTACAGTGTCATCTTTACTGTAAATCAAATGAATATATATGTGTAGGTCTGTTTCTGAACCAAATGATCTCTTTGTCTCTCCCTGTGCCAATTATACACTGCCTCAAATGATTTTAACTTTATAATACATCTTGATATTCAGCTTGGCTCCTTGATTTTCCCATGTATTATTAAGTTTTAAAAATCAGTCTCAAAGTTCTCCTCTCCCACCTTCTCCCCTCTCTGACACACACAGAAACACACACATACACCCTCTTCTGGTACTTGGTATTTTAATTGGAATTGCATTTTATCAATAGTTCAGTTAGTAGGATAGACTAACAATAGTCTTCTGATCAATGAACACATGTCCCTCCATTTATTTAAGTTCTCTTTAGTATCTTTCAATAATGTCAGTTTAGAAGTCTTACACGTCCTGTCAGATTTACCCCTAGTTATCTGATACTTTTATAAGTGGTATTACAACTCTCATTTTCTATTTGTTGGTATACATAAAAATACAATTAATTTTTGAATACTGACCTTGATAAATTTACTGTAAATTATCTGTATATTATTTTGGATTTTCTATGTATACAAAATAACTTGTGAATGATAGCTTCCTTCCTTCCCTTTTCTTTTTTTGTTCTGGCCCTATTGCATTGACTAGGACACCTCCAATACAATGTTGAATAGAAGTGGTGATAGCAGGCGTCACTGTCTCATTCCCAATTTCAGGGAGAAACCTTTCAGTATTTCACCATTAAGTATTTCAATAGTTGCTAAAGGTGTTTGATATATACTAAGATAAAGAAAGCTCCCTATTACTCTTTGTTACTGAAGATCTTACTTTTTAAATCATAAAAAGATGTTATATTTCATCAAATGCTTTCTATCTACTAAAATTTCCCTCATTAGTTAGAGGTGAATTAGATTTACTGAGTTGTGAATATTAAACTGATTTTGCATACTTGGAAAGCTGAGGTTGCGTCATGATAAATTATCTTTTTCACATATTCCTGGATCTGATAGCTAATATTTTACATAAAATTCTTGCACCTATGTTGATAAGACAGAAATAGGTCTACAATTTTCTTTTCTTGACATGTACGTCTTGGGGTTTGGTATCAAGTTATGATGGTTTCATAAAACAAACCAAAAAGTGCTTCCTCTTTTTCTATTTTCTGGGAGAGTTTGAGTAAGACTAACATTATTTCTTCCTTAAATGTTTAGAAGAATTCACTTAGGAAACTGCCTGAGCCTGAAGATTTGTGAAAAAATTTTAAATTTAGATTCAATGTCTTTAGTACATACAGGACTATTCAGAAGATTATTTCCTCTTATTTCAGTTTTGACAAATTGTATTATACAAGCAAGTCCCATTACCTCATTTTTCAAGTTTTTAAACAAAGTTATAATATTTTCTTCTCTTTCTAATATCTGTGTAGGATCTGCAGTGATGTATGAATTCATATTCCTGATAATGGTCAATTTATATTTGATAGTGTGTTGAGGCTTGCTATATGGTCAAATATATGACCTCTTTTGACAAATGATCTATATACACTTGAAAAGAATGTGTATTTGGTCACTGTTGAGTGTATGGTCTATATATGTTACTCAGGTCATGGCTGTTTTATTTAGATTTCCATCTCACAGATACTTTTTGTCTTTTGTACTATCAGCTATTGAAAAAGATGTATCATAAGTAACCACTATGAGTGTCTACTTCTTTTCGTTCCGTCAATTTCTGATTAACAGAAGCACGTTTAAAAATATTTTTACATCTTCCTGTGCAGTCAACCTTTCACCATTATGAAATGTTTTCCTTCATTTCTAAGCCTTAAAGTCTCTTTTGTCTGGTATTAGCTTAGCTACACCTACATTTTGTTGTTAGTATTTACAGTTTTTTCCATCATTTTATGTTCCACCTTACCGATCTTTATGTATAAGGTGTGTCTCTTGTAAGAAGCATGCCATAGGCCGGGCGTGGTGGCTCACGCCTGTAATCCTAGCACTCTGGGAGGCCGAGGCGGGTGGATTGTTTGAGCTCAGGAGTTCGAAACCAGCCTGAGCAAGAGCGAGACCCCGTCTCTACTAAAAATAGAAAGAAATTATCTGGCCAACTAAAATATATATATAGAAAAAATTAGCTGGGCATGGTGGTGCATGCCTGTAGTCCCAGCTACTCGGAGGCTGAGGCAGTAGGATCGCTTAAGCCCAGGAGTTTGAGGTTGCTGTGAGCTAGGCTGATGCCACGGCACTCACTCTAGCCAGGGCAACAAAGCGAGACTCTGTTTCAAAAAAAAAAAAAAAAAAAAAGAAGCATGCCATAGTGTTTTGATTTAGGCAAATTCTTTATATTGGAGTATTTAGGCAATTTACATTTAATGTGCTTTCTAATCTATTTTCAATTAAATCTAGTATCTTACTGTTTGTTTCCTATCTGACCCATCTATTCTATGTTGCTTTTATTCTTCTCTACTGATTTATTATCAATCATCTTTTATTTTTCCATTTTTCTGCCCTGTTTAATTGTCTGTTTCAATTTTTTACAATTCTTTTAGTGATTACACAGAAGTGTATTATTACTCTAATATGAATTATTACTTTTACCACTTCTATAATAATACTAGGATCTTAGAACATTAATTCCATTTACTCACCTTACTCCTTTTGCTATTGGTTGTTACACATTTTAATGCTACATATAATTTAAGACCCACAGTTATATTGTTGTTGTTTGGTATGTGAATATTAATTTATATTTAGCCACATATTTAATGTCTTGGCCACTCTTCCTTATTGTATTTCCATGTTTTCATATAGGATCATTTTTCTTCAACCTAAGAAATGCTTTATTTTTTTTGTGTGTGGGACTGTTGGCAACAAATATACTAGTTTTTGTTCATCTAAAGACATTTTACCCTCATTTTTGATGGAGAGTTAGTTCCCCTAGGTACAGAATTCTAGGTTAGCTTTCAGCTTTGCAGCCACTGTTCTTACTGGTTCTTTGAAGGTAATTTATCTATTTTCCTTTGGCTATCTTTACGTTTTCTTAGTCTTTAAGTTTTCAGATGTTTGAAATGATGTCTCCTTTTTTCTTTCCTTTAAAAAAAAAAATTCAACCTGCTTGGGATTAACAGGCCTTCTTGAATGTGGCTTGATATTCTTCAGCAGTTTTGTAAAACTCACAACCATTATCTCTTCTAATGTTATTCATCCATTCTTTTTCCTCTTTATCTGGGATTACAATTATAAATATGCTCAAGCCTTCCTTAATCAGAATTCCATAAAAGAATTAAGCCCTACTGCCCTAAGACATCCATTGTATGTAGTAAATTAACTTCTCTTCTATGCCTCTAGAATAGAACTAGTTACCTATCATCCTTGAGAGAAGTGAGGAATCCCATTTAAGAAAGGTTGTATCCCATGTTTTTGGAAAAATGGCGTCAACAGCCTGCTCAACAGAGGGTTGCCATAAATCTTCAATTTTTAAAAAATGCAGTATCTGCGAAGTGCAATAAAATGAGGTATGCCTATACATTTACGATATGATCCAGCAATTACATTCTAAGGTATTTTCCCAACAAAACACTACTGAGCAATAAAAAGGAATAAATTATTGATGCATCAACAACACAGATGACTTTCAAACACACTATGCTAAGTGGAAGAAGACAGATTCAAAAGGCTACATGCTATATGATTCAATTTACATGATGTTCTGAGAGAGGCGAAACTACAGAGGCAGAAAACATCAGTGTTTGTCACAGGATGGGAGTAGTAGAGAGGCTGAGTTCAAAAAGTATGAGAGAATTTTAGGGAGTGACAGAACTATTCTGTATCATGGCTGTGATGGTAGTTACACAAATGCATATGTTTGTCAAAACTCGAACTAAAAATGATAAAGCTTACTGTATGTAAACTATGTTAAAAGAAATCTGAAGTCACTTTCCTTAAGATGAAAAAATGAAGATTTAAACTATTTTTGTATGCATATCTATACAAAACACTGGGAAAAAATCCTCAGCTGTTTTGCAAAGTAAAATAAATCACTATTAGTCCATCTTCCTCCAAAAGATCACAACTTCCCAACTTACTGGTAAGCAGATGTGGTACTAAAAACTTACTGAATTTCTCTTCTGATTACTTCCATTTTCTCAGTGACATGGGAAGTAGGCAACTGGATGGAAGTGAGAGAGGAGGGAGAAATGCTGGACGTTTACAGAAGAGAATGTATAAAATATTTGTTTGGGAGAAAGGTTGACAGCCTTTTACTGAAATGGGCCAGAAAGTAAATATTTTAAGCTCTGAAAGGCCATACAATTTCTGTTACAACTACTCAACTCTGCTGTGCAGGTAGAAAACAGCCATGGACTATACATAAAGGAACTGCTATGGCTCTGTTCCAATAAAATTTTAATTACAGTAACAGATGGCTGATGGAACTGGCCCACTGGCTGAACTATAAGTACTATGTGTAAGAGAGGCCAAGGCAGGAGTTCCAGGCTGCAGTGAGTTATGATTGTACCACTGCACTCTAGCTTTGGCAACAGAGCGAGACCCTGTCTCAAAAAGAGAGAGAGAGAGAGAGAGAGAGAGAAAGATGGGGGGGCGGGGGGGGGGGACTGGACAAGGGGTATTAATGTAAGCAAGGGAGTTACTATGATAAATGATGACAGAATTTAAACTGGGTAAGGAAAATGAAGATATAGGTAAAATGAGAGACAGTGAAAAGGAGGTAGCATCACTGGACTATAGGTCCTGGTGGAGACAAAGGATTGTTGAAACCTAAGTACTAGATGGCGTGAGCAGGAATGATAGGAAGTAGTCCTTGGAAAATAAATTGAAATCACAGGGAGACTGAACTTTGGTAACCACTGGCCTAAGGTATGACCAATAAGTGAAGTATAATGAATGACAAAATCATCAACAATGCAGAGGTCTAAGAACTGAGAGGGTGGGACGTTCAAAGCATAATCTTTGACAGGGGTTGGCAAACTTCTTCTACAAAGGGCCAGAAAGTAAATCTATTAGGCTTTGTGAATCAATGGGTAAAATAGAGCATATTGTACATATATTCATACAACAAGAGAGAAAACAATTTCCACGAATTTTTTATTGACAAAATTCAAACTATAATAACAACGTGTAACTTTTTGCCATACAGGTCCACTAATGAAAAGACTATAATTCTATTTCATTGGGGAAGTTAATATTTCACTAAATGGGGCTTCAAAGTACTGTTACCTATCATTAAAGTCAATTGTTTGCAACGAGATTGTATGTATTCCATCTTTGAATACTGTCTTGTCACCAAGACAGGTACTGATACCAATCCATGAAAATATAATTTTATTAAGCATTATTCACCACTTGAAAAGCATTTATAGAATTCTATTAAATTCTTGGTATTTGCCTTTTAGCATGTATTACATTGCAGATTAATCACTTCCAATTGAAGATTAGGTAGAGTTGCACAATTAAATGGATTCTGAAATATGGAAATTTCCCTTGTACTTGCATCAAGGTCCCAAAACTGATGAAATTGTAATTTGAGCTTGGAAAATATATCCACTGCATATCTGTATAGGAATGGAGATTTGCTTCCTGTTCCAACCTAAAACATGAGAAGTATATAAAGCAGCAGTTTGTGATTCAACATTAGCTGCTGTCAAAATAACTTTACCGCAGAAGTTTCACATATATGCACTGTTTTTCCTGATAATATTAGGTTGAATTTATTAAGAACATTTTCAAGTCTGCAGCAAAAGCTAATTTCAAAGCCATTCTTCAGCAACTGAGAGGGGTTATACTCATTCAAAAAAACTTTAATCTTAGCTCTGCAGTCAAAATCTCCCAATAAAACTTTATCACTTCTAAGATATGAAACTGCTATATAGTAGGATAAGTCAGGATGTTCAGCTTCTATGCCTGACAGAAATTCACAGAACTGATAAAGGATAAGTCCAGTAGAATGAATAAAGTTCACTGTTGACACTATTGGTTTAATGACAGATAATATATTCAAATGTTTTCACAAATTATTGCTCATGAATAATACCATGAAATGCTACAAGCTTTAAATATTTTACATTTTCTCAAGCTTTGTAAATTCATCCAACTAAACTTCTATTCTGTTCCACACATATTTTCCCCACCACCAGTTGTAATAAAACTTAGCAGATCCACTTCAAGTTATATTGAAATGATGTTTTTTCAAGTTCTTTGAAAGTTTTCTTTAAAAAAAAAAAAAAACTTCACTAATATTTAAGTGGCATACCATGTAATTTCATCCATTTTAAGTATCTAATTCCATTTAAAAAATATTCTTGCCTATAGTTGTTCCATACAGGCTAATGCTTAAGTAACTTCATTTGACTTCTTGAATAAATAACAACAGGGTAATATTGGTGTAGCATAACAAGAAATATGTATTTGATCTTTGGCCCCAGGTCCTGACAAAGAGCTCCTTAAACCTTTGTAATTTCCTGAGTGATAGGGGTGATAGAAGTATCTTTTGTTCTAATATTTGGTCTTTGACCCCAATTCCTGACAGAGAGCTCCTAAAATCCTTGTAATTTCCTGAGTGACAGGAGTGATAGGAGAGTCTTTTGTTCCTAACACAGAGCTGCTGAATTCCTAGGAACTTCCTGGGTGACAGGAGTCTCTTTTGTTCTAATAAGGCAAATCTTGTTGGGAACCTAGACAGCTTCAGGTGGGGGCTGGTCACCAGATAGACAAGGTCTTGATTAGATGCCTAGAAATTTCAGCCCCACTCCCCCCAACCTCCAGGGAAAGGAGAGGGGCTAACGACTAAGTTAATACCACACACACTCATGCCTACATTATTAAACCTCCATAAACGCTTCTAAATGACGAGAGGTTCAGAGAGCTTCTGGACTGGTGAACATCCATGTGTGAGAAGGATGGAACACCTTAATTCCATAAGACAGAAACTCCTGCACTTGGGATCCTTCCAGACTTTGCCCTATGCACCCCTTCATCTAGCTGGTTATCTGTATCCTTTACAATAAAACAGTAAATATAAGTAAAGTGCTTTCCTGAGCTCTGTGAGCTGTTACAGCAAATTATCAAACCCAAGGAGTGGCTTGTGGGAACACCTAATTTATAGCCAGTCAGACAGAAGTATGGAAGGCCTGGACTTGCCATTAGTATCTGTAGTGGGGCCAGTGCTGTGGGACTGATCCCTTACTTTGCAGGATCTGAGGCTAACTCCAGGTAGTTAGTGTGAGAGTTTAATTAAATTGTAGGACATCCAGCTGGTGACCAGAGAGGTGAAGAATTGTTTGCTGGTATGAGGGGAAAAACCCACACATTTGGTGTCAGAAGTGGGTAAAAATAGATTATAGTAATTGATACCATCTGTCAACTCATCAAGAGCCAAGGAAACACACTTGAAATCATCTGCCTTGCTTTTTAACTGACTACTGATGTTGCTCCCATGTAGGATTTTGTTTGAAAACTGGGGTTCCCCAAAAAAGTTTGAAAACCATTGCCCTCTACTAGTTTCACTCCAATTCTTTCTGTTTAAACTGCTATTAAATTTCATCTGAATTTATTCTTCCTTTGAAATGTCTTTCATAGCCATTTTATTCAATTTTTAGTCTTAAAGTCTTGATTAGGCCCTCAACATTTAATAAAATACAGAGTATGATAGTGGTATTCCTAAGAAATCTCATTATAAAAGCAACTGTTTCAATGAGGCAAGGGAAGAAAGACTGAGTTTTAGAATTTACTTTCCAGCTGGGGAAAAAATTTTAATAGCTAATTAATTAGATCTAAAACCCAAACACTGCTGACCAAGTAAATCTAGGCTGTTATAGAAGCAGTAGCTTCAACTCTCAATTCAGCAGAGTAATGATTTAATGTAAACTTTACATTTATGCACAATATTCCAAGAACTGTAATGTAAAATGTAAAAAACAATGCTAACTTAACAGCATTCAGATACAAAATATGGGATGTGAGGGCAATCTGGCCACAACATCTGTCACCCCATTGATTGCCAGGGTTGATTCGGCTGATCTGGCTGGCTAGGCAGGTGTCCCCTTCCTCCCTCAGCACTGCATGTGCGTCCCTCCTGAAGCTGCACACGCAGTAGAAGACGATGACCTTCCCCAACAGAGAAAGACTGTTCTTCATTCAAGGGTATATGAGTAGCTGCACTCCCCTGCTAGAATCTCCAAACAAGCTCTCAAATATAAAATATTACATAAAATCCAAAAAATGCTAATTATCCTGCTAAAATAGTCTGTTACTATTGCCTTTCTTTTTTTTTTTGCTATAATCTTTTTCTTTTCAGTATCAGAAAGAGCCTAGTTAATGTTCATTGGTCACTAAGCAAATTCTACTAAATAAGCTAGCAGAAGTTTAGGTCATTAAAGCATAGCATCATTTTGGCAGCTAGCTTCTACCCTTCCCTCCATGTAACAATAATTTTCTTCTCCTCTGTTTGGCATCTCATCTCCTTAATAATAGCACCTCCTTAATAATGTCTCCTGGCCAGTCCCTAGTATTTATGTCCATGGCTTCTACATAAGGCAAAACTTTGCATTTGTCACTGAATCCTAACATTTTAAAATAATATCCTTCAGTTTCAGGTTCCTATGAGTCCACTGTCTATTTCCCACAATTATGATTTTAAAAAATAAATTGGCCAGATGTGGTGGCTCACACCTGTAATCCCAGCATACTGAGAGGCCGAGGCAGGAGGATCACTTGAGGTCAGGAGTTTGAGACCAGCCTGAGCAAAAGTGAGACTCCGCCTCTACCAAAAATAGAAAAAAATTACCTGGGCATGGTAGCATATGCCTGTAGTCCCAGCTACTTGGGAGGCTAAGGCAGAAGGATCCTATTAACACAGAAGTTTGAGGTTGCAGTGAACTACGAGATGCCATTGCACTCTACCCAGGGCAACAGAGTGAAATGCTATCTCACAATTAAATTAAATTAAAAAATGAAATGAAATATCTGGAAAACAGGAACAGCAAAACAAGATTTTTCTATAGGGATAAATTAGACTTTCTCAAGACTCTAGAGTTATAGCTGATCAGACTCCATGTCCTCCCCTCTATCCAATGACAAAGAACTAAAAGGTAAATGCAGTGGGCAAGAACACCTATGTTTCATTTTTAAGGGTAAGAGAGTTCCTCTATTATACAAGCAAAACAGGCCCATATAGAACACTATGTGGGCTAAAGCAACCAGGCAAGAGAAAGAAATAAAAAGCATCCAAATTGGAAAGGAAGAAGTCAAATTAGCCTTGTTCACAGATGAGATAATCTTATACTTAGAAAAATCTAAACCCAGTTATGACTTAGAACTGATAAAAGGAATTCAGTAAAGTTTCAGGATACAAAATCAACACACAAAAACCAGCAACATTTACATACATCAACAGTGAATGATCTGAAACTATGAAACTACTAGAAGAAAACTAGTAGGAAATGCTGTAGGACATTGATCTGGGTAAAGATTTTTTTGTGTAAAACCTCAAAAACACAGGAAACCAAAGCAAAAACAGACAAATGGGATTACATCAAAGTCAAAAGCTTCTGCATAGCAAAGGAAACAATGGACAAAGTAGAGACAACCCAAAGAATGGGAGAAAATATTTGCAAACTACCTATCTGACAAAGAATTAATAACCAGGATATATAAGGAGCTCAAATAACTCACTAGCAAAAACCAAATTATCAGATTTAAAAACGGGCAAAAGATCTGAATAGACATTTCTCAAAAGAGGACATACAAATGGCCAACAGATATATTTAAAAATGTTCAACATCAGTAATCATCAGAGAGCTGCAAATCAAAACTACAATGAGATGTCATCTCATTCCATTAAAATGGCTTTTATCAAAAATACAGGCAATAATTGATGCTGGGAAGGATATGGAGAAAGGGGAACTCCAGCAACAAATATGTTGTTCTTTTGTGTTTGCAGGCATTTTATTTCTTCACAAATGCATTTGTCTCTTTAAATTTAAAATAATTAATCTACAACCTGGTCAATTTACCCCTAGGTAATTAAAAGTTGCCTCAATATATTTTCTGGAATAATTAAAAATGCACACTGAAAGGACTTTGCTCAGCAGTCCTTTAAGTACCCTTAGAAAAATCAAAATCAAAACAAGTGAAATGTGGGTGAAGAAGACAGTTAAGCCCTGTAAAGACTTTATAAGGGATAAAAATATACGAGGAGGAAAAAAAGTCAATAAACTTCTAATTAATCTATCTATCAGCTATTTTATACAGCTATGGATAGGAGATACAGAGTTTATCACTTAAAAGAACAAAAGACATAAAGTACTACAGGAAATAAAAAAACAGGAAGTACTGGCACTGATGACCAATAATGGAAGCAGCATGGGCGATGAGGGTGACTAGATAAATTACCACCTATTAAATTCCAATGACATTACAATGTCAATCCTATAACCTAGCTTGCTTCCTAACAGCATCACCAAGTTAGACTCTCCCCAAAAGATCTACAGAAGAGTGAAACAAGTTACAAAATATGTAAAAGTTGTTATTATTATTGTGGCTGCTTTCTAAGAAGAAAAGAATGTCATGACACTTGCATAAAATTCAAATGGGGGTTGAATGAAAATGAAATTTAAACATTTAAAAATATATATAAACTCTTTAGAGATAGCATGTAAAGATCTTAAAAGTATCCGCAAAAATAAGAGTAATCTTGATAAGTAAATTTAGATTACCCTAAAGATTCTAAATTCCATTTCTTCATCATGATTGTGTCCAAATTGAATAGTACATTTTGTCAGCCATTCTTTTGTCAAAGGCCCAAATAAAATACATGAATTTTTAAGCCTCAGTGTCATTAAAATTCAAATAAACTTTATCAACAAATAGAAAAATTTTGTTGTCAGCCAATCCAAATGTCTAAAAACTTAACTCATGATTTAAAGACATGAACGTTGGTGATCCACTCAACTGGATTCTGAAATAGCATGCCTAACTGCTGTCAAAAAAAAAGCTTCAAATATTGGAAAATCCTGAAAGTCTTCGGGTGTTTGAGTTCAAAGAAGTAACTGGATATTTTCCCAAAAGAATAGGTGTCAAACAATTTGTAAAACAAAGCATTGGAACTAGATTCAATTGAATTAATCCTTCATCTTATATAGAATGCAAAATAATTTTTCAGGGGCCAAAAGAGAACCCATATTAAAGGAAGACAAGCTAACAAGAGTAGAGAAACTTACCTTGTTTTGGACTAAGGTTATCGAAACAATTAAAATAAGAAAAACCAAAACATCAAAAATAAGAAACTACTATCAAAACTAACTTTAAAAAAATTAGAAGTTCTGTGTGTTAAATTAAATGGGAGGAGTTCAACTTTTTGCTTAAAATTAATGTTTTCTATACTGCTCAAAAATGAAGAGGATCTAAAGTCTAGGAAACATCACTTTTTTGGTTTCACTGTAATTGGTTTCCAAGTTTTGCTACTTCTTAAACTGGCCAAAACTGAAGTAATATTACATTCCTTGCAGCTTAACAATGTTGTTTCATTTGTTTTAAAAATATTTTTAAATACCTAAAGGAAAACTTGATTAATATATTTGCAATTATCTGAATAAATATCTTAAGGTAAAAATATTAAATATTATTTAAAAATTTTCAAATTAGTTATCATTAACAAAAAAGTGACATATTTCCCTAATTTCCATCTTTCCTCACCAAAAAATAGTATTTTTCTAACATGGCAGTTAAATGTCTTAGTATCACATAATGCTTTACAGAACAAATTTGAAACTCCTTATTAGCTTAGCAACAAGGCTAGACAATCCAATTCCAAAATGAAACTTTCTAGACTTAATTCCTATTCCCACTCCACTCATTCTTTCGACTCTATTTAGAATGGTCATTTACATGTTGAGCATCTTTCTTTGTTCACGTCATACTAGCTGAAATCTGTTCTTACCCCTAAACTCATAGACTTCATTTCAGTCAAGCATATGAATTGCTCACAGGCTACAGGTCAAGTCCAAGATTGGCTCCACTCTTACCTGAACAAAATAAAAACCTCTCTGGTTAAAACCAAAAGTTGTTGTCAATTCAAAATTTCCTTGGTACTTTCAATAGCATATTGGTTAAAGGCATGAACTCTGAAAAGCTGTACTGTCATTAACCAGCTGTACACATTGGGGAAAGTTACTTAATCCTTTTGAACCTGAGTTTCCTTATCTATAAAACAAGTAATAATAGTACCCTCCTCACAGAACTGCTGTGAGGATAAAGTGAGATAATTTATGTATCAAGTTTAATACATCGCTTGGCAGGGAACAGGTACTCAATAAATTTACTTGACAGTATCATTAGGCTTATGGTAATGATGAATTCTTAGGAATTTCTAGCTTTCAAACTATATTGAAGTAGTTAAACCACCTTCTGGTTCTTTTAAGCTGGCACATATGATACACTGCTTCCCCTGTTGTCCAGCATCTGCAATTGTCTGGATGCCTGCTTCTCTGCTTGAGTTTTAACTTGCTACCCTCTGTGTGTTTCTGCATTGATTATCTGTATATCTGTTTACCTGTCCTTGCCCCAAAGTCCCAACTTCAGTACACTGCAGGTTTTTCTTCTGTTCCTGGCTTCCTTAGTGCCTTTTGCTCTACCACCTACAGTTTCTGTGACAACACTTGACTCCCATGCAACACATGGACTGCAAAGTCCAAATCTAACTCACTCTTAGGGACACTAATGTTCTACCTCTTCCAGGAGGCCACCAATCTGAATTCTCTCTGGTCTATTTCAAATGAACTCTGAAAGCACAGCCTGCCTGTACCACTTATATTGGAAATTTGATATACTCTTTGTCAAGTTTTGAGTCACATGATTTATGTGTTCATTCATTCAATGATTATATGTAAGAATAAGATCACTTCAACAGAGTCCCAATTTGTTAAACTAGAGATTTGTCAAAACAAATGGCAAGCAAATGTTTTTGTATAGCCACTAAGAACTAATAAAAAACATTTTATATAGATTTGAAAGTGAAGGATACACACACAAAATATATACATTTAATTGAAAACTAGTCAACTTTCATTATAAAGCCTCTGATTTGCCATATTTCAGTTCTAAGACAAAAAATTAAAATGGAATTAACCTTCTGGATGACTTTCCCTATCCCCCCTAAAAATTTTCTTTGAAGTATGATATAATTATATATATATATATATATATATATGATTTTGTCTTTACTGAGATGTTTGTTATATAGTATTAAGCTTGTTTATATTTTATGTGTAACCAAATCTTTTAGCATGAATTATTAATAGTTTTGCAGATGAAAAAAATTCTGGTTTCTGAAAGCTTTGTTAAACCAGAGAATGTGAGTCTCAGCAATCTATACTTCCTTGCTAAGTCTTCCTTGGCAAGTTCTGTCCATGCCAGCGCTATCTGGCTTCAGCAATCACAAAGCCAAGAGCTCACAGTACACGTAACATTCTCAGTAGCACAAATAGGATTCAGTTCCTTCATCCTCACAACTAAGAGTTAAACTCTGTAACACCTTTCAGTAGCATTCTCTATTATAGCTCATAAACTATAAATTAGGACTTTGAAAAACATGAGGAAAACTAATTTTTATCAATAATTGAATCGTACTGAAGGAAATATAAAGTGTTCAGCTGAGTTAGTAAAGGGTGAATCAATTCTCTCTAACCTTACCCCACTAGCCCAGCCCAACTGGTCTAAAAAAAAAAAACTAATAATGCTATTATTATTCAGCTACTTAACATGGTTGTGAATAAAAGTCATAGTCAAGAGGAAAAGAGGATTGACATGTTTTTAGACATAAAGAATACTAACTTAGAAGACAGGTTTTCCAGACTTTTTACTATGTTTATATAGAGAGAATGGAATATATCTAAGAACTAAAGCCTAGACAAACTTTATGGGAAAAGAAACCTAGTGAACATGTATAATTCTGGGTGATTTGGTTTATTTTTAAAATTTCCTTTATTTGTGGGAAGAAAATCATTTATAAAAGCTCCCCCGTATGTAAAAATGGTTTCATAACATTTTTACTAATTGAAATAAAAAATTATGAGGCTGCACATGGTGGCTCAAGCCTGTAATTCTGGTGCTTTGGGAGGCTGAGGTGAGAGGATCACTTGTGGCTAGGGGTTTGATATCAGCCTGAGCAACACGGTGAGACTCCACCTCTACAAAAATTGTAAATAAACAAACAAACTTAGCCAGGTGTGGGGCACACATCTGTAGTCTCAGCTACTTGGGAGGCCGAGGAAGGAGGATTGCTAGAGACCAGGAGTTTGAGGCTGCGGTGAGCTATGATTATGTCACCACACACCAGCCTGGGTGACAGAGCAAGACTCTGTCTCAAAAAAAAAAACAAAAACAAAAACCCAAAACCAAATTATGAAAACTGCCACAACTATAAAAAGCAATCATAATTTGTTATAACAGAATATTAGGACAGGTATTCTGTGCTTTACTATTTATAGGAATTTAGAAAAATAAAATTAAAAATAGTACCTAAGCTTTTTATTCTTCAATCCCCTTTCCACCCCCATGGCAATAAGACTGGCAATTTCTTAAGAGTAAAATGATTACAAGGTGAGGAGAAAAGAACATAACTGAATGTATGTCATTCTAACATTTATTTTATATATGCATTTTGAAAATGCAAAGGAAAGGTACCTTAGACAAAAGTACCTGATCACAAAGAAAATCCGCCCGTGACAATGAATGTTTAACCTTGTTATGTACCTGAGCAGTAATTCTGGCCCTAAACAAAATTATCAATTAGAATTATTATCTCCAACCCTAGCCTCAAGTCCCCACCTCATCTCCCATATCCCAAAACATCACCTAAGGATCTGTAATTTTCACAAGAAGATATAAAGCTCCCATAATTGCCCAAAATAGTGGTCCTGAGGATGTTTACATTTTGCCAGGTTTCGGTGCTTTAGTCCAAAAGCACAAAGCTTTCAACAGAATTTCAGAGATCAGCCTCTAAATGAAAAAATACTCTCCCCTAAAATGGTATTTCATATGCAAGCCCACATTTAAGAAATGGACCTAATTAATAATAGCTTGTCTAAGGCAAGTTAAAAATTTTTCCATTTGAAAACCAAATCAACTATGTCCTTGGTTTATAAAAGCCACAGAAGATTTCTTTATCATTGATCAGAGCTGCCAAGCAGGTAATGATTTTTAACCATGTTGCAAATGGAGCAGAGAATGGGCTTGGGTAATAAGGGACTAGAACAAGACAGTATAATGACCTAAAAGGATAAGGCAGGCTGTTAGGAAAACAGAGACTTTAAGAGCTGACAACCTAACTGATCCTCACCACACAACCTTCAAGGGTCAGTTAGGTGACTCATTATCTGCTTGACAATTTAAAAACAGATAGACTCACGAAAAGTCTCTCTTATTGCCATAACTATTTAAAGGTATTCTAAACTAAGAGCCTACAAAGAGAGAAAGCGTTGACATAAGCAAACTTTAGGGCACTAACTTTCTCCAAAAAGAAAAGCCATTGAGACTATGAAAGAAAGAACAGCAAAGAGAGAACAATAAATGATGGAAAAACTACTTGTGATTCTACATATATTTTCCCAAATAGATATAACTTATAGGTAACTTGATTACAAGACAAAAAATACTATCTAAATTTTACTATCTTTAGAAAGAGTCTATAAAAAGAATGAAGAATATGAAGTAAAGAAAGAAAACTATCCCCTTATATCAGTTCCACCTAGGCAGTGAACAACGGGGCAGAATTGAATCTCTCTTCAAAAGAAAAATTTTCTTTGTTAAGAAAACATAGTTACTGCTTTGCCCTGGCTCCTCTCAACTCCTCATCTTCTTCTAAACTATTCTCTATATGAGAAGCCCAGCCTTTGCTTCCACTCCCAACACACAGGACAGCTAAGCCATAACTGACTTAGTGGCAGAGCAAAACTCAAAAAGGCCAAAAAGATATTTTTCTGCTTCTAGTCCCATTCTGCACAGTCAGTGATCTCACGTGTGTACTCTGGAGTCACAGAGACTTTAGCTAGAATCTTGCCTCCATCACTGACTAGATTATGTAAATTCAGAAAAGTTTCTTAACTTCGGTGTGCTTCCTACTACATCCTTATCTATAAAATGGGGATAATAATAGCTACTGTAATTCAAAATTAATGTGAGGACTAAATGAAATATTCAACAAGATATTTAGCACAGTTATGCAGTACATAGTAAATCTTCAATAAACATTAACTACTCATTATATATACCCTCCCTAAATCCAAGATTTCCCCATGGTCTAAAGCAGTTGTTTTCCAGTCTGCGGGATTACAGCATTGTGACCAGCACTTAAAAAAAAAATCACGAGAATAAAAGTATCAGAGTGCAATAAGCGTAAGTATTGCTTTGCAAATCTTTTTCTCAGATACACACCTACCCCCCCCATATATATATTCTTAATTTAGCCTTATGTGGTTTTCCCATGATACCATCCTTAAGTAACTTTTAATGGACAGCACAGGTTTCTCTTCCTCAGGGCACAACAGTATTTTGAGCATTTTGTATAAAACTCTACAACACTTAATTACACTGTGCTTGTTTATATGTCTGTCTTTCCCATAAGAATGTAAACTCCAAAGAAACTGCCTTATGTTATCTCCATTTCTGGTGCCTGAAAAATACTAGAGGCTCGGCAAATTTTTGTTCAATGAATAAGTAAAACATCAAAATCTAATAGGCATTAAAAGAATACAAAAATATTTAACCACTATCATTATTATCTGATCAGGTTTTATTATTTCACTTATTAGCTGAATTTAAATTTGTGTTTAAATTTGAACACAAAATCCATAAAATTGTTCTTTTTCCAACAGTGCCTAGTATTTCTCTTCTGAAAGAGATGAATAAATGCTTACTTAAGAAACTGAAATGAATGATGTGCAAAATGATCTTTAAAAAGTAGAACATCAGGCCGGGCACGGTGGCTCCCGCCTCTAATCCTAGCACTCTGGGAAGCCGAGGCAGGAGGATCGCTTGAGGTCAGGAGTTTAAGACCTACCTCAGCAAGAGCTAGACCCTGTCTCTTCTAAAAAGAGAAAAACTTAGCTGAGCAACTAAAAATAGAAAAAATTAGCCAGGCGTGGTATGTGCCTGTAGTCCCAGCTATACGGGAGGCTGAGGCAGGGGGATCGCTTGAGCCCAGGAGTTTGAGGTTGCTGTGAGCTAGGCCGATGCCATGGCACTCTAGTCCAAGCAACAGAGCAAGACTCTGTCCCCACCTGCCCCCCCTAAAAAGTAGAACATCAAAGCATGCAGCTGTGCTGCACAGTTGAAGGTTTATTTAAGCAGACCAGCCACATTCATGCTTATTTTCAGGGGCAAAGAAAGTTGAAGGAAAGTTGTAGGCAGAAAAGCTTGCCTCTATATAACAAACTGTCCAGTAACACCTTATACAGATACTGCAGGTACCATGAAAACACATCTAAATGAAAACACTTGCTTGAGTATTTAAAACAAAGAAATATGATGAACTTTAATAATTTCAATATTCTTATATCATCACCACAATTCTCAGTTCCATTTAAATATAAAAATCAAGTTCTACAAATTCACCAAATCTGATTTTATTCCATCACAAAAAGCAAAACACTGGAAATCAATTCTAAAGAAACACTTCACCATGCTTAGTTAGAAGCAACAAACGTCAAAAGTTAACTATCTACTAAATCAAGTTGTTTATAAAACTTGGTTTTACATTTGTCAAAAAATAAATATAAATAAATATTTGCTCTAAAATGAGACTTAGATTTTTAAGGCGTGGGTTCCTTTATACTGATCTTCTGGAATATTTATTTCTAAATCATTAACAACTTGACTGAGAAATTTTTCCCAACTTTTTAAGATTACATGACTATTGGTATGTTAGGCTATATATGTCAGAGAGAGAGAGAGAGAGTTGTACCGCTAACTCTCTCTTATAGCTCAGGCATTTTGCTTTCTTTCCCAGACTAATTAATGTAAATAACTTTACCTACTCTAAACTTGTTAAACACCTAAAGAAATAGCTATTTCAGAAAAGCTTTCTTCCTTTTGTCACTTTAAACATATACTTTAAGTTATTACAAGACTCTATTTCAAAATAATTAATTGGGCTTGGACATTAATGCCAAGTCTTAACAATCAACATTGATTTACTAAAGGAAGAAAAAAGATAAACTGTGATTTACAGTCTAAATCAATGAAAGTGGCAACAAGTCGTTGCTACTTATTTTCGAAAATTCTTCCCTACATCTGAAAATAGTCATTTTAATGATCCTAGTAAGGGTGGTAACACTCACCAGTATGAATCTTCTCATGTCTCTGTAGCAGGTACTTCTGTATGAAACGCATGTCACATTGACTACATTGAAATGGTTTTTCGCCTTAAAATAATTTCACATCCATAAATTAGTTACTGGATAAAACAATAGTTTTTAGTTACTGTTTCTGAGGAAAGATAAATCTTAAAAGTCCAAATTTTGGAAAATTCAAAATATCCACAAATCTTTTACATTGTTCATTAACTTAACATAATTTTATTTCCTCTCAAATTTTTCCCCCAAATTTAAAAATGCATATTCTCACAAGCACATAAAAATGAGATTAAATTTGACCTATATCCCTCATGGAAATAAAAAAAGGAAATAAGTAAAACAATTTAAAATAGCATTTAAAAATTATGGGATGAGAAAGGACTCTAAAGGTTACCTATGTGTCTTAAATATCTGTCCTTCCTTTTTATCTGGGGGAAGAAGCACCCATCCTCTTCTCCAGGGCTAACCATCCCTTCCCTTTATTCTCTTTCACCAATTTCCTTCAGAACCTTCTGAACTTTCTAAACATCCCTGACTCTTCAAACTTCCCCCCTCTGCAGGATCCTTTCCTTTTAAGGAAAGTATTCTTTGTTCTGTTCTATGCTGAGAAACCTTGTTTCAATCCTAAACTCTCCTACCTTAGTATTGTCACTCCTTCTCTTTCACCACACCTTCTTAAAGAGTAGTCTGCCCTAAGTCTCAAACTCTGCACCACTCACTTGTGGCTTAACCCTTATACTCTGCTTTCTGAAAAGCTACTTGTGATCTCCTTGCTATCGATTCCAGAGATTTTTTTCTCAGTTTTCTAACTCTCTCTATCCTGAGGGTTGTGACATCGTTGATCATCCCCTGCTTGGAATTCTTTCTTCTTTTGGGCTCTGGGACACTATGTTTTCCTAGTTTGTCAAATCTCCATTATTGCTCTTTTGCTCCCACAATTTATCTTAGATGTCTAATTTGTGTACCCAAAGGTCTGCAATCAGTCTTTAGTTCTGTTCTCCAAAACTTCATGATCTTTGCTATCATTTTTTGTATTTGATTTCCAAATCCATATTTCAAACTCTGTCCAGACATCTAGTACAAAAAAATTAATGTTGATAGGCTTTTAATAATACATTCTTCAATCATTTCTCTAACTAAAAGGAGCACATTAACCCAAATAAGCATCCAATTAGGACTATTTAGTTAATTTTATACATTCATGCTAATTGTTTTCTCACTTAAGAGTTTTCTTGGTTTCCTTCTGACATTCTGGCCTATGAAATCTCTGGTTTGGAATGCCAGGTTAGCTACATTCTTAGGAATGAATGACATTTACAAGAAGATGAAAATAACAAAGATAATAATTTTAATGGCCATAAGCCCATTTTAATTCAAGAAATACCTGTATGAATGAAGACATGTCTCTGTAAGTGATAGTTCGTTCTAAAGGCAGCATTGCAGTGCTCACAAACGTGAGATTTAGGGGTTTTCAAACCAAGTGATCCATCCTCATTTATTGTAAGGATCTAGTTTTAAAAAAAGGCAAAAACAAAAGAAATAAGTTTTTAAAACATAATTAAATACTAGTTTTTAAAAAAGATAATGCAAACAATGGTCACCAGATATGATGAAATATTTTTTTCTTAAATAATCTTGAAAAGACTACTAGAATAATGTTATTATTAATTGTAGAAAAATACAGTGTAACTCAGAATGGGAAAAATCACTAATAAAACCTTGGAAGCTGGTTAAGATCTTACCACTCTGCCTCCTCCCCTGTAATACCAATACCTAATGGAGTCTGTTCTCTGCTAGGGTGTGCACAGGTCTATTTTCAATTTAAAATTCTCATATATACAGGAAAAAAGTCTTATGCTTTACACATGACCTAAATATCAATAAATATGGGACAGGTTAAATAAATCACGGAAAATTAATACAATTTAATATTATCTGGTTATAAAATGAGAAAGCACTTTATATACTATATAAAAAGAGCACCGGGATTTGTTAAACAAAAAAAAAGCGAAGTTTAGAACTCAATGTATAATTTTGCTAATTTTTGTATATAAAAGAATATGTATGGAAATATATTTGCTTATATATATTAAAAACTACTTGAGAAGCATATACAGAAAATGTATATAAATCGTGATTGTGATGGCTGGGGACCTGGGCAGATAACAGATAAAGTGGGAAGGAGACTTGACACTGATTATATGCTTAAAACATTTTTGGGGGCTGGGTTCAGTGGCTCACACCTGTAATCCTAGCACTTTGGGAAGCCAAGGTGGGAGGATCACTGAAGGTTAGGAGTTCGAGAACAGCCTGCAAGAGCAAGACCCCGTCTCTACAAAAAATAGAAAAATTGGCCTGCATGGTGAAGCAGAAGGATCACTTGAGCTCAGGAGTTTTGAAGTTGCAGTGAGCTATGATGATACCACTGCACTCTAGCCAGGATGACAGAGCAAGACTCTGTTTAAAAAAAAAAAAACTGAACCAAGTGCTTACCTATTACAAGAAGGAGAGAGAAGGGAGAAGGGAGGGGAAGCAAGAAGGGAGAAGAAAGGAGAAGGAAGAAGGGAAAAGGAAGAAGGAAGAAGAATAAGAGAAAAAGAGAAAACTAAGTTTTCAATAATAAAGTAGAATTTGAAGTCTGTTTCAGTCCAGGATCTCTAAGGTTATCCTAGAGCAACTGAACCATTAAACATATTCCTAAAAATAATTGTCAAATAAATAAATTAGAGGTGGGTATGGGGAAGGAAGATAGGAGACAAAGAAATCAACCTTATCTTCCTGGGCTTCTTGAGATTGAGAACATTGTGTACCTGGTCTGGATCATACCAGAGAGAAACTCACCTTGGGCCTCATGTATTCTAATTTATCTATAACATGTTCAACATGAAACATTAAGCTGCCTCTCATCAGACATGTGGCAGAGTGAAAAAATATTGATTTATTTTTCATTATTGAGGAGAACAAAAAGATAGCAGAATATGACATGAAGAAGCAAAGAAAACTAGGAAATAAAATCAGAAGGGGCATGGCCAGTGAGAGGGAAACAATGCTGGGGGGTGGGGTATACAGAAGGGGAGCTAAGAAACTGTGTCCAACATAGGGTAGAGAAATCCGGAAGCATCTTGATAAATACAAAGGACTGCGGAAACACACAGCTATGACCCCTTCTCAAACCTAGAAAAGGAGAGTAAGTAAGGGGAAAGGCTTTAATCATTAAAAATATTTTTAACTTTAAATTCAGGAAGACAGTTCAGCCTATACTATATGCAAATCAATGGTAATTATTATGCAAATTATGCAGGGCATTTGGGTTCTGGGCAAACTGCCATGTGGTCAACAATGCTTCAAAGCCTATGCACCAAAGTCATAGAAGGGAAACATTTGGCAGGAGCATGGAAGTGGGTGTCATAGCTTCCTGAAGAGAGTCAGTGAGAATGGAAAGTTTCATCTCTGGCCAGTTTAAATTTTTTTCAACTCCTCCAAGTCACATAATAATATGCACATTAACACTGTGCAAAAAGAAAGAAACACAAAATCTTTTAAAATACAATTCAATATATGTCTAACATAAAACAAAAAACAAAAAGGTATTAAATATTTTGTATAAAATGGAACTAAAACCAAGACAGCACCAGGTATTTTTTTTTTCACATACATTGATAACAAGTAAGAAAATGCAAGTGCCAAAAAACATAGCAGTTTAATAGCTTTCTGTGGCATAGCAACTGCAAGGAAAGACTTTGTAAGGAACAAATCTGGCCCAAGTTGCTTAATGTGAAACGGATGTAATCCTTGACTGTACAAAGCCCTTTCATGAAGAGTTAAGGAGTTCTAGGTCATTGTTTTCTGGCACTGGAGGTAATGCTGCATTTGATTATGGAATCAAGCCTTAATTCAAGGTGAATTTTACAGATGAAACAGCTACCACTGCCTTGTGGATAAATACACAGAAAGATCTAGCATATTTATAAGTTCAAACAAAAAAAATACCAAATTCTTGGACATTTTATATTTTCTTTTCTTAGGCCATGGCAACAAACATCTTTGTTTAAAGGACACAGAGTAAAATTCACCTTGACTCAGATGAACACTAATGGCCCTTGCGATCTGAAACCTGTTTTAAATATATCCACCTGATTTTGTCTGTTTTATTCACCATTATAGTCCCAGTGTTCAAAATGGTGTCTGGAGCACAGTGGAGACTCTATACCTGTCTGACGTGGCTGCCTATCCACACCAAACTTCCCTCACAGCTTATCACTTTTATTCTTTTAAAAGTTTGATAAAAGCAATACTTTTCAATCTTTCAGTCTTCCAAACACTGAGTAGTGCTATAGAGAGGTGGGTACGCAAAGAACAAAGTCCCTTGGCAGAACAGAAAAAGTGCATTAATGCAGGCAAAATTTTCTTCTTGGTATAGACTTGGATTCTTTTCTTGTTCACATCCTTTCAAGATCTTTTAGTAATACGTGATCTACCAGGTAAGTGTGTTTGCCTTAGAGATCGGCAGTCTCACCTGCTACTGGTACCATAAAATATTTTTGCTTTTCTTTTTTCCTCTCAACATATAAACACCAATACAAATGAAGAATTTAACATTACAAATTTCAAATTCTAAGATGTCTGCTATAGGATCTCCATATGCTTTATCTTAACTCCTGTCACTGCTACTTAAGGAGAAATATGGTATATTATAAAGATCAAGCAATCAGGCTTTACGGAATAGAGAAAGTAGTAATTGCCGGCTGGTCCAAAGGTGGTGAGTTACCTCACTTGATTGTTCACAGTCAGTTATACAGATTGAACTCTTTGTTCTACTACTTTCCCCCCTCCTCACTACTGCACTTGACTAGTCTTAAAAAAAAAAAAAAAAAAGAAAGAAATTAGTAATTGCCTAAACAATATCCAACACATTTGATTTTTTTTATCTGTTCAACAAATTTAAAACATTTTACAGAAAAAAAATTCAGTATCTATTGGAACTCCTCAGTTAATCTGCTTTCTCAGTGTCACAGTCCACTGGAGACATATTTGAGAAAAATCTGTTTCCAGCTAGCTACACATACACAGACAGACAGACAGACACACACACACACAAACACATAGACAAACACACACACACACAGTGAAAGTTATCTTAAATAAAATACCCATTTTCATCAGGGAAAGCCCTAAGCTCTGCCTATTCAATTCAGAGATTTTTCACTCCTTAAGGATAAGTGCCACCTAATAACTAAAACCTGACGCCTCTCAATAGAAAGGGTTCTGCTCTCTTAAAAAGGCAGACATGATTTTCCACATTCTATGTATGTACTACTAAAATTACTAAGGCATATTTTAAATTAATGACTACAGGTTTTATCACACATTCCTATTATAAATCAATCGAAATCGACTTCTAAGCCACCAAACCCAAAAGACAACATAGTTTAAACTTCTCACCTATTATGAGATGTTTTGCTGCAACTGAGGGTGAGAAGTGAGAGTTTTTATAATTCTCTTTGCTCTCCAAATCAAATTAAAAATGGAAGAACAGTGAAACTCCAAAGACATACAACAAAATAACAAAGTCGTCCAGAGGAATAAGCATCATGTCATCTTGACCATCCTAGTTACTGCTAATATCCTATCCTCACGTTGTCACTTTCTTTCTTTCTTCAGAATTTTTTATTGTCCCTCAACACTAGATTTTACTCATTAACAAATTTCATTTTTAAATAAAGCTTTTAACAGCACCAGAACATGAAATTTACCGTGTCATAAGCATGGTACAACATAATGATCTTGAGTTTTAGAAAAGGTTATTCCTTTCCTGTTTCCTGAATATTAGGCAAAGAAGTATGTGATACTTTAAAAAAAAAAAAAATTGCATCAGGATTTTTTTTTAAAGTTATAGTTCAGTTTTGTGAAAAAACAATTTACCTAGAACACATAACTCCCTGGGAAAATCAGATAAATAGAATACTAATATATTATTTTGCTAATTTTCTTCCTTCATTTTCTCATAAGTATTATTCCATATTTCCTGTTTTCATCCCTGGTCTTATAATCAGTTCATCCTCAAAGCTACTTCTTCCTAAATCAAGGTAACACATAGAAGAAAGCATGACAAATGTCTGGTACATTTATTGCTCTGTACCATTTAATCAAATTTTCCTCATTTTATATCTTCCAATTTTAAATCTTTTTGATACCAAAATCTCAACAATTTTCTGGGAGCCAACGGTATATAATAAATTGCTAGGAGGAAATTCTCTATGTAATTTATCATCTATTTGTTGTGTGGAATATGTTCTTCCTTCCTGAGTTCAGCATAACTTTGAATAATCAATTTTCATTCAGACCACCTAAAATGTTATAATAAGCCCAGTTCTTTTCTTCAGCACCTGATAAGCGATCCTGGCATATAAAAGGCATTCAAATTATTTGCTGAATCAATGAAAAAGCAGATACTTTCAGAATACAGAGACATAATTAAAAGTACCCTGCTCTCTCTTAATTGATACTATGGAGTTTGAAGAAACCTACAAAATATATACAGCACGGGATTAAGATAATATTGTTATATTTTACTAAATAGAATTCTCAGAATTCATTAATGTTAGCCCAACAATCCTCATAAAACTCTTCTGAGGTGAAAAATATTACTCCTAATTCATATAACAAGCCAATATCAAAGTCAGGTAGTAATAACTCATTTATCCAGAAACTTCTAGTATCAAGACTTAAATGTACATCATAATCACCTTTGCTCTTTTAAAGTATAAATGGAAACCCCCTGAATATGGACCTCCAGGGACAGAGCACGGGCATCTATGGAAAAAGCCCTATGGGTGATTAATGCAGAGCCAGGAGGTAGAACCACAGACATGAATGCTCTGAGATTGAATCAAATCTACCTACACTTTTCTCACACTTCTAATAGCATATCTGTGGTCCTAATCCACAACAAAACAA
This sequence comes from Lemur catta, assembly GCF_020740605.2. Lineage (NCBI taxonomy): Eukaryota > Metazoa > Chordata > Mammalia > Primates > Lemuridae > Lemur > Lemur catta. Next base: position 220,762,807 of record NC_059128.1, on the reverse strand, counting down.
AAACAATCAAATGGGCACAGGAAAGTAATGTTAAATGGCCACACAGATATAGCAATGTATGAATAGCGTGTCATTAAGGAATGAGAGAGTAAAGCAATTATAATCAGTAAAACACTTAAAGTAAAAAACAAACAAAAGACTTAAAGTCTAGCAGTCAGGAGTTTTCAGGGTAATGGGGAAAAGAGCCCTAAAACCTCAGTCCTCCCAAAGGGACTCACTGTAACACCTGATTAATTTTAATGTTTATGTCAGCCCCAAGACATTAAAAGCTGAATTATGTTCAACTGCATTATATTTAAAATCAAAATATGATTTCCAAAAGACTGGTTAAAATAAAATGAAATCTGACATTTAAAAGGGCAAGCTTCTATTATGTAGAAATTTTACTTTCATAAAAAAGCTTATTCCATGATAGCAGCAAATAATTGGACCTAGATAGTATCTCCTAGCTCAATTACCCTCTTCTTGATCAGACATGTTGCCAAGTTTATTTTGGCAATTTTCAAATAGCAAAACCTACCTTAAAATGACTAAGCTTTTCCATTGTGCCTAAGTCCCCCTGCCACCCCGCTCTGTCCCCCAAATAAAGATGACTAGGCTTTGCCATATGACAACTGTTCAGAAAGCAAGTATTGCTTACAATCCATGGCACCTAGAAATGGCATAACAATACTACTTCTCACCATAAAGCTTATCTTGAAGAGAGCCACATTTATACGGATATACATAAGATCTGATATTTTTACTAAAAATCCATCATATTATTTCAATTATATTTCCTGTGCAGATCCCTAATCTGACACAATGGTGACACATAATCAAAATATTCATAATGGCAAAATTTAAGATTTGGAAAAGGTACTGGAGGAAAGTGAAGTCCTCTAAACATAATAAATTGTAATTCTTTAAGAAACTTATAATTGTTAAGGCATTTAAAAGAAGCAACACTATACTGTATTACAAACATGAAATAACCTTTTCTTTCTCTTCATATAAAAGGGCAGATCAAGATACTTTAAGAAAAGATCTAAGTGTAAATTTTTAAACACACACCTGAGAAAACATAAAATAACTCACTGGTTACATCTCAAAGTTTTAAGACTAAAACACAAAAAACCATTCACCTGGAGATCATAGACCAGCATAAAACACAGTCCACCACTCTCTATCCCATTAAATTTAACATGCCAGGACAATTTTAAAATAATTGCTTTGTTATTCTTACACCCCTATCTGCTGCGTATTATTTCTAGTCGCTTCATCTTCCTAAGAATTTCCTAAAAAGACTACCCTAAAACATTTTCTCATTATACTCAGAATACGCCAAATCTTTCATTTGGCCACTACATAGGTATATAAATATTTAAATAATACCTTTAGAAATATTATAAAATAATACATTATAAATGAGTTCATCTCAAATTAGACAACTAAAATAGCTTAAGCTCTCTAAAAATTTGATCTATATTTAGAAACACCTAAAACATAACATCAAATAAAGATTCTAACATCCTACTAAAAGATAATAATCTAGGTTTTAGTCAGAATTTCAGAAAGATATTACACTAAAGAACAGCACCAGAAAAAACATGGTAATAAAATATCCAGGAAAATGTAGAACAACATATATATTATGTTGTTTTTAATGACTTGAAATAAATGAACCAGATTCCTCACAGATTAGCAGTGAACCCAAAGTAACATAACCACTATCACAAATGATTTTAGAAATTTTTTTTTCCCTTAAATTCTGGTATTATTCTATATATGAGGAACTTGACTTATTCATTAATGTAAAGAACAAAAAATATATATTATATAAGTTACTGAGAAAAACATTAAGACTGGCAAGAAAAGAAAAAGAGGGCAGGAAGAAAGAAAGGAGGGAGGGAGGGAAGGAGATTTCACAAATATAAAATGCCAATGAAAATGAAAAAAGGAAGTTTAGTGTGACCAGAAACTAAAGAAATTCAAAATTATACTATAATCTTAACTCATCTTAAGCTATAAAAAAGCAAAGTCTGATATTCAAGGCCAGTGAGATACAGACAGATACATCTCAGGTCTACTGAACTCACCAGTGAGGAATGTAATTGGTACAATGTTTCTAGAAGGAGTAATATTATGAAGAAACCTTTTTAAAAGTTCACACCCTTTGATTCAACAGTGCACGAAGACAAATTCATAAATATTTTAAGTGCATTATGATTTAAAATGGAAACAAAAATACAACTTTCCAACAAAATAATAATGCCAATACAGCAATCATTAAATATAATCTGATCTATTAAAAAATATATTATGTAGCTAATAAAATGTTTATAAAAACAATTAATAACTTTAAGTATAAAAATAGCTTATATACATTTTAAGTGCTAAAAATCAGGAAATTAAATCTATATTCATATCTATATATCTATCCACACAAATTTGAAAAAAGATAGAAAGGGAAAACGGCAGAAAATCAAAGTAGTAATGTAACCATGGTTTTAATCTCTGTATTTTTCAAAATTTGCTATGTAGGCACACTTATGTAACCTGAAAGTAGTGGTATGCTAGCAAATATTTAACAACCAGTTAAGGGAATCAGGCGGTAGGGAAGTGTTTGCTGATTTCCGTGGTGTAAATATTCCTACCATGGCTAATTATAAGCTACCAATCGTTTTAGCAAATGGCTTGCAAAATTTCTGAATATTTAGCAATCAGCTCTTACAAGCCAGTACAAGCTGACTCCAGCACACCAATGAGTCCAAAAGTATACAAAATATATAATGAGTAATGATTATGATTTCAAATCACAAATACAAAAAAAGCAGCCAACAAAAAAAAAATCATGCCATAAGCTTTTTAAAAAAGCCTTCTTTACTACATGAGAAGAAAAAAGATAAAAAATAACTATAAAGATGCAAATTCATTGCAGAGAAGTTCAGAGAATTCCTAGGAATACAAAAATGCTATATAAGTCAATTATTACTGTACTTAAAAATAAATAAATAAATAAATAAATAAATTTTTTAAAAAAATCAAAAATAGCAAGTAACTCCTAGCAGTATTTACTGGGTCATTTGTTTATTTACTAATCCATTCATTCACCCATAAAATATTTATTGAGTATATATTATGCCTCCTATGCCAGGCTCTTGGTACACAGCTGAGAATAAAATAAAGTCTCTGCCCTCATGGAGCTTACATTCTATTATAGGTATCTCATACTTTTTCCTGATGAATAACTATTATTAAATTTTCCTGAAGCCTTAATATTAAGATGAGTAAAACTAATATGAATGAGAAGCAAGGGAACTACATACCACGTTAGTTTTTAGAGAAAAGAGAGACATAAGAAAAGCTCATTTTTAGAAAAAAGAAAGACATAGTGAAAGAGAAGTGAAAAAATTGAAAGCAATGGCCCACCACCTTCGTGCAGGCATGCATCCCTTCCCTCCCTCTTGGTGAAGGGGTGCAGCATGCCAACTTTACTAAACCACGTGCAACTTTTACACCTGCCTTAAGGTCTAACCAGGCTCCTGCCTATGAGTGACAATATTTTAAGATTAAGAGGTTAGCAACCACCACCTTAATTACATTTTCTTACTTTTGCAGGAGAACGTTGTTTCCGTTTCTTCTTTTTCTGTAAGTCTACTGGCTCTCTGATCTGCTTTTTGTCTCTCATCAGTTGCTCAGATACATCAGTAAAAGTAATTTCCTGCTTTACACTTATCTGTTTAAAAAAAAAAGCCAATTTTAGAAATGAATAAAAAGTCCATTGTGACAAAAAAGCCATTGTTGACTCCTTTGCTAAATCTACATATAGGTGCTAACAGAATGACTATGTGTGTGCCAACTAAAAAGACTGCTACAGAATTCATTAACAGGCAATTGAGAAATACGAATCAAGAGTACATTTAAACTAAGGAAGGAATAAACTAAGATTTAAAAAAAAAAATCTACCTGGGAAAAAGATTAAAAATGTCCTGGGGAAAGATGATCATAGAACCTAGCAGAATACAGAAGTCAGGATACTGCAATATTAATTTCATTCCCACATTTAAGGAAACTGATGAAGTTAAAAGCCCCCCCCCCCAAAAAAAGTCAAGTTCCAAACATCAATAACATATTAGGAGATAAAAGGTATTTAAAGATATCTCTATGGGCTTTCTTTTTATTTGTAAAATATCCAGAAAACAACACAAAATTCTAAAAGATGATCACATCAAAAGAAAGGCGAAGTCAAACTAACAATGAAAATTTAATTATCTTTATGCTCAACATTTTTGACAAGATCTTAGCCAGTATTTTCCTGGGTTCTACAACAAACCGTCACCAAACATGTGTTTATAGAATTGCATATGATTTTAGGCCACTACTCTGTACAAAACATGATGTTAACTACATAAGAAATATTACAAGAAATATTAAGATTTCAACAATGTTATCACATCTTTAGATCTCAGTTCTGAGTTGCGTGTCCTAAAACAAAAACAAAAACCAAGGTTTTAAGATCACTAAAGGTACCCTCAATTCTCATCAGATTTGTTGGTGTTCAGTCATCCCCCTCCTCACTGCTATATTTTCAATCTATCCTTGAAAAAACAAACCATAAGAATCTTAAAACTAAGAAACTTTCAATAGGCTATATAAAGTACAGCAAAACTCCTTGAGAATAATCCAAGAAGTACAATGTGCTAATAATGGCTACATTTTTAAAAAACACTACAGATTCATAATATACAATTAGAAGACAGTTGTATAGAAGGGGTTCATGAGGAAAACAACATAAGCCAGGGACTTCACAATGACAAAATGAGGAGTGGAAGCTTTCATGAATTCCCGAAATGCAGGCAGTACGAGAATCACAAATCAAGAACCTTGGCACAAAAACATGATATAAATGATTATTTAGCTAATAATTCTATCAGATTATAGAACAGTAGAGTGACCACTCTTATGGCTTCTTTTGCTATCAATTATTTAGAACACAAAATTGAATGGTAAAATCACCACCAACAAGGCTTTGAAATACAGACATCTTATTGCCTCTGAAGTGGTATCTACTGAAAAGCAAGTACATGAGCTGGGTATGAGACAAGGAGAGATAACAGACCATCTAAGCAGCTGTGGAATTGCTCTGTCCTATTTTGAAAAAGCACCAAAAAGTAGTTTAAACATTTCTGTCATCTTATAAATTGCGAAGAAACCACGGAAATGTGGTATGCAGCAATAAGAAACAAAGGAACTCTTTTTTAGCAAAAGTATCAAGTATAGACAGATTCATAAATAAGCGTTGCAGTTAACAGCTATTCATAAACCAAAGAAGAGTTTTATGTGCAAACAGTAAAAAGAATGATTAATATATATATATCTGGGCCCGGTGCAGTGGCTCATGCCTGTAATCCTAGCACTCTGGGCGGACAAAGCGGGAGGATCGCTCAAGGTCAGGAGTTCGAGACCAACCTGAGCAAGAGCAAGACCCCCATCTCTACTAAAAAATAGAAAGACATTATCTGCACAACTAAAAACGTATCAAAAAAATTAGCTGGGCATGGTGGTACATGCCTGTAGTCCCAGCTACTCGGGAGGCTGAGGCAGAGGTATTGCTTAAGCCCAGGAGTTTCGGGTTGCTGTGAGCAAGGCTAACGCCACGGCACTCTACCCAGGGCAAAAGAGTGAGACTTTGTCTCCAAAAAAAAAAAAAAAAAAAGTATATATCTGAACCTTTTAGTTATTCCACATATATGGAAAGTAATCATATTAATACTATCATTTTCAATTATAAGGTATACTTTTAACATTACGAAAGCACAAATTCAAACCTAGAAGTATCTGTGGATCAAAGAATAGTGAATGTCAATAGACACACAGCAAGTTACATTTTCAGAATGCTCAAATAGGCTTCTTATTCATAATGGAATAAAGTAATCTCCTTTCTATATAACTTACAACTTTACAGAAAGTATATGGTCCATCCTCAAGTGCTGAGAAAAGATGTTGGTAAATCCAAAAACACAAAGAGATGGCATGATGATGATAAAGACAGAAAGAAAGAATGAACTGCAAAAAAGGCTAGAAAAACTTAACCCTTCTTTGGCCCAAGCAAGACTACAATAACCTATAAAAATAAGAAAACTTCTTTTGCATCGCAAAAGAAATAATTCATCCATAAACTGTCTACCCTTTCCTTGAGAACTCTCTTTAAAAGAAAAATATGTTCTCAGTGTTGCTTCACACATAAAAATAAACCAAAATATAATTAATCAAAAGCAGGCATCAGCAGATGGGTAATGTTTGAAAAGACAGGTTTGCTGGATTTTTGAAATACATTCATTAGAGTATCAAGAAAAGCCTAGGAAAGTATCAAGAATAGTCTAGGAAATATGTTAGATTTTTAAAAAACGAAAACAAATTCTCTGCTTTCTTCCCCATCATTCGAGCTATACCATTTCACCCAGTCCCATTAACACCCTCATGCCTATGTGAGGACCTGAATTTCAAAATGCTGCTCTCACTACCAGTCCAGAAATACCATCACCACCACCAACCACCACCCTACCCATCCTGCTTTAATCAGATTTGACTAAACCCAGACATTTCTCCTCCTAAAACTCTAAGGTCCCTGCTCATCCATTGACCCAAGATCCCTTTGGGCATCCCACTTTGAAACTATAGAAGCCACCAGACATGACGCCCTTTTCTTATCTACCTTCTATACTGATCTAACTTCCTCCCCAACATACTCAGAAATAGAGTCCTATAGTGTCATGTTTCCTTATCCCTTGCCACTGCCTTTGCTGGTCTTTCTTGCAAGTTCCAAAACAGGTCTCTTAATCATCCTGACATTTTTCTCATTTTCAATCCCTTCCTCTTTATCCTCCTGACTGTATTGAAAAAAATCCTTCTAATTAATTCTAATCACTAACTCAAGCCCAGAATCCAGAATGACTTTCTTTCCCAAGACTTATTTAATTTCTGGTCTTAAGATAAAGAAATAGTCTTACTTTTCTATTTAACTACTTCATGTATGTAAATATTGTCTAGATAGGTTAAAGTAAGATATTCTTTGTTGATAATTTCCCATAATAGCTTTCACTCATTTATTCATTCAACAGCTATTAAGTGCCTGCTCTGTGCTAAATTCAGTCAGGCTAAAATGTTATAACAAAAACATGTACTGAGATTCTAATATGTACAAAGCATCATTCTAGATACTCAGAACACATTCTAAATATGAGCTCTCCTTTTCAAAGGTCTTAAAATGCAGATGCAGAGTTTTGAAGCATTACAAAAAAACCCAAACTACTAATTAAAGACGGCACATGTGATGCTCTAAGTAAATGAATGGTACATAGAATAAGGGTAGGAATTCAAAGGGAGAAATGAAGAAGGTTTGAAACACAGGCTTTCTGGATGAAAGGAGAGACTGAATCAGAGCTACAAGTGTATCATATATATCCTCCCTTTTTATTTTTTCTTCCAAATCTACTACTCTTTCCAACTTCTTTCTTCCAGACTCAATAATGTCAATAAGTGATATAACAAATATAAATGTACCTAAAATGTTACCATAGTATGTGATGAATAAATATTTCCTCTGGTTTGCAAATTTTGTGCTATTCCCTATCCCCACCTCCCAAACAAGAAGGTAACTGACTTCTTGGAATCATTTTGGACTCTTCCTTCTCTTCATGCTCAATATCCTCTACCTATATCCAGTGACATCCATTTCACTTCAATTAATCTTACCAACATCACTGACTTAGGGTATTATCATCTCCCAATGTACTCTTCCACAAATAAATTAATATAAAACGTTTTTTTGTCATTTCCCCAGTGAGGAATCTGCAATTCCATGTTGTTGCCAATACTATCAATTATAAGCTCCCCAGCTAAGCTTTCATGATTTTATATGATCTACTTTACAGAAAAGACCTTGTTCGCTTGGAAGAAGGGTATGTCCTTATCATCTGTCCTCTCCACTTCTGGAGCCACATTTTCTTATCAATTTTCAATTTCAATTTTTAGTATTTTCACTCATTCTCCCACCCGATGGAGTAAAAGAAAAGTGTCATTCTGCCTTCCTCTATACTCTGCTACTAATTCCATTCCCACCCATCTTCAAGGCTCTGCTCCTTCACTGCCTCTCTTAAACAGTCTCCCTGACTCCATCGGCTATGTCTTCTCTTAAAAGCAGACTCAAATTTCCTCTATAAAATAAATTCTTGTGGACCAAAATTTTTCCAACTGCTATCCTTCTTCTTTTGGACAAACATTTTGAAAGAATAATCTGTAGTCAGCAGATAGAGATAAAATAGCTATCCCCAAATTTAGAGAAATGGTTATTCTAAGAGTAAAAATAGTACAGAACCGTATTTTAAAAAAGATGTATTTAACTATCACTAGAAAGAACCTGTTTCAAAACATTGCCTAGGAAACATCCAAGTTGAATCAAGGTGACCAAAAGTATAACAAGTATTTAAATGTAAAAAGAAGGATGTAACACAATTAACTGTACTACAAACATACTGTCTAAAGAAAGAATGTTAGCAATATTTGAGGGTATTCATGGAGTCTAGAAAAGGAGAAATGTAAGAACAAGAGTATAACTCTGTGTGTGTGTGCATATATATCTGTGTATTTCCTGTATGTGAGTGTGCATCCATCTTCCCAGGATGGATTTGGCAAGAGCAGTTAGATGTAACTAGCCAAAACGAAGACTTCAAATTCCAAGCTGACAAAGCCACAGCACAGCGCAGGGAGGTGAAGCAGTACACTGATGCATAGAACTTTGTGAACCATATCCCTTCCCCTCTGCCTGACCCATGATTGTATGCTAGACTTTGAAAGCAGCTACATTTGTCAGGAGAGAAAGTCCATAGCTGTCCTTTGATTTTGAAAAGTTTCAGGGATCCACAACTGGAAAAAAAAACATTCTGAACTACTTCTCAATTATATTATATTTCTCTACTATAAATTTACACTTTGGTTGCTATATCAGCATCTTATGATTTAGATGAAGTGATCTAATAAACTAGCCTTCCCTTAAACAGTGCTACCCATCTCTATCCTACTTAGACATCCTATTCTCCAACTTACATAAAAACAAAATTTAAGTTCTCTCTTTTTCCTCATGGCAGTTCTGGATCCATCCTTCCAGTAATATATGCCTTCATTTTAGGACAATTTCAGTAAATCTACATCAGTGGTTCTCAAAGTGTGAGGACTCCTGAAAGTCCCTGATAGTAGTCCATGAGATCAAAACTACTTTCATAATAATGCCTACCTTTTTTTACTCCCCTTCTCTCACAAGTATACAGTGGCATTTTACAAAGGCTACATGACATGTCCCCACAGACAGAATATATCACTACAGATATGAGAATCCAGTTAAATTAAGCCAAACAATAAAGAGATTTGCAAAAATGTAAAGAATTCCCCTCTTCTCACTAAATTTTTTGTTTTAGAATACAGGGTTACTTTTTCATTAAAAAAGTTATATGCTAGGGGAATCCCAGCACTTTGGGAGGCTAAGGCAGGAGGATAGCTTGAGCCCAGGAGTTTAAAGTTGTTGTGAGCTAGGCTGATTGATGCCATGGCACTCTAGCCCCCGCGACAGAGCAAGACTCTGCCTCAAAAAAAGGGGGGGGGGGCGCAAAAATTTCAGAAACAGGATATTTAAACAGTCACAAAATATCTCCTCCAAGATATTTGTCAATTATAAAGGAAAAAACTATAACTTTACAGTGGGGAAATCTGGCAGTAAGGAAGGATCAAGGTTAGTATCACCAGTTACAAGACACATTCACATTATGTCCCCCTGATATGATGCATTGAGAGGGACACAACATCACTTCTGTGAGGCTGTCAAAAATGCAGAGCTTCAATCTAACCATAAGAAAACAAACTCAAATTGAGTGACAATCCACAAAATAACTGACCAGCACTCATCAAAGTATCACGGTCATAAAAGAAAAGGAAAAGTCTGAGCAATTGCCACAGGTTAGAGGAGACTAAGAAGATACAATAACTAACTGAAATGTGGATCCTGAATTGAATTCTCGGACAGAAAAAAGACAATAGTGGGGAAAACAGATGAAATTCAAAATAAGGTCTGTAGTTTAATAGTATTTTACCAATGTTAAATTCCTGGTTTTGACAACTATACTATATGGTTGTATTAGCTTTAACATTAGGAATGGCTGGGCATGGTGGCTCACGCCTTATAATCCTAGCACTCTGGGAGGCCGGGGCAGGAGGATGGCTTGAGCTCAGGCTTGAGCTCAGGAGTTTGAGAACATTACGGGAAGCTGGGTTAAGAGTTTATATGGACGCTACTACTTCTGCAACTTTAAGTCTAAAATTATTTCAAAATAAAAAGTTAAAAACTGTTCTAAGACTCTGATTTTTCTAACTATAAAAATAGTCAACATTTACTGGTGTTTTGCAAGTTTGTGATTCCTCTTTCTCAGCATAGTAAACTAAGATTTATCTAGCATTTACTGGGTTTCAGGCACTGTCCTAGATGCTAAAGATACAATGGATGGGGAAGACACATGGTCTCTATCCTGCACAGTCTATTGCATCTAATCCTACAGTAACCCTATGGTAAGTTGTTTTCATCCCATTTTAAAAATAGAAAACTAAAGCCCAGGAAGGTTAAGTCATTTGCCTAAAATCACATTAATTAAGAGAGAAAGCCAAAATTTAAATTCAAGTCTTCCAAATCCAGTGACTGAGATCCTAACTATTAAGATCTGTCATTTAAATTATATTTGTGTAATATACTTATATAATATTATATAAAGTCTTGTCCTGTTACCAATAAGGAACCTAGAACTTCAGGGAAATAAGAATCTTGCCCAAGCTGTTAAGTATCAAAACTAGACTTAAACCAAGATCTGATACCTTTCAGTCCAGTGTTATTTCCACTACTACAACTGCTTTTTAATAAATCCAAATTACTCAAACTTACTTAAAAATGTTTTTTGTATATATTATACTTTTCCATATATGAACTATAGTTGCTTTCAGAATATGAAAAGAATTTCTAGTGGTTCTGGAATGTCTTATGGATGCTACTAAAGAAAAAGAAAATAAGTTTTTCAAAAAGTGGAGAAAACACAAACAATATTTAGGTAAAGCATTAGAAGACTTGAGTTTCAATGCCATCTCTTCCAATTATCAGCTGGGAGAACTTGGCTTCCAGATGTAGTATGACAAAACAAGAGTGGGAGTTAAAAGAAATAAAAATCCAATTCCAGATAGTAATGCTAATGGTGTGAGGTTGAACTACTAAAATTTGGTTATTTGGAACTTTGTTCACCTATAAAATAGAAGGAAAAAACCTCACAGGATTTCTGCAGAGTTAAATGAGATTATATATGTAAAGTATAACTACAGTACACTGTAGATTCTTGATGCTATCATTATTATAATCATTTTCTCATCTGTTAATTGGTGGTAGTAATAATATCCATCTTACATCAGAAAATCAAATAAGATTACATAGAGTAGTTTGAAAACCTTAAAGTCCTAAATAAATATATATGGTTATTATTATCATACAATTGCAGATATGCAATTGCTTGAATACAAAAAGGGTTACCAATTTCTACAGAATTATCTCCACTTAGACATCTTAACATTTAAAACTCAATGTGGCTAAAATAAATCTTTCTTTTCAAATTATATCCTCCTTCCAAATTCCCTGCCTTTCAATATGTTATCTCAGTATCCCACCTAAATATTCTATATTTTAATTTTCTTCTCTACCTTCCACCCAAGACCAAGTCCAGTTGTTGGGGTTTTTTCCTAAACACAACATACAAATATAGAAAACACATTTCACATTTCCTTCTCTAGATCAATTATAAACATATTAAGTTAGGACTTTCATGTACTACACAGAAAAACTAAATTGGTCATCTTTTGTGGACTACAATTTGGCCAGCATATATTAAGAGCCTTAAGAAACCTATACTGAAGAAATAATCTCACATATAACATCACAATATTATTTATAATAGTTTAAAAAAGTGCAAAAGCCTAATATCCAACAATAAAAAGTTATAATACAGCTATATGGCATTATACACTTATTAGAAATCTGACTTTTGAATAGTACTAATGACACAGAGAAATGCTCATGGTTTAAGGGTGATATAAATATGTAATAAACATTTTATAATTTTATACAGACATACAAATATATATGCAACAAATCTTATATAAACATACAAATACCTACACAGGGAAACAAAAGAAACACCAAAATGCTAACAATGGATGTTAACGGTAACTCTAGAGTAATAAGATTATAACATTTTTATTATCATCATAGTTTTAAAGTTTTTACAATCTTAAAAAGATACTAAGTCCAGTGTTAGTGTAAATCCCTAGTATCAAAGAAAAAAATCTACTTATTATTATCTTATAATAATATACTGAGTTGTTCTAAAAACTGAAACATTAAGACAGCAAATTGAACTGAAAGAAAATCTCTATGGGTGAGTCAAAAAAAAAAAAACAGACATCAAATAAATCTTGATCCCCAACTCACATCACCAACAAAAATTAATTCCAAATGGATTGTCAATCTAAATGGAAAAGGAAAACCATAAAGCTTTTAAAAGTTAACAAAGGGAAATATCTTCACAAAGTTGAGGTAGACAAAAATTTCTTTAAAAGGACACATAATACACTAACCAAAAAGAAAATACTTATAAATTAAATCTTATTAATATTAACTCCTCTTTATCAAAAGAGTAAAAAAAGACAAGCCAAGGCCGGGTACAGTGGCTCCTGCTTGTAATCTTTTTATTTTATTTTATTTTTTCAATTCAGGATATTATGGGAGTACAAACATTTTGGTTACACATAATGCATTTGTGTCACCCAAGCCGGGGCTATAAGTATAGAGACGGGGTCTCGCTCTTGCCTGCCTGGTCCTGAACTCCTGACCTCAAGCAATCCTCTGCGTTGGCCTCCCGGAGTGGTAAGATTATAGGCCTGAACTACAGGTCAGGAGTTCAAGACTAGCCTGAGCAAGACCGAGAACCCACATCTACTAAAAACAGAAAAATTAGCCAGGCACAGTGGCATGTGTCTGTAGTCCCAGCTGCTTAGGAAGCTGAGGAAAGAAGTTCAATTGAGCCCAGGAGTTTGAGCTTGCAGTGAGCTATGATGATGCCACTGCACTCTAGCCAGGGCAACAAGTGAGATGCTCTCTTTAAAAAAAAAAAAAAAAGACAAGCCATAATCAGAAATGAAAATTGTAATACAACAAATAAAGAACTACAAATTTGCAAGAGAAAGAAACCTAATAGAAAAATGGGCAAAAGATGAACATCTACCTTACCAAAAAATAATATCCAAGTTGTCAATAAACATGAAAAAATAGTTAATTTCATTATGTATCAGTGAAAGGAAACCTAAAATCACATTGCAATTCCTGTACACAACCACCAAAATGGCTAAAATTAAAAGGACTGGCAATACCAAACAGCAAGGATATGGCAAATTATAAATCAGCAAAACCAGTTAGAAAAACTTTGACAGTAAGTACTAAAGCTGAACATGCGCATACCCAGCAAATTCAATTCTAAGTATACAACCAACAGAAATAGGTACATACATGCACCACAAGGCACATCCAAAAATATTCACAACAGCACTTTTCATAATAGACCGTATCTAGAAACAATCTATATGCCTATTATATAACTAGAATGAATGATATTCACACAACCAATGATTCTACAGAAATGAGAATAAACTACTACTACACAGAATAACATGGCATAAGCAATGTAAAACAAAGAAAGCAGACTCTAGAGTACATAGTATATACGATTCTATTTATTTCAAATTCAAAATCAGGTAAAACTAAAAGACTATGATAAAAGTGTTAGAGTAATGGTAATCTTTAGGAATTAGAGAAGGTCTGTGACTGAAAAGGATAGAAGAGGAGGGCCTCTGGGATGCTAGTAATGGTCCACAAGATGTTCACTTTTTGGAAAATGCATCAAGAAGTACACTCACAATTTGTGTACTTCTCTATATGAATATTATATTTCAATAAAAATACACGTAAAGAAATAATGCTATAAATGTGCATACACAAACACACACACATATACAAGCATGTTCCTTTCATCATTTCATTCAAACAAACCAACCCAGTAATAAGATAAATGTCAATCAATCGGGGAGTGATTAAATAAATTATGGCATACCATTTAATCAGTCATTAAAAGAAATAAGACAGTTTTATATGCAATAACATGGAAATCTCTACAAGACATGTCATTAAATGAATAATGCAAATTTCAAATGCATACAAATGGCATTATCCAATTTATATAAAACAAAATATTTATATATTTACATGAAATATGTATATATTATATACCCAAAACATATTATATAGACAAATACACATACACACAACCAATATGTTTATTTATAATTGTAAAAATTTCCAGAAAGATATCAATATTAGTAGTTATCTCTTTGGAATTAGAGCAGACACGTTGAAAACAAAGAAATTTTACTTATTATTTTCTTTCATATCATTTTAATTTTCACAATGACTATACAGTCCTTTCATAATAAATTACATCATATAATTATGAAAAGACCAAGGTAGACATCTCTGAAACTGGTCGAGCTGGGCTGACCCTATCATAGCCTTGTCCTAAATGATTTCCAATTTGTGGACTACTGACCTAAGAGCATAACTCTCATTTGGAGCCACTGTTTCACAATTCCACATGAAGCAATTAGACATGAAAGGTCAGACAGAACTATACTAAGAGTGTTACAAGACGGGCTATGTTATTAAAGTCATCTAGAAAGAAATCTTCTATTAACAACTTATGTCCACCTAAGGGTCAAACAACTTTAAGGGCAGGGGAGGATACTGAAAAATAGACCATTGGGTTGGCTTCCTAAAACAATCTACTAGGAGAGATACTCTGATACATCTACTTATCAGGTGAGTTGAAATCAACAACATGACTCTCACCAGGAAAGACTATGAAGGGATAGTACCCAGTCCATGCTTTCTGCTCAAATATTGATTCCTATCAGATAAGACACTTTTTTTAAGAGTCATGTAGCATGTGAGTAAAATTTTGTGAAAAATGTTATGAGTTGCCATATATTCTACTTAAAACAAGCTCAATTAATCTACTTTTGAAAATGAGATTCAAAGAGTATGCTGAAGTAAAAAGGATTTGAATGTATTTCAAAAAAAGAAAAAACATGTAATCCTAGCACTCTGGGAGGCTGAGGTGGGCGGATCGTTTGAGCTCAGGAGTTAAAGACCAGCCTGAGCAAGAGTGAGACCCTGTCTCTACTAAAAAGAAAAAAAAAAATAGAAATTAGCTGGACAACTAAAAATATACACAGAAAAAATTAGCCGGGCATGGTGGCGCATGCTTGTAGTCTCAGCTACTCGGGAGGCTGAGGCAGGAGGATCACTTGAGCCCAGGAGTTTGAGGTTGATGTGAGCTAGGCTAACGTCATGGCACTCCAGCCCAGGCAACAGAGCAAGACTCTGTCTCAAAAAAAAAAAAAAAAAGGAAAAAGCAACTCTTGAAACATATAGGCCCTCTAAAAGCCAATACAATCACTTCAAAAGGTAAGGACCCAACAGGCAGTGAACACAACAATACCACTGAATCCCTCAAATGAACTTTAAAAGAAATGCAATGGTAGTAAGAATTGGATACAACTTATAAATGACTTTGAAAAGATATACAATGTAATGGATGACAAATTGGGAGTTAGCCAAAGAGAGAGGTAGCAGTATATCCTGCCAATGCTATTTAAGCAAACAAATACAGATTTGTCACTTTCCAGATGATTCTGAAAGATCATTTGTCACCAATAAATGCAATCCAATTCTTCAATTAAAGTACAGTGCAAAATGTGTGCCAAAAATAATAAATACCTTAAAGCCACTGAAATGGGTAAAATAATTCCTTTTTCTTTTGTAATAGGAGGAAAGAAGTCACCAATCTCTAGCATCCGCATATTAGGTTTTTATTGACCGGTGCTTCAGAGATGTGGAAGAATCAGCTATACCATCCTCCTTAGATTAAGAATAGAATTTAAGGAAATTTTAAAACTAAAAAACAAAACACAGGTTTTATACCAATGGTCAAACAGATTTTATTTCCTAGGCCATTAAACACTTAATCATAAATACAAAAATGTATGAAAGTAGCAATTTTATTCATGCAGCTTTATAGCACAGAAATTTATGATGAAAATAAAATGCTACACAAATGCTGATGCATATTTTTTCAGGACTTATACATATCTGAAATATTTTATACTTTATTACATCATATGACTAGAATATGATTTTTTAGATAGTCCCTAATTCATAATATCCCTTCACTCCTTGCAAGTGATACAATGGAATAGTTTTCTAGGAGGCAAATGTAGCATATATCATTGTGAATCACAATTTCCTTCATTTTGTCAATACAGAACGTAAGTCTTTCCTCTTAATATGTTTTCCATCAAACTGGAAAAATAAAGACCATAAAAATTTATGATTGTCTAAATCCTCCTGGGTGGATTTCAGAAGGACAAAAAGGGTAAGTCAAAATATTTTTTTAATTTCTGAAATAAATGTAGTTTCTGAGTTGAAAGGCTTTCTGGTGCAGTGCTATCTAATAAAACATTCTCCAGTGATCAAAATGTTCTTTATCTATGCTGTCCAATACAGAAACCATGAGCCACATGTGGCTACTGAGCACTTGAAATGTCACTAGTATGACTAAGGAACTGAAAAATTAATTTTATGAAACTTTAAATATTTAACATACTGGAAAAAAAAGTCCTGATGAGTAAACTGTAGGCATTCAAAAGTTGGCCTATACTTTACTGTCAAAAATGTAGGGCAACTGAGCTGAATCTAGGTGACTGATTTAGAAGGTCAAGATAAATTCTGAAAATTAGCAGTTATAACAAATGAAGAACTTTTACTTCACCTGTCACCAGACACTAGGGAGAGAGTTTACATAGCCTACAGAACCTAAAATTAACAATTTAAGAAAACTCAAAACTTAACTTTTTGTTTTGAATTAACAAAAAGGCCAGGCACAATGGCTCACTCCTGTAATCCCAGCACTTTGGGAGGCCAAGAAGGGAGGATTGCTTGAGTCCAGGAGTTCAAGACAACCTTGGGTAACACAGTGAGTGAGACCTCCTCTCTACAAAATAAAAAAATAGCTGGGTATGGTGACACACGCCTGTAATCCTAGCTACGCAAGAGGCTGACGCAGGAAGATCGAGTATGCCCAGGAGTTTGAGGATACAATGAGCTATGATCATGCCACTGCACTCCAGCTTAGCAAGGAGAGACCCTGTCTCTTAAAAAAAAAAATTAATATAAAATAAAGTTCTTTGTAGCTTCCAAAAGAATAAGCAAATGAAAGAAGAAACCATTAACATATTCAATACCAATTATTAGTATTTTTCTTTTAGCACAATCTAGAAAAAATGTGAATTAAAACCTGTTAGCTTAAGTTTCTTCTACACATTTGGGGACTTGGATCATGTTGTTCTAGGTCAATGTTCTCTCTTCAATTCAAAAACGTATATTCATGGTCCCAGGACCTGCCCTTTACCACTCTGCCTCATCAACAAGAACATATAAATAAGTAAGAGATACAATTTTGCATGTCTTTTATGTTCTACTATAAAGCAATGTTATGTAAACCCTAAATTCTGGCCATATGGTACATGGTATGATACAGCTTTTCATAATGGACTCAAATTTATCATTATCTATTAGGAATAATAGGACCCAATTATGGTTTACCATACAAATGGAATATCAAGCAGACATTAAAGAAGTGTTAGAATAAGGAGTTGAGAAAAGTTCAAAATATGCTAAGTGAAAAGCAGAGAATAAAAAGCAAAATGATCCTACATATGGTATACATATCAAAAAAGCATAAGGCACATATACCAAAATGTTAAGAGTGATTATATCTGGGTAATAGGAGTATGGTTGGGTATGATTTATTCTGGAGATACAACACCTACGTTCACACAAAAACCTGCACACCAGTGTTCACAACAGCTTTATTTGTAAGAGCCAAAACCTGACAACTAAATGTTCCTAGATAAATGAATGGTCAAACTGTGGTAATCCATACATCCATACCACGAACTACTACTCCATTAAAAAAAAAAAAAAAAGGAATATATTACTGATATACATAACAACTGGATAGCTCTCAAGAGCATTATATTGAGTGAAAAAAAGTCAATTTCAAAAGGTCACGTTCTGTGTGAGTCCATTGGTATAACATTCTCAAAATGACAAAGTTATAGGGATGGACAACAGATTAGGGATAGCCACGGGTTAGAAATGGTGAGGGGGAAGAGAAGAGGTGTGACTATAAAGGGGTAGCACTAGGGAGATCTTTGTCACGATGGCTTATTTTATATCTTGACTGCATCGGCAGTTGATTATACAAATCTACACCTGATAAAATACTCAACATTGGATATATTATAGTAATGTCAACTGCCTGATTTTGACATTTCAGTATAGTTTATATAAAATATAACCACTGGGATAAACTGGATCAAGGGTACATAGGACCTCGCTGTACTATTTTTGGAACCTCCCATGAATCAACATAATTTTAAAATAAAAAGGTTTTTTAAAAAGTAAAAGGATAGATCTCGTCCCTTCCCCGTCCTGCTCTTCCTTATCCCCTTACCCTCCATGAACCATTCAGTCTTAAAGCCATAATTTAGGGCGGAAAAAGATGTCAGATTCCAAACAGAATCATGGGAGGGCTGCCCAATACAAGATGTCAGAGGCCAAGCAGGGTGAGGAGGTTCTCCATGCAGAAGGTCAGCTTAGCATAAGGTGTTAACGCCTGGGCAGCATAAGGAAAGGTCTACATTGTGGGCGAAGGGCAGCCTGGAGGGGTGTCAAAAGCTGACTGTGGTGAAGAAGGTATCAACCATACAGAGGATGGGGTGGTGGAAAGTACTGCGGTGGGGTATAGAAGCCTAGGAACATCTGCATTTGGGTGGGGAGGAAGTAATAAGTAAATATATTAAGGATAACAAAACCAGGTTTCTCATCATCCAGTGTATTATATTCTCTGGTTGCTAGACTGCAATTGGAAGTAACAGTGTGAATTCATGGTTTTTAATATTGACAGATATGGAAATAATTATACAAATCAATGTGTATACATATATACATATAAACATATATAATTATTATACATACATATATTCTCTAGCTCTGTCCACTGAGAGGACTGGGAACAGCTATATCCCAACTGCAGCACATTAAGCACCCAGATCTTGGCTTCTAAATATCATTCCCCACTAAAATGAACCAGGGTTCCTTGGAGAAATGGCTGACTCCAGGTCTGAGGCAGGAAAAGTACAAGTTAAGCCTACAACATCTCATTCCAGAAAGCAAGGAAGTATTCAAAGATTGATGGGACGTCTCAAAGAACACAGAGCCAGCTTAAGAGGCTCCCATTAGCCAAATCTTAAACTGAGCACTAAAATAATCATGGTAACAGATTTTAACCCAGTGAATAAAATTAAAACCCTAAGTCCCTATTGATACACATAAGTAAATTAATAAATTAAAAAGTGTGATGAGGAATGAGATTAACTTTAACGTGGTGAAGGCTGGCATACGCCACTTGAATCAACTGACCAAAGTGAACCATCATCAGAATGGAACAAATAAAAATCATGTGCTACCTGTTACAATGCAATAGGTAGAAAATGAAGCATTATTTCTATGGTATTCCTGCCAGATACTTGACTTAAATCTCATAAGGAGAAAAAAATCAGATAAACTCAAACTGAGGGACATCCTACAAAAATGTAAAATATAAATTCAAACAGTGAGAAACTAACCCAAACTAATAAAAACCAAAGAGACATGACAATTAAATGCAATGTGTAATTCTGAATTGAGTCTTTTTGCAAATAAACTTTAACTGTTGGAGACTCCAACAGTCTCTCTCAATAACTGACAGAACAAGTAGATTAGTAGGTAGTATATAAAAGAGTTGAAGATTACAACTAGACAACTTAAACCTAATTGACACTTATAAAACAACCCACTCAACAATAGCTAGAATACACATTCTTTTCAAGTAAACACACAACATTAACCAATTAGAGGTGAACAGGCACTAAAACAAGTCTCCATAAATTCAAAATGAGTGAAATAATACAATGTATATTCTCTGACAACAATGATTAGATACCAATGACAAAAAGATATGTAGAAGATTTCAAACTACTCAGAAATTAAGAACACTTCTAATTAACTCATGAGTCAAAAAGAAATTACAAAGGAAGTATTTTGAATTGAGTTAAAATGAAAACATAACAAAAGCAGTGCTGAGAGAGAAGCTTATAGCTTCAAATGTTTACATCAAAAATGAAGGTTAGAGTCATCTAACCTTTCACTTTTAAAAGCTAAGAAAAGAAAAACAAATGAAAACCAAAGTAGTAGAAGGGAAGAAATAATAAACAATAAAAAGGAATAAAAATTAAAGTGAACAACAGTGAAAATCAACAAAAGCAAAACGTAGATTCTTTGAAGAAGAGGAAAATTGATAAATCTCTGCCTAGATTAGAAAACTGATAAACCACTGTCAAGAAAAAGACAAATTACCAATATCAGGAATGAGAAAGAGAAATGAGGTCATTTGGACAATAAAAGAAAATATTATGAAGAACTTTGGTCAATTAAACAATTAAAAAGAAATGGACATATTTCTTTAAAAATACAATTTAACAAAACTTATTCAAGAAAAAAATTTAAAATTTGAATCATCTATTTTTAAAATGTATTTTAATATTTAATATTAAATATAATATTAATAAAATAATATTTAAAAATTTATGTTTTAAAACTTTCATACAAAGAAAACGCAGACCTATATTAGTTTTACTGGTGAAACCTACTACACATACACAGTAAAAATAATACCAATCTTACAAAAAGTCTTTTGGAAAATAGAGGAAATACTTCCTAACCCACTTGAGGCCAATATACCTAAAAACAAATATATTGCAAGAAAAAAAACCACAGACTAATATCCCTCATGAATGTACACATAAAAATTTAAAATTTAATAAACTGAATCCAAAAACATAAAAAAGAAAATATATCATGACCAAGTGTGTTGCCCCAGGAATGCCAGGGTTGTTTAATATTTGATAATCAGTACAATTTACCATATTTAGAGAATAAAGAAAGCATAATCAATCATATGATCATTTTAATACATGCAGAAAAAGTATTTCATAAAGTAAAACATCCATTCATGCTTTAAAACAAAAATTCAGCAAACTAATAAATCTCAGCAACCTAATAAAAGTTATCTATGAAAAACCTACACCTAACATTTTTTTTTTTTTGCAACAGGGTCTTGTTCTGTTTTCCAGGCTAGAGTGCAGTGGCGTCATCATAGCTCACTACAGCCTCAAACTCTTGGGCTCAACTGATCCTCCCGCCTCTTCCAAATAGCTGAGACTACAGGCACCGGCTACTACGCCTGTCTAATTTTTCTATTTTTTATAGAAATGAGGTCTCTATAAGTGCACTATAAGTGCCCAGGCTAGTCTCGAACTCCTGGCCTTAGCATAATTCTTAATAGCGAAAGACTGAATGCTGTCCCCTTAAGATCTGGAACAAAGCAAAGATGTCTACTCTGACCACTGTTATTCATCATTATTCTATAGGCCCTAGTCAGTGCAATATGAAAAGAAAAAAGACATTCAGATTGGAAAGGAAGAATTAAAACATATGGACAATAAATATGATAGTGAAGAAATCTTCTATATCCTAGGAATAAACAATTAGTATTTGAAATTTAAAATACAGCATTTACAATAGCATCTAAAATAAGAAATATTTAGGGATAAATTTAACAAAATGTGTCCAATAATTCTACATTGAAAACTACGGAAAAATGCTAAAATTAATTCAAGAAAACCTAAATAAATGTAGAGATATACCATGTTCATAAATTGGAAGACATTATTAAATGTTGGTTTTCATCAAATCAATATATAGAAATCAATGCAATCCCAGTAAAAACCCTGCTGGCTCATTTTGAAGAAACTGAAAGGCCGACTCTATATATGAAAATGCGAAGGACCTAAAATAGTCACAATAGTTTTGTAAAATAGTAACAAAATTGGATGACTTATACTACTTTATTTCAAGATTTACTACAAAAGAAAACAATCAAAACAGTGTGGTACTGGCTGGGCATGGTGACTCATGCCTGTAATTCCAGCACTTTGGGAGGCCAAGGCTGGAGGATCACTTGAGGCCAGGAATTTGAGACCAGCCTAGGCAACATAGTGAGACTGTGTCTCTCTAAAACATAAAAATAAAATAAAATAAATTAGCTGGGCGTAGTGGCTTACACCTGTAGTCCCAGCTACTGGGGAGGTTGAGGTAAGAGGATCACTTAAGCCTGGAAGTTCGAGGCTGTGGTGAGCCATGATTGTGCCAATGCATTCTAGTCTGGGCAACAGAACAAGAGCCTGTCCCCCTCCAAAAAAAATTTTTAATAAAAACTTAAAAAAAAAACAAAAAACAGTGTAGTGCTCATTTAAAGATAGGCACTAGATCAAACAATGAAACCCCTCCCAAAAATAAGATTTGTACAAAAATGTACAAAAAGAAATGAAAAAAGACTTGTACACAAACTTTCATAGCAAGGATCGCTTGAACCCAGGATGAGGTTGGAGTAAGCTACGATGACACTACTGCACTCTAGCCAGGGCAAAAGTGAGAAACTTTCTAAAAAAAAAAAAAAATTCATAGCAGCTTTATTTGAAATGATTAAAAACAAGAGACAACACAAATAACCATGAAAAGAAAAACTGATACACAAATCTTAGGATATTAAAATGATAGAACATTATCCATCAAGGAAAAGAAATGAACTACTGATAAACTCAACTAGCATGGATGAATCACAAAAACATTATACTGCACAAAAGAAGCCAGACACAAAAGAGTTACACGAAGTTCAAGGGACAATAATCTATGAAGAAAAAAATCAGAACAATTGTTGTAGAGGGGATTAATTGGGAAGAAATACAAAGAAATTTTCTAGTATGACAGAAATATTCTGTATCTTGATGGGCTGTGGATTATACAAAGTTATGCAGTTGTCAAAACTCTGAACTATAAACTTAGGGTCCGAGTATTTCACTTTAAACTTTTTCTCAATTAAAACAAAATGTGTATTTTCACTCAAAAACTTCTGACTGCCTACTATAGTCCAGGTATTAAGAACACAAAATTTAAAGGCAAGACACAGAAAAGAGATCTTCAAGTATTAAGACAGTCTTGCAAGCAAATAAATGCAAAGTTAGTTACCATAATGAAAATCACACAAAAGAGAAAGCATTTAAATTGAAAAGTGAACAACAATAGATTGCCAAATAGAGATTACAGGCATATACAACATGCACATAAGCAATAGAAAAAAAATCACAGTGGACCTAGACAACTTAAGTAATTTGATAATCTTAAAGCATAAAGGGAGGATGGAGGGGCTGAACTACTGTTAAAAAAAAAAAAAAAGCTGGATAATAAGGGACCTGATTATGAAGGCTATTTCCTCCCATGCAAAACAGTACACTTTAGATATCTGGCAATGAGTAACCACTGAAGAAGTTTTAGAAGGGGAGTGAGAAGTACATATCTCATTTGGAAAGATCACTATAGAAACTTTCTGATAAATCAGAGAAGGCATAGGCTACAGTCAATTCATAAAAAGGCTAGTTCAACCCGTAGACTACTTCATCCAACAGCAGCAGAATGCACATTTTTCTCCAGCTCACACACAACATTTACCAAGACAGACCACATTCTGGGCCATAAAACATACCCTGACAAATTTAAAATTACAGCAATCAGTATCTGCTCTCAGGTCACAATGAAATTAAACTAGATATTAGTAACAGAAAGATAGCTCAAATATATCCCAAAACACTTGGAGATTAAACAACACACTTCTAAATAATGCATGATGCAAAGTAAAAAATCTCAACAGAAATTAACAGATATAATGAATTACATGAAAATAAAAATACAACTATCAAAATCTGTGGGATGGGCCGGGCGCGGTGGCTCACGCCTGTAATCCCAGCACTCCGGGAGGCTGAGGCGGGAGGATCATTTGAGCTCAGGAGTTCGAAACCAGCCTAAGCAAGAGTGAGACCCCGTCTCTACTAAGAAATAGAAAGAAATTAGCTGGAGAACTAAAAATATATAGAAAAAATTAGCCGGGCACGGTGGCGCATGCCTGTAGTCCCAGCTACTTGGAAGGCTGAGGCAGAAGGATTGCTCAAGCCCAGGAGTTTGAGGTTGCTGTGAGCTAGGCTGATGCCACGGCACTCTAGCCAGGGTGAAAAGCAGGACTCTGCCTCAAAAAAAATAAAAATAAATTAAAAAAAAAAAATCTGTGGGATGTACCTAAAACAGTGATTAGAGAGAAATTTATAGTATTAAATGCATATATTAGAAACAAAAAACTCTAAAACCAATAACCTAAGCTTCCACTTTAGCAAACTAGAAAAAGAGCAAACTAAATCCAAAATAAGCAGAAGAAAAGAACAAAAATTAAGAGCAGAAATCAACGCAAATCAAACAGGAAATCAAAAGAAAAAAATCTAACAAAACCAAAAGCTGTTTCTTTAAAATATCAATAAAATAAACAAATCTCTACTGGGGAGTAGGGGAAAATGGGGAGTTGTTCAATGGATACAGAGTTTCAGTTCTGCAAGATGAAAAAATTCTACAGATTTGTTGTACACTGATACGAATATAGTTCACAGCTGTATATTTAAAAATGGTTAAGACAGTAAAAAAATATGAAAAGGATAATCTTGGCTGGGTGCAGTGGCTCACGTCTGTAGTCCTAGCTTCCTGGGAGGCCGAGGTGGGAGGATAGCTGCAGCTCAGGGGTTTGACACCAGCCTGAGCACAGTTGAGACCCCGTCTCAAAAAAAAAAGAAAAAAATACGAAAAGGCTTAAGAAAAAAAGACAGAAAACAAAAATAATAATAGAAATGAAAGAGAGGACACCAATATAGACCCCAGGATAATAAAAGGACACTGTGATCAACTTTGTGCCCACAAATTTAATAACTTTGATGAAATAGAACACTTCCTTGAAAGATACAATCTGCCAAAATTCACACAAGAAGAACTAGACAATCAAAATAGACCTATATCCATAAAAGAAACTGAATCAATAATTAATAACCTTCTGAAACAGAAAGCACTAGACCCAGAGGGGTTCACTGGTGAGTTCTACCAAACATTTAAGGAAGAAATCATACCAATTCTCTACAATCCCTTCCAGAAAACAGAAGCAGAGGGAATACTTCCTAATTCATTCTATGAACAGGTATTACCCTAACACCAAAACCAGACAAAGACATTATAAGGAAAGAAAACTACAGACCAATGAACATGGATGTAAAAATCCTCAAAATATTACCAAACTGATTTCAACAATATATAAAAAGAATTACACACCATGACCAAGCAGGATTTATTCCAAGTATACAAGGCTGGTTTAACATTCAAAAATCAACTAATATAATCCATCACATCAACAGGCTAAAGAAGAAAAGGGTATTGCAACAGGCTAGGCAAAAGTTGGTGAGTACACACATTAGAACACAACTATAAATAGTTATCCATCCATTCACACCATGTGCCAACATCTGGGATATAGAGGAAAGTAAGACAAAACTCCTGCCCTCACAGAGTCTACGATCTATCAGGGAGACTTCTTCAGTGTCTACTGAAGAAGTAATCACAAGTTCCTATCACGGGGACTCAACCAGGAGTCAACAGAAGTAGCAGGATGCTGCTGATAAAGCACAATCTACATTAAAAAAACAGGGATGGGGTATGGCTAAGGGGAATATTCCAAGCAGGATATATGAAGGTCCTGAAGCAAAAGAAAAAGTACAGCATTTTCGATGAACTGAAAGGTACACAGCTTTAATATTACAGAAAGAAGAGATAAGAATTACAAACTGGTCTTTGGGTAAAAATAAAGATAGAAGATGGCAAGAAAGATATGGATGCCTACCAAAAAAATAAAATCTTAAGTGATGTCTAAGGTAGATAGGAAAGAGTGAAAGGCTGATATACTTTAAAAAACTAAATAGAAAAAGCAAGTGGAGAATGAGAATAGGGTTATATTAGCAAAAATAAAGAAAGAAAGAAAGAAGGCAGGAATTCCCAGGAGTTACAGAATGTAGGGAAAACCCTTGAGCATGTGATCTTGTAGTTATGTTTAAGCTTCAAACTTTCTACTCTTTAAAAAGAAACCCAGAAGTTAAATAAAATATCTTTAAAAATTAAGCACTTAAAATTTAATACACAAGTAATCCTGCTAGATATACAAATGTTATTCTGGAAAAAATAAAGTTTCTAAAATAATGTAATACAAAAACTTAATTTTTCCTTTCAAATATGATTTGTCAATATTTTAGTATATCTGTTCAAGAACACTATTTAGCCTTTAAACATTTTATGAAACTTCTTGAATGACTTGCAGTATTATTTAAAACAAAACTAATTATGTTTCTAACTACAAGTGTAATATCTTATAAAGGAATTACTTACAGGGACATTAAGTGCATACTGTAGTCCTTGAGGAAGTCTTTCATGTGTTTCCATCTGCTCTTCATCATTTTTCACTGTCTCCTCATGGACCATGAGTTCATCATGTGATATCATATCCTGTTGTCTCATTTCACTTTCTTGTAACACTTCATCTGCAGCAAGGATCTCCTGGTGAGGCAGACTTCGATCTTGAAGTACTGACTCCTGCAGCTCTCCAGACACAGTAGACTGGCCAGACACTCCACCCATTACAACCATTGCCCTGGAAGACTGCATTTCGTCTATGCCGCCACATTTAAGAAACAATCCTTCCAGTTTGTCGTCAATGTTCATGCTTAAGTATAACTGCCTAGAAAGACCAAGTTTGGCAACAAAACATAATAAATTAGTTTTATATGCCTACATGACTTTTTTAAAATTTCAAATTGTGAATTTGAAGATTCAAATAGAAAAGTTTTATTCATATAATTCAGAATTGCCTCCAATTTTAAAATTACCAAGATAGGTTTCCAAAAGCTGGTAGAATAAAAACATAAATTTTCATTTGATATTAAGACACAAAATCCTAGATCTATTTCATTATTGAAAAATGAGACTGACATAAAATAAACTAGGGAAAAGTATTTTTGACAGAAGCCAAAGGATCCATATCCTTTAATATATTAAAATGTCTTAAAAATAAAAAGAGATGAATTCAAGGAGTTCACAGAGAATATTATCAGGCAAATCATTAAAGAAAACTTAGAAATAAACATACAAAATATAGTCACACTAGTAACTAAAGATATGACCATTAATTAAAACAGCAGAACCATATTTCATCCACCAAACTAGTAACAACTCTTTTAAAAAATATATACAATGTTGCAGTGGTTTAAAAAAAAAAAAAGACACCCACCTACTGATAATGGGAGCATAAATTAGATCAACTATTTTCAAAGGCAATTTGGTAGTATGTATCAAAAGCCATAAAAATGCACGTTCTTTCCTACATTTAGGAATTATCCTGATGAGATCAGAAATATATACAAAGATATACACAGAAAATCACTACAGCAGTGAATATAATAACAAAAAACTGGTTAAAGGAAAATCAGTTAAATATGTTCAAAGTTACTTTTTTTAAACTGGACTATGGTGGTGGCTGCAAAACTAGGTAAATTTACTAAAAATCATTGAATTGTATACTTGAAGTGGGCTAATTTTATTTATGTAAATTATACCTCAATAAATTAAAAAAATAAAATTAAAATAGTGGCTGCCCTTTGGGTGTGGAGGGGTGCTGCTAATAAGAGGCAGGAAAGGGGAACTTCTGGAGACCTGGTGATGTTTTTTCTTGAAAGGAATGCTGGTTATACAGGTGTGCTCACTTTGTAAAATTTCAAGATGTATGCTTATGACATGTGTACTTTTTTTCAGTTATACTTCAATAAAAAGTTAAAGTCTGTTGAAAGTGAAAAAAATCCATGCAGTCATAAAAAAAAGTGTTCTTGAAAATACTTGAAGATTTGGGAAAATATCCTAATATACTAAGGGAAATATGTGCATATATATGCGTATATGAATGTACACAGGTTTATCTAAAATGCTAACAACACTGACATGATCATTGGTGGTAAAATTACCAGGCTTTTAAAACTTGCTTTTTCTCTAATTTCAAAACTTTCTATAATAAATTTTTATTGCTTTTTACAAATGTTTTTAAATTGGTTAAAAGTATTGTTCGCATTACTAATATAGTCTTAGTCAGACATGATTAAATAAATGTAATAGATTGTGATAAGAAATTAAGAACTAGACACTATTAAATAATTACATTATCTTATTTTGTCCATTATTACAGGAAAGACAGGCAAATTTTTTTAGGCAGTATTTTAAATCTGTCCTTCTAATGGGTTGCTGTAAATTCATATTCCACTTGGTTACTATAGGAAGTGATGTAACAGTAATTATGAAATCCAAAGAAACTTCATCTCAAAAAAGGTCAAAGTGTTGGCAGAAAGTTGTTCTTTAAAAAGTTTTATTATCTGATTGTGTGAAATAAATATATACTTACTACTCAGTATAAAGGACCTACAATTAGTAAAAGCATTAAGTATGTTTCGATTTAGTCACCTCTTTCCCAAATTAATTATATAACAACCACTGCCTTGATGATAGCTTTCAGCAAATAAATGGTAAAATAAACTCCAGTACACTACTGAAATCAAAATATTCTTTCATTTATTAAGGCAAGTATCTGATTTTACTGTTCAAAATCTTTAGTTAGCAAACTTTAAATCTAAAGGTCAAGGATTTTAAATGTATCACCAAATAATTACTCTGTTCAAATATCCCATTTACCACATTTCTTAAAGAATGAACTATCCTACAACTAAATGATGCCTAAGTCTTTTAAGGTTAACATTTGATTATTCTGGCCATTTCTATGGAAATCTTTACAAATCAATTATACTCTCTTTTAAACTATTTACAGTTTTCTTAAGGAATGTGGAAAGCCCCTGACTTAATAGAGACATATATACACAAAGCCATCCTTGTATTATGATTAGTTTTTGCTGCTGAAGCTGCTATTGCCACATACAATATTATTTTTAAAAAATTGGGAGCTTTTAGAGAATATAGGATATGTAAAAGAAGTTACCAAAAGAAAGACCAACTTAGAAAAAATGACCCAGGGCAGACTCTGTTTTGTCTGTTGTTTTAAAAAAGCAGCCAAAGTTGAAGCTGACTTGCTGATCTAACCCAAGGTCTACATTTCCCTACAGCAGTGGTCCCTGACTCCAGTGTTTTTGATCATGTACCCCATTACTTTAAAAATGTTTAGCATAGCCTAATATGTGCATACTACTTAAAACTATATTCCTGTGGTATTGTGCCAGTACATTATATATATTAACAAAAAACAGGCCATGTGTGGTGGCTCACACCTGTAACTGTAGCACTTTGGGAAGCTGAGGTGGGAGCATCTCCTGAGCCCAGGAGTTTGAGGTTGCAGTGAGCTATGATGACGCCACTGCATTCTAGCCCAAGGTATAATAGTAGCACCTTGGGGACATAAAATATTTTGGAAAAAAGGTATGAAGTGCCAGAGTGAGGGACTTAAAACAGGAAGACAGTATACCTCAATATAAAGGCAGTAAATTAAAAAGAAAGTGGAAATATTTCAAGTGGAAGACAAACCTGACCTCTTCAAAAATTTTCCTGAAAATATACCATATGCACAGGGAAAAAAAAATCTTTTTTCCATTTTACATAGTTACTTATTCCCGAGTCCCCAAATTAAGCCATAGATTTGAAGTTAAACTGGCTAGCCCAGAAACTATGTTTCCAAAATACCCTGAAATTTCCCTGAAATACCAGAAAATAGTAACATATCAACACAGATTCTAGTATCAATGAATAAGCTTTTAATACTTCCAAAGCCTTGGAAATATCTACCACAATGAAAACTGCATGTACTCTTGACCCAGCAACTTCACTGCTATGGATACATAGTACACAATCCTATGGGTTTATTCACAGACGTTCACCACCAAAGGAGTATATACAAGGATGTTTGGTGCAACATTTCAATGGGAAAAGACAAAGACTGGAAACAATTTAAGCATCCACTGCTAGGAGACTTGTTACATTAATTATGATTCAACCACCCAATGGAATATATGCAACCATTAAAAGGAACAGGGTTAGCTATGCTGGTTCTCCAAGAAATATCAAGTGAAAAAATCAAGCAGAAGATAACAACGTAAATAGTTAAGATCCTTTCCATACTTTTTTTAAGACAGAGTCTTGTCCTGTCACCCTGGCTACAGTGCAGTGGCATCATCATAGCTCATTGCAACCTCAAACTGCTGGGCTCAAGGGATCCTCCTGCCTCAGCCTCCCAGAGTGCTAGGATTACCACCATGCCTGGCCCATATAATTCCTTAAAAAGATAAATAGCTCCAATCAACAGTTATTCTGGGCCGGGCGCAGTGGCTCACGCCTGTAATCCTAGCACTCTGGGAGGCCGAGGCGAGTGGATCGCTCGAGGTCAGGAGTTCGAGACCAGCCTGAGTGAGACCCCATCTCTGCTAAAAATAGAAATAAATTATCTGGACAACTAAAAAAATATATACGGAAAAAAAATTAGCCGGGCATGGTGGCGCATGCCTGTAGTCCCAGCTACTTGGGAGGCTGAGGCAGGAGGATCCCTTAAGCACAGGAGTTTGAGGTTGCTGTGAGCTAGGCTGACGCCACGGCGCTCACTCTAGCCTGGGCAACAGAGAGAGACTCTGTCTCAAAAAAAAAAAAAAAAAACAGTTATTCTGAAGAGAATTTTTTTTTTCTGTAAAGAAACTTAGTGGAATTTAGAAAGTGAAATAAGAAAGGATCTATACTAAGAAGACTGATTTTAACTTTTTATTTTATTCCTTTTTTTAACTATGTACTAGTATATTTTTCTTTTTTGTTGTTTTAATGTTACAATAGGGACAGGGTATGGGTAAGAGGATTGAATCTAGATGTTGTTTTTCTTATTTATTTTAAAAGACTGACTTAGTGTTATTTTAAAATGTGTTTTAAAGACAAATAAAATGAATCACAGCTAATGTTGTACACCTCAACTTGTCTCTGGGCAGAGTAAGATGGACAGGAAATGAAACAAAAAAGGAAATTTCATCAGGCCTATGGAAAAAGGGAATAGGCCAAAACTACATGAAAAAAGAAAAAGGTAAAGTAGGGAAAATACATTTTTAAATTACCCTTGCACCTCCCTTCTATGCTACATTATCATTTTCATCTTCCTCCCTTATAACTCTTATGTGGTCTCTGTCAAAGCTCTTATGTGCTTCACCACACATTCAAAAATCCAAATACAACAAAGAGCCCCGTGCTCAAAAGTCAAGACATGCTATATCCCTTCTCTAACTTCAAAATTTTCAGGAAGGATCAGCCAAGCGTAAAGAAAGACAACTCATGTAATCAATCCACACTAGTATGTGAGTAAATGTCTCTTCCTGCTAACCCCTCAAAAAGCCAACTGCTTCCTGACCCAAATATATGTACAATTAATAGAAATTCAGGGGTTAGGGATATTATACAGGAGAGAGGAGGAAAGAAGGATGCTTCCTTTAAATCATATCACTCACATCAAAGACTGCTCTGGAAGGGGAAAAAAAACCAAACAATTAATCTGTGTTCCCAGGAACCGCTGTCCAACTGGAGGAAAAGAAAATAGGTAGAGTAATAAGCCACTCTGAGCTCCCTGTGAAGACCATTTAAGTGGAAGAACCTTGGGCAGCTGACTCAACAGAGTACAAAATGGGAGAGCTATTAAGAACCAAGACAAGATAAACAATGGTGTCCTAGAGTTAATTCAGCTAAAGATGGGATGGCAACCCTTCCTCCGCGCTTCGAGATACCCAGAGCAGAGAATGTTGAAAACTGGAATAGAGTAGGAAAGAGAAAGGAAGGAGACCAGCTTGGGCCAACTTCTCCTATATCTCTCTAAAGCAGATTATGTCAAACTCTGTATTCTTGCCCTGCTTCCAAGATTTATTCTTCCCTCATCACCATTCTTCTTCAAGAGAAGCTACAGGAGTATTTAGGTGGCTACAACATAGCTTCCTGCTCCATTCAATACCCACCATCCTTTCCTTTCCTATTGACAAATGTTTGGTTCAGTGTGTAGATATAATCCTAACTGTAGCTTAGGTAACCTCTAGTCATTTAAGCCCAGTGGCAAGGCTGAACTTAAAGAAAACATAAATTATCAGCCATCAGTTTTCTCTTATAACCCAGAACAAACAGCTAACTACTCTTCCTGTCACCTTCTAATTTAAGGTTTCCAACCAACTACATGCACATAATTAGAAACTAAGCTTTAGAGATTTGTAAGTTGAAATAGAGTAAATAAGCTTTGAGTCAGGGCTTTTAATAAGGAATTAAGTACGTGGGCTTTTAATACAAACATTTTCGACAATTATTTCCAAAACTTGGGGGACTGCTTCAGTTTGTTTTCAGAGGACAAAGTTAATAGAAGCGTAACATATGGACAAGTTGGGCACTACTATTCATTTTTAATCAAATATACAAATCACTTTAAATGCTTGCTGAGGTTTTTTACAGGAGTTTTATACAACTAATGAGAAAAATATCTTTCCAAATTAATAGGTTTATGTCTGTATTATAAAATTCAAAGATTATGATAACCTAGAAAGGAAAGACAATTTATGTGTGTTGAAGCTACTATATGGAAGACACTGTGCTGGGCACCATTATATGTGTTCCCTTACTTAATACTTACAATAACCATTAAGACAAGTAATAGTATATTGCCATTTAACATACAAAGAACCTAGGGCTTAGGTTGTTACATAGCCAGGAAGTAAACTGGGATTTCAAACCAGCCTTACCTGACTCAATGCACTTTTTAGCTTATCATACTACTTCCCAACTTGAAAAGGCCCTGAACACACTAAAAAAATCAGTTGAACTTACTCTCTTCTCACCACCTGCTCTGAGGTCCCTGTATCACCATTGCTTGGCTCAGTAAAGCAATCAAACTCTCTTTAGCAGACTATCCCATCTCATGGCTATCACGGAAGAACTGTCTGACACAGACTCCCTTTTCCTTCGGGACAACTGGAAACTTTCTATATTTTCTATTTTCCAACTTTCATCTATTAGTCATACCCCAATTATTCTTTTTTTCATGGGTTTACATATATCCTCTTAAACTATTAATACCTTCCTTTGTTAAGACCTAATGTAAGAACAGTCAGTGCTGATAATGTACTTGATCAAAAAAAGAGGGCTGTAAGTTTTAAAGTGAAAACAGATTTGAAGACCTGTGCCATAATTCTCTAAAATTCTTGAAAACACCTAGCCCCCCTTCAGAATGTACATGAACATCCATGTGCCACTTATCAACTTTAATTAGTCTGCATTCAAGCATGAAAAAAATTAATATATCTCATTTAAAGATTCTGATTTTCTGTTTTATTGAGTTTGGCAGTAATATTATGTTCCATAAGCCTTTATTGAGCAACCAAATGAGTCAAAGCAGATTACAGCGAGCAAGCTTAAGAACCTAAATATCACTGTCTTTTCTATAAAAAGAGTAATTTCCAACTTAAAATATTCTCACAAATTCAACAATACCACACCCCTGGCTCTGGAAGGAAAAAAAAAAACTAAACAATTGTTATTTGGAAGATGCCAGCTACATTAATTTGTATATTAATATTTCTAACTTATATATGAGTCGGTGAGAAATTA
Organism: Lemur catta; assembly: GCF_020740605.2. Classification (NCBI taxonomy): domain Eukaryota; kingdom Metazoa; phylum Chordata; class Mammalia; order Primates; family Lemuridae; genus Lemur; species Lemur catta. The sequence goes on along the minus strand of NC_059128.1, from coordinate 220,728,855 downwards.
CACTTTAAAAATATCAGCATTAGAAATACAAATATCAACCAGCCTCAAAATCTGTATTATATGATACATTAGGTGATATGAGGAAACCCATGATCAGTATAAGAATATTTAACAAATTTCCATTTATTATTCCTAAGAAATGTTCTGTTCTCTATCATCCCTCAGAAGTATAGTTTTGATCGAAGCAGAAACTGCTTCATCTCTCATACAGAGGCGTATCTGAAGGTCTCCGAATGTAGAATGTCCCTAGACAAGAAATAGACTTTGTTTTTTGATAACTACCATTTTCCATCTAAAAAGCATATTTTGTAAGCCATGTTGATTTTTAAAGTGCTACCATTTCAAAACATCCTAATAGGAACATCATTTGTAATAATGGCAACTGGACAAAATGGTCTTTCTGACCAATGTAGCAATAAAAGATATTTAAACAGGTATCTAATATCTATAGGTGCTAACACAATTATTAATCAGAGAATTTACAGGCTAAGGTCATTTTATACAATATGACAACTAAAAAAATTATGACCATTTTTTAACTACAGAAAGATAATTTGTAAATATTTAAGCCAAAGTTAACAGGCATTTCTATATAACAGTGAAGACCCCTTAAATAAAGCAGAATCTAAGCATATTTTGCATCACCAAAGTCTTCCAAAACAACGTAGCGTCAAGAAAATAGTGGTATTTAGAAATATTCAAACATCAAATTTATGGCAACTCAAACTATTAAGAAATAGCTATAGTTTATGTTAAAAAGGAAGAGGGAAAGGGAAAAGGGAAAAAAATAAAAAAGGTCCAAGCAAAACAGAATCTTATACTCTGTTGGATCTAGTTATTGTATCCATTACATTTTATGCCAATATCAACAATTCAAACATTAGTATTCAAAATACTGATTCTATTAAACTATGAATTATCTATAGTCTTATATAATAAAAGAAATATAAAAAAATATTTCTTAAAATAAACTTTCCTGTATACTATGAATAAAGTTAAACATCTAATTGTTTTGATTTTTTTTTTGAAACAGGGTCTTGCTCTGTTGCCTGGGCTAGCATGCAATGGAGTTGTCATAGCTCACTGCAACCTCAAACTCCTAGGCTCAAGGGATCTTCCCACCTCAGCCTCCTGAGTATCTGGGACTACCGGAGCACACCACCACCACATCTAGCTAGTTTTTCTATTTTTTGTAAAGATGCGGGTCTCGCTATATTGCTCAGGCTAGTCTCAAACTCCTGGCCTCAAGCCATTCTCCCACCTTGGCCTCCTAAAGTGCTGAGATTACAGGCATGAGCCACCACACCCAGCCCTAATGGCTATTTTTAGTATGTACCATACAGTAACCAAGACTTATTCTAGAACAGAAAAAGTATTAACTATTTAAATCAATACCACTTTATTTTTCCAAATGGAAAGTAAATCTGACTCAAACTCAAATGTGACAGACAGCTGGCTAACTCCCCAGAATCTGTTCTCTCCTTACTCAATAATAAAAATTAAGTGAAACACATAGCTGCCTACATAAGACTCATATTCCAGCCACCCTTGCAGCTGTTATGGCCATGTGACAAAGTTATAGCCAACAGGATATTAGTGAAAGTGACATATACAACTTCCCTTCAAGGAAAAGAGAATGCCTTTCACAATGGTAACCATAACATACAAGCCACATATTAAGGATAGATAACAGAGCAAGTCAAAGGAGCCCTGGGTCATAATAATTCTGGAGCTTCCATATAATCTCAAGATAGTTTACATGTACTTTTCAAATAAATATAAATATACTTCTACCTTTATAAGCCTCTGTCACAGTAGCGAACTCTATATACTAATATATCAAATATAAATGATTGCTGATCTAAGATGGCTTCCATATATTAATGCAGGCAAACATACAATATGTATAAGTGTACAGTAACTGATCTGTTTTTTCATATTTTAAAATTATATGGCACACACCATTAAATTTGATTAATAGGCCTAATTTTCCCAAGTATGAAAACAGGGTTTCCTTGAAAATTCTGGAAAATTTAATGGGGTATGCGTTGAGGATGGGGGTGAAAAATTTCTCCCTGTTGAGAAAAACAGTTAAACAACAAAACAACCACTCACTTAAATTTCACTTAAAATTACATAAGCTACAAATTTTTCTGTGTTAAACTAAACTTAGAATATAAAATGATATCATTATTCATCAATTTTCTCTTAGAACTGTTTTCTCAAGAAAATAAATAAATAAATGTTAAAAAAAAGTTTCTTCCAGATATAAATACCAAAACATAAAGAAATTGTTATATAAACTCAGCATAAAATTCTAGCAGCCAATAAAAATGGTTTTTAAAATTTACTTATTCAAGATTATGAAAAAAATAAGTATTAAAATTACCTGAGACTAAGGTAAAAATGAAGACTTCAAGGAAGGGAATGCTGTAGAGTTGAAAAAGAAATCATGGTTGAGTTTCTACCTTTCACAGGCTTCAGAAACCTTCCATACCACCTTAATCACTTACACCAGCCAATTCCTACAATAAAACATATACACACACACAACAAACAAAACACATTACTTATTAAGGGAAAAAATATAAATACAATATTTGCAAATTGGTATGAAAACTGAAATGATCACTCTTTGTAAATATTGTAAGCTATGACTGAATGAACAACACACAGACTTGTTTTTAAGTCTGAAATTGGGAACATACAATAGTGGAAGGTAGTGAATGAGAAATAGCCTTAGCCTTATAAAGAATAATTTGCCTAGATCTGGAGTCTACAGCTTCAGAGACATGGGATATTAAAGGAAACGTACAAGGGTACAGACCTAAAAGGTGAGAAAAGAAAAAACAAAAATTAAGAAACCACTTAAAAACACGTTCATACCTGCCTCGTAAAGTCTATGAAATGAAGAGAGAAGCAACACAATGGCAGGCCTTACAAACAGAACCTACAGCATATAGAATGCATAGTTATTTGCAATAAAAAGGATTACAACTGTTAAATACCTGGATACAGAAAACATAATCAGCAAGGTCACCAATGACAGAAAAGCTGACAAAAAGATGGAAAGGATCAGGAGACTGTGCAATATATCCAAAACGACAACAAAGAGCATAGGCTGTGCACAAGAAGAAACCTCCCTGGTAGTATTTCTGAGCATAGTTAACAGACTAACTACAAACAACACACGTTGTTTATAACAAACAAAACATTACCTATACAGGGAAAAAACACTATATATTTGTTTTACTTCCATAACAGATTTTATGTCATTTCCTACCCTGGAGGTCCTTAAAAATATTAGATTCCTATCTATCAAAATTAGTTTGCATACATTCTTTCACAGGAAGCTTGGAGACGAGATGATATATGAAAGATTCTGATTTTACAACAGTTTACAACGGTGCAAAGGCAAAAAGAATAGTCTTTCCCACCTCCTGCAAACCCAATAATAATTTCTGAACTTCAGAAAGCATAACGTTCATTTTTTTAAAACATTTCAACATTGTTTCCATATTTTTTAAAGTTCAATTTCTGATAGAGCTATTTACATCTCAGTACCCTTCCACTGCAGAATTTTCCCGGATATTCAGGCATGTTTACTTTTCCAGATAAACTTTTATTCAAAATAAAATAGATATGTTAAATATATTAAAAAGAACATGCATTTAAATTTTTTTAATTATGAAAACAATCAATAAGAGATTCTCAATACAGACAAATCATAGAAAAGAACCAAATGGAAATTCTGAAGCTTAAATGGCACAGTAACAAAAAATGTATCAGAAGGGCTCAACGGTAGATTCAAGGTGGCAGAAGAAAATCATTGACCTTAAAGACACATCAATAGAAATTATCCAATCTGAAGAACAGAGTGAAAAAAGATTAAAGAGAATGAACATAGCATCAAAGACATATGGAAAAACATCCAGTTTACCAACATTTCTGGAGTACCAGAAGGAGAGGAGAGTAAGAGCAGAAAAATATTTAATAAAATACTGGCCAAAACCTTCCCAAATTTGATTTTTTAAGACAATAAATCTACAGATCTAAGAAGCACAATGAACTTCAAGAGCGATAAACACAAAGTAATCCATACCTACAAATATCATATTCAAACTGTTGAAAGCAAACACAAGGAGAAAAATCTCGAAAGTAGAAAGAGAAAAATGATTCAGCATGTGCAGAGAACCATCAATAAGATTAATGGCTAACTTCCAATCAGAAATAATAAGAGTCTAGAAGACAGTGAGATCACATACTCAAAGAGCTGAAAGATAAAAGTTGTCAACCAAGAAGGCAGCAAAACTATCCTCTGAAAATGAAGGAATAAAGATATTACTAGGTAAACAAAGACTGAGAAATTTTTTGCTAACAGACTTCCCTTAAAAACAAAACACTAGAGGAAGTCCACCAAACTGAAAGGAAAAGACATCAGATTCAAATATACAGAAAGAAATGAGGGGCATCGGAAATGGTAAACATGTGGGTTAATCTAAAAGAGTATAAATATGTTTCTCATTTTTTTTCTCTTACTTCTTTAAAAGACTTAACAATATATAAAACAGTGATTATAACACTATTGCTGGGTTTATAACATACATAGATGTATATTACAATAGTGGCATAATAGAGAAGAGAAAATGGAGCAAAGTTTCTATATTTTACTGATACTAAGCAAACTGTTAAAATCCATAATTCCAACAGCAACTACAAAGAAATTATCTTTAAAAATATACAGCAAAAAACCAACAAAGTAATTAAAATAGCATACTAAAAAATATTTAACAAAAAAGGCAGTAAAGGAGACACAGGAACAAAAACATAGGAGATATATACATAAAAAAATAGGAAAATGGCAAATATAAATACAACCCTATGTATAACTAAACATGAATGATTTAAACAGCCCAATAAAAAGGCAGAGACAGATAGGACAAAAAAAAAAAGATGAAAAGGGATATACTATGGAAACAGTAACAGGAAAGAGAAGTGGCTATATTAATATCAGACAAATGGACTTTAAAACAGAGACAAAGACCACTGATTACAGGACTCCTTTGGCATTGCAAAATCTCAGAATGACATGAATCCCTGAATTGTTGAAAGTAAGTATCTTAATATTGGTAGTTTTAGATTCAGTGAACTATAGTACTTAAAAAAAGTTACAGAAGTTTTGTTTTTTCCTGACTTAAACTGTTTAAAAGCTCAATTTATGTTGAATTATTTTTTGATTGTGTCACTAAGGGGAAAAAATATCAAACAACAAGTCAGAGATTCATGTCATTCCAAGATGTTATAATGTGGAGGGAAAATTAAGTCCTACAATCAACTGTGAAGACCTTTTAAACATAATATCCCACCCAATCACCCTAGCAATGAAGGAGAAAAATCACCATATTCAACAATAATAAATTCAAACTTTCGTACGGGAAAAAAATCAGCAAAAATAATTTGCCTAACAAATAACAGGGGCCTCACAAAGAAATGGTAAATATTTGAGGTGACAAATATGGTAATTAGCCTGTTTTGATCATTCTACAGTGTAAACATGTATCAAAACATCACATTTGTACCCCATATATACAATTATTATTTGTCAATTAAAAGATACTATACCCCTATGGATACATAAAATTATTTGTCAATTAAAAACAAAACACACACAAAAAATGACAAGGGGGTCCTTTCCTTAATATACAAATATACAAAGAGCCCCATAAAAGGGCAAAACACACAACCAATCAGATCACTGAAAATATACATTTCGTCAATAATAATGGGAAAATGCTCGAACTCACCAATAATAAAAGCAAAGCAAAGCTAATCAACAAAAAACTGACAAATATTAAAAAGTTTGTGGCCAGGCATGGCGGTTCACGCCTGTAATCCCAGCACTCTGGGAGGCCAAGGAGGGAGGATAGCTTGAGCTCAGGAGTTTGAGACCAGCGTAAGCAAGAGCAAGACCCTGTCTGTACTAAAAATAGAAAAAAATTAGCCAGGTGTGGTAGCACATGCCTGTAGTCCCAGCTACCTGGGAGGATGAGGCAGGAGGATCACTTGGAACCCAGGGGTTTGAGGTTGCTGTGAGTTAGGCTGACGCCATGGCACTCCAGCACGGGCAACAGAGCAAGACTCTGCTTCAAAAAAAAAAAAAAAAAAAAAAAGCAAGCATGTTGCTGAATAATATATATGGTGTGATCTCATTTGTGTAAAGAATATATAAGCACACATCTAAATGCTTGTATATGTATAGAAAATGTCTACATTATCTATTGCTTAAGTGTGTACACCTTTTATATTAAACCTAGGTAAAAAGGGTGAAAAATGCTGAACAATTATCAGAAGATAAGGGAAAAGAAGGAAATCCTAAAATATGGCCACTACAATTGCTAATATTTTCAATACTTAAGTTTTAAAAGTTCTCAAAACAAATTAAAAAATTCAGAGAAACTTTAGAATTTTTATGATCATTAATAATTGATATGTGCCACGAACAGATATGTAAATTCCTTGAAAACTGTTCAATATTAATTTTTTCATGTTTGAAAGGTAAAAGTATAGGTTTAATATATGCACCAATGGAGGTCAACAAGAAAGGAGAGATTCATTATTTGTCTTCTTAACATAAGGGAAGTGCAGCCTAAAAAAGAGATATGTAAGTAATCTAGTTAAGTGAGAGAAGACAATGGACTTTACCCTATAAAATTAAGAACGTTAATTCTTTTCAATGTATAGATGTTCATATCTACATACAATGATATGCTATACATAATACTCATGCTATATTTAAGTAGGTATAAAAGGAAAACAGATTGTCCAGTAAATGTAGAGTACTACATTTATACAGTTGTGAGTACACGTGTTCATGTGCAAGCACATGGGTAAAAAATAAAGACTGAGTAAAACAACGTTGAATTACCTCTGTAAAATATGTCTGGCAAATGCCCATCCCGCCAGATCACCTGGCTGAATGTCCAAGCTGCTGATTCCTCCCTCTATCCTACAAAAGTACAAAAATACAGGTTATTCTCCAAAAGAATCAGGATTAAACAAAGTCTCAAAGTCAGGTAAATTAGTTATATCTAAATATAAAAAATTATTTCCATGGTAGATATTGTTGTGCTAAATAAAATTGGTAGCAACTCTTAGTCCAAATGCAATGACCCATCAACACTAAATAATATCACAAGGATAAGAAATGACTCAGACAAAAATCAGACTTTTTCAAACTTAACTTCTAGCTAAGGATTAAGATTTCTTCGAAAACAGGACAATAACCTTGAATTTATCTTAAGCATCCTAAAATAGGAAAGAAAGCACAAATGTGTTTCATTAAAATCATATGTTGATACTCTCCATTATTCAAATAGTACTATTTCTTCATAAACTCCTACAATAACATTTCCCTCAGCAGAAAAATCTAAATATAGTAAGGATTCAGTTTTTGAAAACACAAAAATAATAAATATTTTAAAATGTCAAGGCAAATGTATTTAATAATGCTAAAATGATCCATCAATATTTTTTAAACATCATGCTGTAATCAATCTTTTAGCAGAGACTAATACAGAAAATTAACATTCTATGTTAGTATTGCATTGATATTGGACACAGATCATTTTCTTCATGTAACTGGGATATTTTCCGCAGGTATATGAAATGAAGGTAATGAAAAATGAAAGCTAAATCATCAGAAACAAAGAATAGGCTAAATATAATTTTTTTTCAAAAATAGATAAAGCATTTTATGTAACACAACCCTAACACACTTTTAGGGCTCAATAAATATCTTGCACATCAATAAAAGCCATAAAGGTAATCACAGAACAATGAAAGAAATTAAATATCTCTAGAAAATAACCAAGCACATTAATTCAAGGTCGTATTTATATAATTTTATCAAGGGATTACAAACAGTACAGCCTTTACAAACAGTACAGCCTTTCTGATTAATTCGGCATTTTCTAGTCCTTAGTAGCTTTGTTGCTAAACCAGGTACAAACAAAAGGCTATTTTTAAATAATTTATTTCTACTAAGTTCTTAATTGCCTGCCTCAAAGTTTTACAGGCAAGCATTCAAAAGAGCATATATGCCCTTCTTAATTACACAAAATTATTTTTCAGTATATACATATTTCTATAGCAACAGTACCAAAAGGATAATAAAGCCATAAAACTATACTATCGTATTAGACACTGTTAAAAATAGTTAAAGTAAAGCAAAACCGTGTTAAATTAAATTTGGCCTAACATTGCCTCCCTAAGTAGCAAACTGCAATCTAACTTAGTGTGTAAACAAACTGCAACCTAATTAAGAGTACATTCTTGTAACAAGGAGCTGAGTCTCAGCCAATCACAGGCTGCCAACTCATGAGACCATGTACATATAAGGCAAATGCCAAGCTGTACCCAATTAAGCCATTTTTGTATGTCACTTCCTTTTGTTGTCTATAAATACTGCCTACCCACATTGCTGGATGGAGATCTCTGAACCTCTCCTGGTTCTGAGTTTGTGCTCCATTCATGAATATTTCTTTGCTCAAATAAACTCTGCTAAATTTAACTTGTCTAAAGTTTTTCTTTTAACAACTGTATCTTCATTACACTGGTATTTACATTCTATTAGATTATTGTATATTCTGTATATATTACTGTATTCAACTTTTAGAACTGTTAAAATAGCTGCAGGAATAAGTTAAACAGAAAAAGCACTGCAAAGTCTATATACCAGAAACATCTTTAAATAACACATTCTAATATTATGAGTCTTTTTTAAAGTTAACTTGATGTATCTACTCCACAATCAAGACACTATTACATAACTCATCACATAAGATGGTAACACCAAAGACTGGACAATGTTTTTGAAATCTTAACATTCTGTTAGGCCGGGCGCGGTGGCTCACGCCTCTAATCCTAGCCCTCTGGGAGGCCGAGGCGGGTGGATCACTTGAGGTCAGGAGTTCGAGACCAGCCTGAGCGAGCCCCCGTCTCTACTAAAAAAATAGAAATAAATTATCTGGACAAATAAAAATATATAGAGAAAAAATTAGCCGGGCGTGGTGGCGCATCTACTCGGGAGGCTGAGGCAGTAGGATCGTTTAAGCCCAGGAGTTTGAGGTTGCTGTGAGCTAGGCTGATGCCACGGCACTCACTCTAGCCAGGGCAACAAAGCGAGACTCTGTCTCAAAAAAAAAAAAAAAAAAAAAACATTCTGTTGAAAATATTTTCACAAAAAGCATACTCACCTTCTTGCATCACTTTTTATTGAAAGTGCTAAATTAACACTGTCATACGTCAAAGAATATAACTAGATAACTAAATAAAATAGTGAAGCAAGAAGGAAAAGGGAACATGCCACACACAAAATAATATAACCTCGAATCTAAATTTATAAACAGAATTTATTTACTTTATTTTTAGAGACAGGGTCTCATTTTGTCACCCAGGCTGGAGTGCAGTGGTGTGATCATAGATCACTGTAACTTCGAAATCCTGGGCTCAAGCAATCCTCCTGCTCCAGCCTCTCAAGTAGGTGGGACTACAGAAGCACACCACTATGCCCAGTTATTTTTTTTTTTTTTTGTAGTGACAGGGTCTGGCTGTGTTGCACAGGTTGGTCTTGGGTCTTGAACTCCTGGCCTCAAGCGATCCTCCCACCTCAACCTCCCAAAATGCTGGTATTGTAGGTGTGTGCCATTGCATCCAGTCATAAACAGAAATTTATGAATATCTTTCCCATTATAAAGTTTCCTCTACTATGGAACCTCACAATTTCCTCTAAGCCAACTGTAACATAACCTTTCTCTGGAACCCTAATTCATTTATTAATAGCATCATTTCTCCTTCAAGTCTCTATCCCTCCTTTACCTTTCCCACTCCTCTCAACCAAGAATGGGAAGGAATCTACTAAACTCGAAATTGTGCAAGTACCAAAGGAATACAGTTTCTTGGACATCCACCCAGCAGTCAGCTAAGATCTTCCTCTTTCCTTGCCCTACTCTCCCACTTCAGTAATCAGTGAATATTCCTGCTTAGCAATTCTTTTAAGATTTTGCTGACTAAATACTCTTTGATTATAATCACTTGTGCAGATATAAACAGATTAAAGCTAAAAATATACAGATGCTCCTCGACTTATGATGGGGTTATGTCCCAGTAAGTCACGGGTTTATGCCTATAGCTGAATGCCTGCATAGCTTCTGCATCATCGTAAAATTGAAAAATCCTAAATCAAACCATTGGAAGTCAAACCGTAGTTAAGTCAGGGACCGTGTGTATTTTAGGGTAGGAGTTTTATTATATTTATGCTATCGATCAAGATAGTATTTGTTTTTAATCAGCCAATGACAGCAGATGTTAATAAATATATAATAATACAAATATACACTTTTTGTTTTACATAAGAACTTTTATATTTATTCAATAATTGAGGCAGTTTTCTACCAATACCAATTTTAATAACTATGGCACAGAAAGAAAATAAATGAATTATTTTTCAGGGGCCATTAACTACAATCCTTCCATTATTCAGTTTTGATAGACTGGCAATATTCCAATATAACTAGCAGGTGGTCTGATTTATTAAGCCAACATTTCTGGTTACATGACATATGTACAATATATTATCCAAGATTCCTAAGACATGCATAAAATACCATGGTCTCTGCCCAAAGGAATTTACAATTTAGCAAGGATGATAAGCACACATACAGTTTGTGATAATAACGTAATGTGGTAAGCAATATTGCCCAGGCTGGTCTCGAACTCCTGGCCTCAAACGATCCTCCCACCCTTGGCCTCCCAAAGTGGTGGGATTACAGGCATGAGCCACCACACCTGGCTGAAACTGACCTTTTAATGTTGACTTCACATGTAAGAATGCTTTGGACTTTGCTCAGTAGTGTTCCTAGGATACTGAAGATAATAACTCACACAATCCAAACAACAAACTTATGACATTGGTACTATTATAATTCACATTTTACAGATGAGAAAACTACAGGGTTACATAATTTACCAAAGGATATCCAACTAGTAAGTGGTAGAACCTAACAGCTTAGAATGGTCGACAGGGGCCTACACTCGCTGTTGTGCCATCCCCCATCTCACCACCACCACCACCACCACCCTCTCATCTTTCAGACTTCATCTTCTACTTTCCCCCTTGTTCATTCCTTTCCAGCCACACAGACCTGACCTCCTCATCTTCCAGAATCTCCAGCATGTTCCAGTAGGCCCTAAGGCCTACTCTACTGCCTGTACCTCCTTCTGGAACACTTTTTCCCTAGAGATCCTCATAACTCCCTTACCTACTTCAATTCTTTGCTTAATTGTCACCTTATTAACAGACCTTTCCAGCCACACTATTCAAAACTGCAACCTGCCCCCACTTATACTCATCCAATCCTCCTTTTAACCTGTTGTACATTTTGCATAGTACTTACCACCTCTTAACATATTACACAACCTACTTATTCATGTTTATTGTTTTTCTGTCCCAATAATAATATAAACTCCACAAGGGCAGGAATTTTTGTCTGTCTTATTCACTGATATATCCCAAGTGCCTAAAACAGTGCATTGCACATAGTAGACAATATTCTTTAAAATGTTTATATACAGCTGGAATTTATCCCAGGAAGTCAGGCTCCAGGAACTTAACCACCATACAATACTATCTCTCTAATTATGGAATCATAGATAATGAAACTAAGACATGTAGAAAAGTCACCCAAGGTCACATCAACCTAATGAAATAGCAGAACATGGTCTCAAAACTAGCCTACTAGGGTTTTGGCAAATTTATTTCCCTAGAAGGCCTTGAAGGTCTTAACAATAAAGAGATCCAACCTACTGATGATCTACAATAAACTTCATGAAACACTGTATCACACGCACCATGGTAATTCTTAGTAATGTAAATAGTTTAATTCAATCAAACTTTCCGGTCTTTGTTTTAAAATAACAGGAATAACTAATCTCAAAAGTACTCTTTCAGAAAAGCTACAAAAACTGCATGCACTTTGTAACAGATAAGAAGAGCTGCTTTTGTTTTTTCAAATATTTCACATACATCCTGTTTGGTTCTGGGAACCTGGACAACTTCTACTGATACTATATTTTCAAAGTATATCTTTATGCTGGTATAATATTAATACTTTCAGTCCATCAAATTATATTTTAACTGTCATCTTTGCCTAGAAAAGTAAGATTGCAAAAGATGAGGTTTTATGAATTAATGTGGATCCAGATAAAAGATGTGTTAGAAGAAACATCCACAAAAATTGTGTCAAGAACACTAATTTATAAGGCAATAAATAGAAATTCAATATAAAGAACAATCTAATCAAATCTTAACTGCTTTATGATGATTTCATTATACCATGTACCTTAATTTTACTCCCAAATATGACCATTTTAGAAAAGCCATTCATTGATAAAGAATACAGTTCTTGGTTAATTAAGGTTATCTTTCCAAAAGCTTCATTTTTAAAGTTTCATTGAAATGTATAAAACTTACAAATTTTAACTGCTTATGCTCCCATGAGCACTGCCAAATAAAAAGGCTACCTCTGCCCTTTAAATGAAACCAAAAGCCCAAAGCAATGAAATGATAAATTATAGCATACATGGCATAAGAATCTGAAAAAATGCTTAAAGTCTTTTAGAATCTTTTAACACATTGTACACATTAGTCAAGATATATTTTTAAATTAGTTCTTTTATGATTTAATGAGGCTTTCTGAATGATTTTTTTTATTTTCTCAATGATATTAAAAAATAAAAAACCCTCATGTCAGGCAAGAGATTTCTATGAATTTGGTTAGAATTTCTACACAGTAACAATGCAAAGAACAGATTTGTGTTCTTTTAATTTATAATACTGCTTTGAAAATTAAAGTTATTAAGACTCCCTCTAAAGAGGTATATTTTACACATTTTGAACTAAAAATGATATCTGAATAAGGTCTAATGGTATACTTTTCATATCCAGATCTATCCCAGGGAGGAATGACAGCCCAATGAATTCAAAGCAACTACCCCAGAAATTACCTTACCCATATCTGTCTTCAACCATTTTCCATTTCTACTGTCACCAAAAACCAAGCCAAAATCTTAAAAACATTGCCATTAATGTATTAATAGTTATTACACTTACTTGAGAAAGAAAATCCTACAGAGAGGTAGTCAGATACTTAAAAGATTGCTGAGCAAAGTGAGTAAAAATAAAAGCCACCAAGCAAAATTTTTTACCTGGACTTGACCTTTCAAATCAACTAACCAGTAAACTTTTATCAAACAAGAAACCAACTGTCCACCCATGTAAGAAAACATAATAGTATGCATTTTTATAAACGCTTTAGTCTATAAACCTCTAAAGAGATAGAAGCTTTAATTCCAAATCACCTGTTTCTTGGAGAAATATCCCAAAAAACTAACACTATCACAGTGAGTATGCTACACTATCAAGCAACGATATAATCCCTCCTCAGGTCTACTACTAGAAATTAGATTTTAAGATTAGTAAGCCACCAAACTCAAGGAAAGCTGTTTTTTTACATGAATTTTTACTGAACAAACATTAATTTTGTAAATAATCATGATACATTATTTCACTATGATGACCAAGATTACCCAGGCAAATTTTCAAGCGATTTTCTCAAAGATGATACAAGCACATTCTGATAAAGTATTTCAGAGTTTACAAAGTGATTTCACATGTTACTTTCATTTGACCTCCCCCCCCAACTACCTGGGTAGGTATTATTGTTTGTCTCAACTCCATAGATGATGAAACCCAGGTTCAAGAGGTTAAGTACCCACAGTTACACAACATCTAAGTGGCAAGGCAAAGACTTCAACCAGATTCTCTGCCTCCTAATAAATGTCTATTCTAACAACACAATAGGAAATGTCCTTCCCAAATCTAAATATATTTAACATTATTCTTAGCAATATTCTAGAAGTAGAAAAAAAAATCTTCGAAGTATAACACCAATACAAATAAAACTTGAAATAAAAAGGCAATGAACAGAAAAACTTCATCTGATTTTTTGTAACACAAAAATTATTGTAATGTAATAACTAAGGAAACCTAGAAAAGATTATAGAAATACCCATTTAGGGGGGTGGGGGGAGGATGAAGAAAAGTGGATTAAAGGGTACATACAATTAGACAGAAGAGATAAATTCAACACTGATAGAGCAGAGTGACTACAGTTAACAAAAATGTATTGTACTCAGGTGATAGGACACCCTAAATACCCTGACTTATCACTATATATAACAAAATTTCACACGTAACCCATACATTTGTACAAATTTAAAAAATAACATTTAAAGTTAAAAAAACACCCATTTATAAAATGAAAGTTTAACGCTTCATTTAAACTTGTCTTTAAAGTGTTGATTCTTTGTGAACAAAAACATAATGTTAAAATACTATTTATTACAAGTTAAAAATAAGAGGAGACCAGGCTCGGTGGCCCATGCCTATAATCCTATCACACTCTAGGAGGCCGAGGCAGGAGGATCGGTTGGGATTGGGAGTTTGAGAACAGCCTGAGCAAAAGGGAGATCTCATCTCTACTAAAAATAGAAAAAACTTGCCAGGCGTAGTGGTGTGTGTCCGTAGTCCCAGCTACTCAGGAGGCTGAGGCAGGAGGATTGCTTGAGCCCAAGAGTTTTAGGCTGCTGTGAGCTAGGCTGGGCAACAGAGACTCTTGTCTCAAAAAAAAAAAAAAAAAAAGACAAGTGAAATATATCTATATCTGTTAAAGAAATTTTTAAAAAAAGAAAAAAATTATATATAAAAATTTTTTAAAGGATATGAGAGAACTGGAATTATTACTTTCAGTATGAAATATCAATAATATGCTCATTTAAAAATTTGTAAATGGGCCACAAAAAGCCATATTCTATTTCCAGCTCATCTTCTGACAATTTTCACCCTTATTTAATGCCACAGCCAGTCACTCTTATTTTGCTCAGAATTAAACTAGGCATTTGACACAATGTAGAGTGGTGTCTAACCTTAAAAGAAATGCAGAGTCCCTGACCCCTAAGGGAATGGTTTTTCTTTTCTTTTTTTTTTTTTTTTTGAGACAAAAGTCTCACTCTGTCACCTGGGCAAGTGCCATGGGGTCAACCTAGCTCACAGCAACCTCAAACTCCTAGGCTCAAGCGATCCTCCTGCCTCAGCCTCCAAGTAGCTGGGACTACAGGTGTGCACCACCACGCCAAGCTCATTTTTACTATTTTTAGTAGAGACAGGGTCTCACTCTTGCTCAGGCTAGTCTCGAACTCCTGAGCTCAAACAATCTTCCCGCCTTGGCCGCCCAGAATGCTAGGATTACAGGCATGAGCCACCACACCCAGCCAGGAATGGTTTCTGGTCTCATTAGGAAGTGGAGATTTGCCATAGGAGTCGATCAGAGAATACTTCAAGAGGCGGCTGCAAAGGAGCCCAGTGATTACTCCATAATTCCATTAGCTGTATTAAGCCTGAACTATTCATGAAACATGTTTATTGGTGAGATATTTTTTTAAATGGTGGAAGTTGATTTATCTAGTTAAGTCATCATTTAGAAACACTAGCTTACTGCAGCACAATTCACAATTCCAAAGATCTGGCATCAACCCAAGTGCCCAGCAATTCATGTGGATTAAAAAAATGTAGTACATGTATACCATGGAGTACTACTCAGCCATAAAAAGGATGAATTAATGCCTTTTGCAGCAGTTTGGAAAGAATTGGAGACCATTATCCAAAGCAAAGCATCCCAAGAATGGAATAACAAACACCGTATGTACTCTCTAATAAACTGGAACTAACCAATGTGCACAAAAGTGCACAGAGGGAAGTAAAAGTCATTGGAAATCAAGCAGCAGGGGAGGAGGGCAGGGGCAAAAACCCATCTAATGGGTACAATGAACACTATTCAGGTGATGCGCACATTTATAGCCCTGACTCAAGCCATGTAACAAAAACATTTGTACCCCCTTAATATTTTGAGATAAAAAAATAGAAACACTAGCTTCTACTGACGTAGAATGAACATTTTCTTATTTTGGGCCAATTTCCAGTAAGAAAACTAGGGAATGTAAAAGCAGGACATTTTATCTTTCTCCTCAATCTATGAATTAGAAATAGATTAAATTGGTTGCATAATACAAGAATTTCAGTCTTTTGAAAAATATTGAAGAGTGGCCGGGCGAGGTGGCTCATGCCTGTAATCCCAGCACTCTGGGAGGCCGAGGTGGGTGGATCTTTTGAGCTCAGGAGTTCGAGACCAGCCTGAGCAAGAGCAAGACCCCATCTCTACTAAAAATAGAAAGAAATTATATGGACAACTAAAAATATATATAGAAAAAATTAGCCGGGCATGGTGGCGCATGCCTGTAGTCCCAGCTACTCGGGAGGCTGAGGCAGAAGGATTGCTTGAGCCCAGGAGTTTGAGGTTGCTGTGAGCTAGGCTGATGCCACGGCACTCTAGCCTGGGCCACAGAGTGAGACTATCTCAATAAAAAAAAGAAAGAAAGAAAAATATTTAAGAGTATTAAAATATGGTATTATTACATATTACTAGAATAGTTAAAAATACCTTAAATACAAATAATCTATTAAACACATCTTTGAAGAAAAGTGCCCAGAATGCATGCATAAACTCACTTTAATTAACTAAATAGCAAAATTCTGTTTATGTGACAGATGCAGAGTAAAACAGTATGCATCTATTCCCTAGCATCCTCTTAAACTAAATATGACTGACCTCACAAAAACTTCCTGGGTGTCAGATATTGTGGTTTATGATCAAAGCACACATTTATACAATACTTAAAAGATCACAAAGCACATATCCATGTACTATTATTTTCAATGCTGAAATAATCCATCAGATAGAGATGATGCAGGCCCACAAAAATCAAGGGACTTGAACTTCCAGATCAGATAAAATGGTCTAGATCTATTTTTCTCTGCCCCTCTGCACAAAGCACAACTACAAGCCAAGCAACAACTACAAACATAAGCAACGACCAAAAGAAAACCCTGAAAGGTGGTAAGAAGGCAGAAAATCAATTTGAGACCCCCAGGATTGGAGAAACAAAAGAGCAGCAGGATGTTTTATGTCCCTACACCTAACAGAAGGCAGCAACCCAGACCTGACATTTCCCAACCACCAACCTAGGAACAGAAGGCAGACCAAATAGTCACATTCCTCCCCCAAATCTAGCGGGAATCCCCCTGGCAACATCAGGCAAATAAGATCAACTGGAAGCCCAGCTAACAACAAAGGCCACCAGAAGCATTCTCCTTCTCTACTTGGCCTGAGACTTCTCTGTTTTCTGCCTAAAAATACAGAAGCAAGAAGGCAAAACGAGGGATCCAGCCACATCGTGGCTCAGTTTGAGCTAAGACTCTCCTCCCTTGCCCAAAGATACCAGGGCAGGGGACAAGGGGAAGAAGAGACCAGTGGGTGGGTCCCACTACAATCCTGTCCCATGTCGGGACAATTAGAAACCCAGCATGGGGAAACCCCTTCTGCTTGCTGAGGCAGCACCAGCGAGGACCAGTGGGAGCCCCAGTAGGTTCAGACAAATCAAGTGGACTGCAAAGGCTCTAAAAACTACACTGCCATTGGAACCACCTGCATGCTAAGCCTCAATAGGGTGACTGCCTGCTAAAAGAAAAAAATCTTTAAATAGGCCCCAAAGCCTCCTAACATAACACATAAAATGCCCATGATCCAATGGTAAATCACCCAAGAAAATCACAAGTGAGAAAAGACAATCAAATAAGGCCAACATGGAGATGAATCAGATGTTGAAATTATTTGACAAGAATTTCAAAGCAAATGTTTAAACAATCACTTAAATCCTCCTCAAACAATTTTTTTAAAAGCCATAATAAAAATGCTTCAGTAATCAATTACACATTCTTCTGAAACAACTGAAAATACAGAAAATCTCAGCAAAGAAACAAAAGTTATAAAAAAGAAGCAAGAGGAAATCATAAAACTAGTAAATTTTTAAAATTTACTGGATGGGCTCAGTACAGACATAAAGATGACAGGAAGGGAAATCACTGAACTTGAGGACAGAAAAGTATAACTCACTCAATCTGAACAACAGAGGGGTATAAACTGAAAAAAAATTAATCAACAGTTTTAGGGAACTTTTGGACAGTAACACAAGAGCCAACATTCATTATCATCAAAGTCCCATAAAGAGAGAGGAAAGAGAGTCAGGCTGAAATAGTATTTAAAGAAATGATGGCTGAAACCTTCTCAAATCTAAAGAACACTAACTTGCAGATCCAAAAAGCTAAGCAAACCCCAAGAGGATAAATCTAAAGAAATCCACACTGACATATCATAATTAAACATTCAAAAACTAAAGACAAAGAAAAAACATCTCAAAAGCAGGCAGAAAGAAATGATACATTATGCACAATACAACACCAATTCAAACAACACCAGAGACTTCTCATCTGAAGCCAGAGGCCAAAGATAAAAGTGGCACAGTATTTTTCAAATATTAAAAAAACAAAAACCAAAAAAACTGTCAACCAATAATTCTATACCCAGTGAAACTATCACTCAAAAATAATGGGGAAATACAATGCAATCTCAAAAGAAGAAAAAGTAAAAGAATGTGTCTCCAGCAGACTTACCTACAAAGACTGGCTGAAAAAAAATTTTCCCAACAAAAAGAAAATAATTTAAAAAAAAAAAAAAGAACTTTGGAGTATCAAAGGAAGAAGAAACAAGAGAAAGAACAGAAATACAGGTATATACAAGAGACTATCTTTTCCTTCATTAGTTTTACAATTCACATTTGATGATTTAAACAAAAATTGTAACACCATCTGATGCTTAAGGCAATTATAATTAAAAGTGGAGAAAGTAAAAGGTAAAATTGAAGTGAGGTTTCCACACTTCTATTGCAGTGGTAAAATGTTAATATCAGTAGACTGTTATAAGTCACATATGCTTATTGTATGTAATAACTAGAACAACCACTATTAAAACTATACCAAGAGATAAACTCAAAAAGCATTAGAAATAATCAAAATGGAATCCTAAAAAATTTTCTAGTAATCTGCAAGAAGGCCAAGAAAACAAACAGGAACAAAAATGGGAAATAAACAAAAATAATAAAATGGCAGACTGAAGCATTAATACAGTAATAATTACTTCCAATGCAAATGGTCTAAAATAAACCAATCACAATGCAAATTGACAGAGATTTTTTTAATGGCCCAATTATATGTTGCTTATAAGAAATTCAAATTCAGCAACATGAGTAAGTTGAAAGTAAAAGAATAGAAAAGACAGGCTGGGCATGGTGGCTCAAGCCTGTAATCCTAGTACTCTGGGAGGCCAAAGTGGGATGATTGTTAAGCTCAAGAGTCCAAGATCAGCCTGAAAAGAGTAAGACCCCCATCTCTACTGAAAACAGAAAAATTAGCCAGGCATCATGGTGTGCACCTGTAGTCCCAGCTACTCCGGAGCCTGAGGCAAGAGGATTGCTTGAACTCAGGAGTTTGAGGTTGCAGTGAGCAATGATGATGCCACTGCACTCTACCCAGACTCTTATCTCAAAAAAAAGAAAAAATGGAAAAGATAATTATTTTAAAAGCGGAGTGGTTACATTAATAACACAATCAAACAACAAAGTCTAACTGACACATATATAGCATATTCCGCTAAACAATATCAGAACACGTTTTTTTTTTCAAGCACCCATGGAACATTCACCAAGGCAAACCATATCCTGGGCCATAAAACAAATCTAAAAAAATTTAAAAGAACTGAAATAATAGAGTGTATTCTCTGACCATAATCTACTCAAACTAGAAATCAATAACAGAAAGACAATAGGAAAATCTCTAAAGAGAGAAATAAAACAATACACTTCTAAAATGTCCATGAGTCAAAACGAAGTCTCAAAGAAAATCTGAAAATATACACATAAAAATGAATGAAAATAAAAACATAACACACCAAAACATGTGGGATACAACTAACGCAGTAGTTAGAAGGAAATTTACAGCACTAAATGCTTACATTAAAATGAGGAAAGATCTCAAACCAATAAACCAATTATCTACCACAAGAAACTAAAAAAAAAAAAAGCAAAATGAACCCAAAGCAACAAGGAAAACAATAATAAAAAGCAGAAATCAATAAAATAAAAAATAGGAAAACAGAAAATCAATGAAAATTAATGAAACAAAAAATATATGTAGAAGACTCTAGCAAAACTAACAAGAACAATAACAACAAAAAGACAGAGAAAACATACATCAATACCAGGAATGAAACAGCGGTTATCAGTACAGATCCTACAGCAATTAAAAAGATAAGAAGGGATCACATTTTGAGCTAGATGATTAAAAAAAAAAAAGATAAGGGAATACTACAAACAACTTTGTACTCTTAAATTTGACACCAATTTCTCAAAACCACACTAGCAAAATACAACCGAGATGAAACAGGTAATACAAAATAGCTCTATAACCCTTAAAGAAAACCAATCTCTTAATTTAAAAGTCTCCAAAAAAAGAAACCCTCAGGCTCAGCTGGCTTCACTGGTGAATTTTATCAAACATTTAATAAAGAATTAATAACAACTGTTCATAAACTCTATCTAAAAACAGAGGACAGAGTATTTCCCAACTCACTTTATGAGGTCAGTATTATTGATAGCAAAACGACAAAAATATGACAAGAAAAGAAAAATGACAAGCCACTAGTTCTTATTAATACAGACACAAAAATCCTCAACAAAATGTTAGCCAATCAAATCCACCAATATTTAAAAAGGATTATGTACCAGAACCATGTAGGATTTATCTCAGGAATGTGAAGATGGTTTAACATCTAAAAATCAATTAGTATAATACACCATATCAATAGGACAAAGGACAAAGCCTTCATTATTGGCAGATAATCTCAATATACACAGAAAAACATTTGATGAAATGAAACACCCTTACACAATTAAAAACACCCAAAAACCAGAAACAGAAAGGAATTTCCTTAACCTGATAAAGGCCATCTATGAAAAATCCAGGGATAACATCATACTTAATGGTGAAATAGTCAATGTTTCCCACTAAGATCAGAAACAAGACAAAGATGTCTGCTCTTGCTACTTAGAATCTCTACTACAGTGTCGAACAGAACAAAGTAAATCGGCATGAAAATGAAATAAAAGGCATTAATATTGGAAAGGAAGAAGTAAAACTGTACCTATTTGCAGATGACATGATCTTACACACAGAAAAACTCACTAGAATAAGTAAGTTCAATAAGGTTGAAAAAGAACAGTATACAAAAATCAATCTTACTTCTACACACTATCAATGAACAATCCAAAAATGAAATAACCTAATAACCTAATTATCACATATATACCACATTAATAGTATCAAAAAGAATAAAGTATCTAGCAATAACTTTATCAAAACAGGTATAAGACTTGTACACTGAAAACTGAAAAACATCATTGAAAGAAATAAAGATCTAAATAGAAAGATACCTGGTGTTCATGGATTGGAAAACTTAATATTGTTAAGATAAAAATGCTTCACCAAATCATCTGCAGATTCAATGCAACTTACATCAAAACCCGACAGCTTTTTTTTTTTTTCAAAAATGGAAAAACTGATCCTAAAATTTATATGGAATTGCAAGGGACCTAGAATACCCAAAACAATCTTGAAAGCAAAGAGAAGAAAGAAGTTAAGGGATATATACTTTGTGATTACTACAAAGCTACAGTAATCAAGATACTGTGCTATTAGCATCAAGATAAACATATAGATCAAAGAATACAATTGAGAGTCCAAAAATAAATACCTACATTTACGGTCAACCAATTTTTTTAAAAATTTTATTTATTTTTTATTTTTTTAGAGGAGATGTCTATGGTGCCCAGCCTGGCCTCAAACTCCTTGGCTCAAGCAATCGTCCTGCCTCTGCCTTTCAAGTAGCTGGGACTACAGTTGCGCACCACCACACAAAGGTAAGTTTTTCTGACAGGGCGCCAAGACAATGCAGTGGAGAAAGAAGTCTTTTTCAACAAGGGCTACTAGGAACAAAGAATATCCACATGCAAAAGAATGAAGCTGAACTCCTTCCTCATACCATATACAAAAATGAACTATAAATGGACTAAAGACCCTTATTTAAGAGTTAACACTATAAAGCTGTCAGAAAAAATTACAGGAGTAAATCTTTGTGACCTTGGATAAGGCAAAGCCTTCTTAGATATAACGATGATAGCTTAAGCAAGAAAAGAAAAAATAAGTAAACTGACTTTGTCAAAATTTTAAACCATTACAATAGCATCAAAAATAAAATACTTAAAAAACTCAATCAAGGAGGCAAACTGAAATCTATAAAACACTGATGAAACAAAGACGACACAATAAATGCAAAGACATCCCATGTTCATGAACTAGAAGGCTTAATACTGTTTAAATGTACATACTACCCAAAGTGATCTAGATTCATGCAATCTCTACCAAAATCCCAATGGCATTTTTTTACAGGAATAGAAAAAATAATCCTAAAATTCAAATAGACCCACAAAACACTCCACATATAGCCCAAACAATCTTGAGAAAGAACAACAAAGCTGGAGGCCTTACTCCTTCTGATTTCAAAACATATTACAGGCCAGGCGCGGTGGCTCACGCCTGTAATCCTAGCACTCTGGGAGGCCGAGGTGGGTGGATCGTTTGAGCTCAGGAGTTTGTGACCAGCCTGAGCAAGAGCAAGACCCCGTCTCTACTAAAAATAGAAAGAAATTAGCGGGACAACTAAAAATATATACAGAAAAAATTAGCCGAGCATGGTGGCACATGCCTGCAGTCCCAGCTACTTGGGAGGCTGAGGCAGGAGGATCGCTTGAGCCCAGGAGTTTGAGGTTGCTGAGCTAGGCTGATGCCATGGCACTCTAGCCCAGGCAACAGAGTGAGACTCTGTCTCAAAAAAAAAAAAAACATATTACAAACCTAGTATAATTAAAAATAGTATGGTACTGGCATAAAGACAGACATACAGACCAACGTAACAGAATAGAAAGCCCAGAAATAAACCCATACATACACAGTCAACTCATCTTCAACAAGGGTGCTGAGAATACACAATGGGGAAAGGATCATCTCTTCAACAAATGATGCTGGGAAATCTGAATAGTCACATGAAAAGGAATTGAAATTTGACCCTTATCTTACACCATAGATAAAAATCAACTCAAAATGGATTAGAGACTTAATAAGACCTGAAACTATAAAACTCCTAGAAGAAAACATGGGGGAAAAGCTTCATGACATCGCAATGATTTCTTGAATATGATACCAAAAGCATAAGCAACAAGAGCAAAAATAGACAAGTGAGAATACATCAAAGTAAAAAGCTTCCACAGAGCAAACAAAACAGACACCATAGTGAAAAAGCTACCTATGGAATGGGAAAAAATATTTGTAAACCATATAAGGGCTAACATCCAAAATATATAAGGAATTCCCACAACTCAATAGCAAAAAACAAAATAACCTGATTTAAAAATGGGTAAAGGACCTGAATAAACATTTCTTCAGAAATGACATACAAATGGCCAACAGGTACATGAAAAGATGGTCAGCATCCCTAATCATC
Organism: Lemur catta; assembly: GCF_020740605.2. Taxonomy (NCBI): domain Eukaryota; kingdom Metazoa; phylum Chordata; class Mammalia; order Primates; family Lemuridae; genus Lemur; species Lemur catta. Next base: position 220,705,174 of record NC_059128.1, on the reverse strand, counting down.
AGGGAAATGCAAACCAAAACCACAAAGAGCTATCACCTCACACATGCTAGGATGGCCAATATCCAAAAAAATAAAAATAACAAGTTTTGGTGAGGATGTGGAGAAATTGGAAGCCTTGTGCACTGTTGACGGGAATGCAAAATGGTCCAGCCACTATTTTAAAAAAGTATAGAAGTTCCCCAGAAAAACTAAAAATAGAACTGCCATATGTTTCAGCAATTCCACTTCTGCGTATTTACCCAAAAGAACTGAAACTGGCTTCTCAAAGAAATATTTGCACCCATGTTCACTGCAGCATTATTCACAATAGCCAAGATGTGAAAACAACCTAAACATCAATTGACAGATGAATAAACAAAGAAAATGTGGTACATACACACAATGGAATATTATTTAGTGTTAAAGAAGTAAATTCTATTATACGTGACAACATAGATGAACCTTGAGAACATTATGCTAACTGAAAAAAGCCAGTCACAGAAGGACCAACACTGCATGATTCCACTTTTATGAGGTATCTAAGGTAACACAGTCAAACTCATACAAGCAGAGAGTAGAAATAGAAATGTGGTTTCCAAGGGAAAGGAGGAGATAGAAGTGAGGAATTGCCATTCAATGGGTATAAAGTTTCAGATACACAAAATGAAAAAGCTCTAGAGATCTGCTGTACAACATTGTACTTCCAATTAACAATATTGTATACTGCACATTTTATTAAAAGGGTAAATGTCATGTATTTTTTATCACAATAAAAAAAATTTTAGGCCACGTGCAGTGGCTCACGCCTGTAATCCCAGCACTTCGGGAAGCCAAGGCAGGAGGATCACTTAAGGCCAGGAGTTCAAAATCAGCCTGGTCAGCATAGCGAGACCCCACCTCTACAAAAAACGTTTTTCAAAAATTAGCCGGTATGGTGGTGCATGCCTGTAGTCCCAGCTACTGAGGAGAGAGGATTGCTGAGCTCAGGAGTCAGAGGCTACAGTGAGCTATGACTCCCACTGCAGTTCAGCCTGGGCAACAGAGCAAGGACTTCACCTTTAAAAATAAATAATATATATTTTTTTAATTTTAAACTGTGGTGCTTCAAAAGACACTATCAAGAAAGTGAAAACAACCCCCAGAATGGGAGAAAATATTTACAAATCATTTATCTAACAAAAGTCTAATATCCAGAATATATAAAGAACTCTTACAACTCAGTAATAAAAAGACAACCCAGTTAAAAAATGGACAAACTCAGCTACTCAGGAGGCTGAGGCAGGAAGATAATTTGAGCCCAGGAATTTGGAGTTACAGTAAGCTATGACTGTGCCACTGCACAGCCTGGGCAACAGAGCAAGATCATGTCTCAAACAAAAATGGCAAAGTATCTGAATAGATATTTCTCAAAAAAACATATACAAATGGCCAAAAGAACATCAAATGATGTTCAAAATCATTAGCTAGCAGAGACATGCAAATCAAAACCATGAAATAACCACTTCTTACCCACTAGCATAGCTATAATCAGAAGGCAGTATCAACTGTTAACAAGGACATGGGGAAATTGGAAACTTCACATTGCTGGTAGAAATGTTAAATGGTAAAGCCACTTTGGAAAACTGTCTGGAAGGTCCTCAAATGATTAAACATAGATGTACTATATAACGCAGCAATTCTACTCCTAGGTATATACAAGAGAAATGAAAACAAACTGGTCACATAAAAACTTAAACATGAAGCATGTTCATAGTAGCATTATTCATAATAGCCTAAAAGTGAAAACAACCCAACTGATAGACAAAATGTGGTATGCCCAAACAGATTACTATTCAGCAATAAAAAGAAATGAACTACTAGCACACACTACATCGTATAACATTATGCTAAGTGAAAGGAGTCAAACATAAAAGACCACCTACTTTATGATTCCATTAAAATGAAATCTCCAAAATATGCAAATTTCTAGAGACAAAAAAGTAGATTAGTGGTTGCCAGGGACTGGGAGTATGCCTGGGACTGGGGAATGGAGAGTGACTGCTAATGAATAGTTTCTTTTTAGGGTAATGAAAATGTTCTAAAATTGATTACGGTGACGACTGCACAGCTCTATGCATACGATAAATACCGATGAACTGTACATTTTAAATGGGTGCATCGTATGATATGTAAGTTACATCACTATTAAAGAAAAACTGCATGATGGCTGGAATTTGCTTCAAAATAATACAGAAGACCTACGTAAATGAAGAGATATCCTGTGGTCATGGACTGAAAGTTTCTATATAATAAAAAATTTCTTCTCAAACTGAACTATAAGTTTATTCAATTCCCATCAAACTCCCAGCAAGATTTTTTTTAGATATAGAAGAGATTATTCAAAAATGTATAAGAAAAGGCTAAGAAATCAGAAGAGCTAAAACAATCTTGACAAAGAAGAATAAAGTGATGAGGAAGCTCTCTACCCAATAAGATGTAGAGTATAGCAATAATAATCAAGACAGTGTGATACCTGAGCAAAAACAGACATATATACATCAATGGAACAGAAGAGAACCCCAAAATAGACCAATCCAAATACATTCAACTGTTTTTTGACAAAAGAGTAAAAACAATTCAGTGGAGGAAGGATAGTCTTTCAATAAATAGTAATGGGAGAACTGGACATCCAGAGGCTAAAAAAAAGACTCCTGACCTAAACTTCATAACTATATATAAAAATTAATTCACAGTGAATCATGAATTGAAGCATAAAATTATAGAACTTTTAGAAGAAAACAGGAGAAATCCTTCAGAATCTAAGCAATGGATTCTTGGACTTGGCACCAAAAGCATGCTCCTTACGAAAATAGACTGGCCATCATCAAAATTAAAAATGTTTGCCCTGCAAAAGACCTTCTTAAGATGCAAAGATGGCTGAGAGAAAAATGTTTGCAAATCATATATCTGAAAAGGTCTTATATCTAGAATATATAAAGAACTCTAGAAACTCAACAATAAAAATCCAATATTCTGATTAAAAAATGAACAAAAGACATGGACACTTCACCAAAAAGGAAATCCGAATAGCAAATAAGTACACAAGAAGACATATGATATCACTAGCCATTAGAGAAATGCAACTTAAAACTACAATAAGATTATCACTATATACCTGTTCGAACAGCTAAAATTTTAAAATAGCAATATTAATAAATGCTGGCAAGGATGTAGAAAGATCCCATACATTGCTGACAGCAATGTAAAATGGTGTAGCTACTCTGGAAAACAATTTGGAAGTTTCTTAAGTAACTAAACATGTACTTGCCATACAACTCAGCAATCTCACTCATGGATATTGACTGCAGAGAAATGAAAACTTTTATTTACACAAAATCCTGTACACAAATGTTCATAAGCCCTTTATTGGTAATAGCAAAATTCTGGAACATACCAAAGTCCTTCAATAGCTGAATGGCTAAACAAAGTATGTATTAATATATCATCACATACCATTCTGGAAATGACAAAATTATAGATAGAGAACAGGTTGTCAGGGAACAAGGAGGAGTATTGGGGTGGGATGGGATTATAAAGGGGTCAAGAGGGGCTTTCTTTGCAGTGATGCAGCAGTTCTGGATCTTCACTGTGGTGGTAGTCACATGAATTTATATACGGGATAAACTGCTTGGAACTACACACACACACACACACACACACACACGTGCATGCGCGCGCGCGAGTGCAGATTAAAATAAAAGGGTGAAAAGTGAGTAAATTCAGTACTCTAGTTAACAGGAATATACCAATGTCTATTTCTGGGTTTAAATGTCTTACAAGGGCCGGGCACGGTGGCTCACGCCTGTAATCCTAGCCCTCCGAGAGGCCGAGGCGGGTGGATCCTTTGAGCTCAGGAGTTCGAGAGCAGCCTGAGCAAGAGTGAGACCCCGTCTCTACTAAAAATAGAAATGATATGGACAACTAAAAATATATATAGAAAAAATTAGCTGGGCATGGTGGTACATGCCTGTAGTCCCAGCTACTTGGGAGGCTGAGGCAGGAGGATTGCTTGAGCCCAGGAGTTTGAGGTTGCTGTGAGCTAGGCTAACGCCACTGCACTCTAGCCTGGGCAACAGAGTGAGACTTTTGTCTCAAAAAATTAATTAATTAATTAATTAAATTAAAATAAATGTCTTACCAGTACTTTACAAGATGTCTAGGTTATCATAACTAACTTTAAATTATTTTAAAATTGTATGTGGTCTTTTTTAATGTTTCAAATATTTTTTTAAAGCAGGTATTTCCCAGCACTTTGGGAAGCTGGGGCAGGAAGATCACTTGAGCCCAGGAGTTTGAGGTTGCAGTGAGATATGGTAACACTGCATTTTAGCCCAGGCAACAGAGTGAGACCCTGTCTCAAAAAAAACAGCAGATGCTGAAAAGTTTACAATGGTTATAATACTATGCTGAAGGAATCAACAAACAAGTGTGAATCTAAAAAAAGTATCTGTAATTCACTGAAAAATAATATTTCTCACAATGCAATTATTTTCAAATTTTGATTAATTTGTGTATCAAGCAAAAATGATAAAATACCTTTTCCCTCAGTAATGATTTAAGTTAAATTAAACTAAAGAGGTAAATTAAAACTAAGATATAAGTAACAAGAGACCTGAGCTCTGCATTATCTGTGGGACCTTGTGTAAGTCACAATCTCTCTGAAATACAGTTTCTTCATCAACACACTGAAGGAATTAATTATACTTGTCAATCTTCCAGCTCCAAAATCCTATATTCTAATATATACTTCATAACCTCTGACCAATAATCGTTCTGATGACAACTCTGGAAGATTTGTAACATATGATATGAAAATACCAATTACATTATAAATAACTTTCATAGGTTTAAATCATTTGGGAGAATGTTATTCTCAATATATTAGGTTAGAGTTTCTCAACATTAGCACTATGACATTTTGTACTGGATAACTTCATTGCTGTGAGGGCTATCATGTGCATCATAAGATGTTTAGCATGCACCCACTAGATGCCAGTAGAATCCCCCAGCATGACAACCAAAAATGTCTCCAGATATTGACAAAATCACCTCTGGTTTGAGAACCATTGTACTAGATCAAAAATTTCCAGGGTTTTCTAAAGATGGGAAGCAAGAAGAAGCAACACTGTTTTTGTTTTGTGATACAGGAGGAAAGGCTAGGAATGTTTTCTAACAAAACAAGAAGGTCCAATTGCAACTCATACACTATAAAAAGAAAAGGTGCCCTTTGTATGAGGCCTACTGAAAACATATTACCTGTGGCTAATGCAGTAACAATGAGAATAAAAGTATACAAAGCTGTGAGGGAAACCTACAGGTATTCCATCCTTAACTTGTTAAGCACTCCTAATAAAGAAGTCCAATGGTTTTTAACAGAGATTAATGAAATTAACATAATTCCTCTTCTCTCTAGCATTTGCGGAGTCTAAACATTCTCAAATTACTCTCTATTCTGTAACATGGAGAATATCCACAAAAAAAAACAAATCTACTCACACTCACATACTGTAAACATCTATCTGTTTTAATCATATGTAAATGTGGTACAAATCCCATTAAACATAACACTGAGGAATATCTTCATGTCTTTTGTATTTTTAAAGAAAAGTCAAAGAAATCCAGTGTGGAGAAATTACATTTAAATGTTACAACAGAAAAGTAAATGTTCACACATTCACTTTTTGGCTCAGCCATATTTACACCAAACAGACAAATACCCAGTTTCCTTAGTCTATTCTTGGATTGGTCACCAGACTGGGAATAAGAGACCCAGAGTCTATTCCCAACTGCAAAACAGACTGGTAATCTTAAACAAACTATTCACTCAGGTTAAGGTTCTACACCGTATCATGCTGACAATACTGAAAATCTGCCCAGAAACAAGCACAGAGAAACCCAGGACTTCCTCCTGCACCCAAAGGACAACTGCAAACATATTTTTAGATTTAGCAACATTTAACATACTTGAAATTTCAAAACTGTGTGCCTTCACCATTGCCCTCTATAAAATTAAGAAATGCTGTTTTTTAAATCACATCCTGCCCAATTTTGCAAAATTTTATATGCAAACTAAACAAATCATAATTATTATGTAAAACAAAAAAGCTGTTTTAAATTCAAGCTGTTGAGAAGAGCTTCAACGTTTACATTTCCTAACTCTAGCTTTTAGTCTACTATACAAATAGTTCTTTCCTGGCACTGTAAAAAGTGCTGGAGAGCAAAAGTTTGCCCCATAGCCTAATTCTGGAAAGGCCGTAGGATTGTTCTTACCACTAAACATGCAGGTTTTACTAGCCCAACCAATATAAGGACACAGGCGTACATTTTTTTGCTCTTGATACCAAGTAAAAAACTGTTTGTCTAGTAGACCAAGTTACCCGCTGACCTTTTCGCAGACATGAATCTGTAAACAAAATGCAGTCCAATAGAAGATTCGTAAAAACAAGGATAGGAGGGAAAGAAGGGTGTCCACTAGCCTTCGGAGGCCCCCGCTGTCAGGCAGACACTTGTTAGCTGCAGCGGAGAGGCCACTCACAAAGTTTCCCATCTCGCTGGGAGAAGGAACACTGACTCTGCGCCAGCAGGGCAGGCCCGGAAGACACAGTGTCTGGGAGCCCCGGGAGCCGTGGGGCCCCACCACCGTCGAGCCCCTAGGCGCGCCAGCCACCCGGGCAGGAAAAGCCCCGGCTCCTCCGCCACCTCTCAGCACACGGGAAGGCGCACACACCGACGGGCACGAGCACGCACGCACGCGCGCGCGCGCACACACACCCCTAAGTGCACACACGCACACACGCACGCGCGTGCACGCACACACGCACGAACACAAAAGGAAGCCGCGGAGCCACTACCTCCCTGCACACAAGCACACACGCACACACGGAAGCCGTGGGAGCCGCGCGCGGAGGTCTGCCCGCGCATTCAGCAAAAGCCCCTCCTCCCAGCCCCAGCCGCGAGGGCCCCGGGGCCTGCTCACTGAATGGAGCGCCCCCTCGGGGTGCGGTGACTGCACAAATCCCCACCGCCACCACGCAGCTCCACGCCGCCACTCCGCCAGCCGCCAAGTGGGCCGTCAGCAAAGTACGGCCCGTGAGGCTGGTCGGATCCGGCCTGCGCTCGAAAAGCCCAGGGAATATGAGGGCTCCCTACTTCCTGGGTTTCTCAAGAAATAAAAATATTCCACTTAATTATCCTTGTAAAACTCCGCACCTCTCCAAACCGTGGCCAGTTTAAGCCCCTTTCCTTCCTGAACTAGCAATCATAAGTAGATTCCAACACACCACATAGCAAACCCTTGTAATATCACACAGCCTTACAATAAGAAATCTTTCAGTAACCTCTCCCTTAATCCTTCCTTTCTCTTCTCCATACCTTATTCATTTTTGTTTTCCCTTGCCTTGCTGTTTTTAACGTAAGAGCTGTATTTTTCCCAAAGAAAAATCTTCTCTAAACCATCTTTCCGTTTTACTCTTTTGAAATTTACTTTTCTAGTATCTGTAGCAACAAGTTTCATAAATCCCTTCCATTACATCTCCCACTTGGCTATTCAAAATCTCACAACTAACTTTTGTAATTTTTATCAGCTCCTACCAAAATATTTCATAAATAACTTTCTCGATCACTGCATTTTTGTCTGTTCTTTCATTCCCTCAAAGCTAACACTTTCCAACTTAACACACAAATCTACCCCAAACTGCCCTCAAATTTTGTGAACTTATTCCAGAGAAGGCACCACAGTCACTAACAAATTCATTTCCTAAGCAAGCCCCCAACAATGATCTTTCCAAATATTCTCTAACAGTTCATTTGAATCGCTAATAACTCAAGACTACCAGGCCCATTTCCCTAACAACTAATTATATAACCTAATCAAATGAACAAATTCTCTCTACCATTATATGTATCTACATATACAGCTGTGTACATATGACAAGCACACATAAACAGGATCCTGCAGAACACCAAAGTGTGTGTTTCATTCTAATACCTTGGATATTGGCTCTTCTCAAATTTACAAGAAAAACTCCTCCATGACAATCTAAATTTTCAGGCATCCAACCCCTATGTTGTGAAGTCATTTTATCAATGTCAAATCAATATACTTATCACTTAAAACATATCTCTTCCATCAGTCTAACTCATACAATCTACCCAAATATTCAGAACACACCCCAACTCAACAAGGCCCAGGTATATGTACGGGGCAGGTCCTGGAAACAATTCTTGACCAAACCATGCAGGGCTACTGCCTGTTACAGCCATGTTTTTTCAATTGAGCAAAGTGACATCCCTAGGCCCTCTTAGGTCTTCAAAGCTCTGGGTCTCCATAGATCCTTCATTATTAAATTTGGTGAATGACTAGATATAGAAGTTAAGGGAGACAAAAGTGGTGAATGCCCCAGGGCTAGATGCTAAAACCAATCGTGACACAGAACTACACTAGGGTGAAACACCAATACTATGTATTTTGTACCTTGTCATATTTTTCTCACTGCCATTTCATGTTTCTGCCTTAAATATGTTCTCTCTCTCTGAAATACAAACTAACATCAAAAACTCTGATCTGGGCCGGGCACAGTGGCTCACACCTGTAATCCTAGCACTCTGGGAGGCCGAGGCGGGTGGATCGCTCGAGGTCAGGAGTTCGAGACCAGCTTGAGCAAGAGTGAGACCCCGTCTCTACTAAAAATAGAAAGAAATGATCTGGACAACTAAAAATATATAGAAAAAATTAACTGGACATGGTGGCGCATGCCTGTAATCCCAGCTGCTCGGGAGCCTGAGGCAGGAGGATTGCTTGAGCCCAGGAATTTGAGGTTGCTGTGAGCTAGGCTGACGCCATGGCACTCTAGCCCAGGCAACAGAGTGAGACTCTGTCTCAAAAAAAAAAAAAAAAAAAAAACTCTGATCTGAACAGGGAGAGTAAGGAAAGTATTCTTTGCTCAGAGGCTGAAATAGTCATGTGAGGAATATAACACAAATACAAAAGAAGGGGCAAAGACAACATTGGTCCCTTAGTGGCTTAAAAATGTCAGTTGCCAGGACCATGGCAAGGGCCTGATGGACAATCTCAAAACCACAGTAAGGTAATAAGCACTTGAGAGTCAAGTCTTCGATAGTACAAGGGAAAAGGAGATGGAAGACAAAGTTTGACAAAAATGAATACTACTACAGAACTAACTAGACAAGCTAAAGTTTGGGAGAAGAGACACAAGCCAATGAATAAGGGGCTTGGTCCAGGTCTTAAATATCGTAAATGAAAGTAAGTGCGTGGAAGATGACAAAGGTTTCAAACCATAAGGTTATAATGCTCAAGATTTAAAACAAAAAAAGCAAAGTTTCAGTTTTAGGTATATTTTGTTTCTGGAATTGGCAAGACAGTTCCTTTGGAGATGTTCAATAAATGATAAATAAGAACTAAAAACAAGCCACAAAAGCATATTTAGAACTGTATATCAGGAGTCACCTATATACAGGTAATAAATGAAATGGGAAGACAGAACAAACCAGCTTCCTAAAAATACTAAGAAAACATATGAGATTAAAGTCATTATAGACTTCATCAAGGAGTTGTCTTGGGCTAAAATAAAAAAAGAAAAAGGAAAAAAAAAGTCATTATAGACAAAAAAGAAAAGAAAAAGGCCATTTTAGATTCCTTAAGACAGCAGTCCCCAACCTTTTTGGCACCAGGGACCAGTTTCATGGAAAACAATTTTTCCAGGGAATGGTTTCAGGATGATTCAAGCACATTACACTTATCGTGCAAACCTCTCCACTAATGATACTCTGTTTTTATAGCCGCTCCCCAGCACTAGCATCACCGCTTCAGCCCCACTTCAGATGACCAGGCATTAGATTCTCATAAGGAGTGCACAACCTAGATCCCTCCATGTACAGCAGGGTTCACGCTCCTATGAGAATCTAATGCTGTGGCTGAACTTGCAGGAGTGGGAGCTTATGCGGTGACTGGAGTGATGGGGAACAGCTGTAAATACAGATGAAGCTTCACTTGCACCACTCACCCTCCTGCTATGCAGCCTGGTACAGTTGGGGACCACAGCCTTAAGACATCTTCTTCCAAGCATCCACCCCATTCTTTCTACTTTTTACCTAAACCTCTTTACATATACAAATTATTGCCAATTTTTTCAAATACAAAGTTTGATGTGGTTTTAAAGCACTCAAGTAGAGATCAACAATCTCAATGTCTCTATCAGGAATGGTATTTTTAAAAATAGATATACATGATATACTGCCACCTTTTTAATATCCTGGGTGGCACAGACAGTTCTTACTTGCACAGAGAAGGAATAGGCTCCTGGCATTAGTTATTTCCTAGGTAGGTAGCATGTCTTCTCCATATTCTCTTCGCTATACGCTACTCCTCTCCTCTCTTCACCTTATTCTTATTCACATTCAAGTCAACTCCAACCTCCTCATTCATTTCCAGTCCATCTATTTACCAGCTTTTCTCAGTTTGTCCATGTTCTATTGTCAACGAACTGCCGTACCTCTTTTGCCTTTTGCCTCCACCTCATCTTTAATACACCTCCACTTCTTCTTTTCTTTTCAATGTCTCATGTCTAATCCACAAATATTTCTCAGCTGAATTTATATCAGTGTATTAGAAATGAATGGTTATGAGTTTGCAAGTAAAATATTATTTATTTTATAAATAAAGAAATTGAAAGAACTGGTATGTAACAAATCCATCTATTTCTCTCAATCCCCATGTTACAAAACTCAGATCACTATCATCTCTTGCCTGGATTTCTGTGACCATCTCATCTTACCTTAAGCTTGACTTTTCCTGGACAATCTCCTTCTTTCATGGCTTAGCTATATCATTCTCCTACTTCTCCAGCTTAATAAAAGAACTTACTGCTTCTTGTTCCCAGTGCCACTCCCACTGTTATCCTAGCACCAAAAAAAAAATTGTTTGCAGTTTGCTTTTTTTAAAACCTTCATCTGCACTTCACCTAGCCACACATATACTGAAAACAGATCATCAACTGAAAGTGCTGTACCACTTGGACTGTAACTTCAGAGATCCCCGTTTTTTTTTTTAAACCACAACCACTTTATGTTCTAGTTGTACACTTGCTCTTTACCTTTCTCTGGCTTCACTTGTCTCCCTACATAATTTAAACCTGTCTATCAGCCATTTTAACACTGCCCTCTCCAGAATATCATGACCTTCCATTATACTCACTACACATCTCCCCAGTGATAGACAATCCTCACCATCTGTTTTCTCCACACCTACGCACTGGGTGTTAAGCACCACCAGAATGCTATAAAATCTTGAACAACAGATTTATTCTAAATACAACTCTCTACCTCATTGACTAATCAAAATCATTTTCATATTTAAATCCTTAATCCCATCAAATACTCAATCTCTTCCATAAAATTCCCTCACATCACACCTTCTCACCTTCTCCACCTGTAATCAAATCCTCTTCACAGTTTCTAAAAAGCTGTATCTTCATCCATCTGTTACTTCTTGTCTCCAGTTTTGGAATAAGAGTTGTTCCTCTTTCTTAAACTAAACTTCTTAATTCAATTCCTACTTTCATTGCTTCCATATTTATCCAACCCACTCAGCAAAGCCCCATGCATTCTGGTCTCTGAACCATTCTCTTGAAGACCACACACACAAAAAATCTATGTACCAAATCCTATGACTGACTACCCAAGTCCTTATCCTCTCTTTGGCAATGACACTTGACCCACCTACCTTAGTTTATGTCACTGTACCACATGATTCTACTCTGATCTCTCTGTTTTTATTCTATCTCTAGTAACTACCACTCCTTTTCCTAACCCAAATTGTGGGTAATTCCCCAAATTCTGTCCTGGAGCTTCCTATAATTCTCTCCCACTCAGGGTCTCATCCCTTAGCACTGCTTCTACATTTTCATTGCTCATATGGAAATCTTTCCCCAGCTCCCAAAAATAATCTTTAACCCATCACCCTCTCCTACAATCTGATTTATTCCTGAGGAATCAGAATGTATAATGATTTCTTTTTAACTAGGTTTTCAATTAACACCTCAATTATCAGTCCAAATAATTTCACAACCATCAGTACTCCACCAAATCCAGAATTAGTAGCTTCAATTATCAACTCTATGTATGTATTCCCAAATCTCTATTGGACCTCCTTCCTCAACTCCAATCTAGTATTTTTAACTCTAGCTAGATAACTCCCCCTGGATATTTTCATTGGCACCTCACACACTAGTCAATATGTCTTAAAACACCAAAGCAGTTCTGCTAACTGATACAGTAATTTCTGTTAATGGCACCACCATTCTCAGTCATCCAGATGAAAAGCCCTAGAGCTTCCCTTAACTTTTCTTTTTCTCCACTGTTTCCCCAAAACCCATTTGCCATCAAACTCTTCCATTCTTTCTTTGAGTTATTTCTTACATCTATCCCTTTCCTTTTATTCACACTATCACTATCCCAACTTAGGCCCTCAATACTTCACACTTTTGCCATGGACTTCTAACTTTTTGTCTCCCAGTAACCAGGCTCTCTTCATTACAAAAAAGTAAGATCACCAGATTAGTATTCTTAAGTCCCCTCTTACTTCCCCACTCAAAAATCGTCAGTGGTTCCCCAAAACATACTAACTCAAAACTCCTTAGACTTCAAAAAAATATAAACCATCCAATTGTCCAACAATCATGGTATGGATAAATGCACTGGGGTATATTCATACAATGGAATCTCACACAGCAATTAAAAAGAATGAACTATTGCTATATGTAACATGCATGAATCTCACAAACGTGCTGGTTGAGCCTAAGAAACCAGACCTCCACTTACACGAAATTCAAAAACACACACTACTACCCTGTTATAATAGAAGTCAGAATAATAGTTACTTTTGGTTGGAGGAGATATCAACTTGGAAGAGACATATGAGGGAGCCTTCTGGGATGCTGGAAATATTCTATATATTAAACTGGGTGGCAGCTATATAAATGTATACCTAAGGAAAATTCATTAACCTTAAGATTGGAGTACTTTATGGTATACATTTCAATAAATAAATTCTCAAAAACTAGTTTAGTCTGAATTTTGAGATTTTTCTACCTACTTTCCAGCTTCCGTTCTTCAACACAAACCCTAAATTACAGCTAATCTAGGCCACTAACCCCTAAACATACCCAGAACTTTTCTCACTGTCACTCATAACACTCCCTTTTCTTGGAATTCCAACTCTCACCATCTTGCCTACTGTATAATCCTATTTATCCTTCAAGGTCTAAGCTGCACACCAACTTCTCTACAGAGCCAACCCTGATCAAACTGCCATAGTACTTGTGTCATAGACAGATGTGTATACATTTTTGTCCCTGGATAAATTCCTGAAGAACATAGACTGTGTCATATATAAACATGTATCCTTCACACCGCCTACTATAGAAACCTTGCACACAGGAAGTATAAGAAAATATCCCATGAATGAAAAGTCCATCAAAAGCACCTTCAATCTAACCTGTCCTTCTCATACCCATCCATCACTGTCTCTACTCATAATTCATTCCACAATTTACATATTAAATTATTCAAAAAATAATTGAGCACCACTACATGAAAGAAACTATAACTATCTAGTCTAATGTGCCCCACTAAACTACCAAAAACGTAATCCAATTTTGCTTGCTGCCATTTGAATGTTTCCACAACTCTAAATTTCCAGTCATCTTCCCCTCCTCACTGCTTCCAATCACATCCTATTCCCTCATTCTAATCCTACTGCTACCAAAATTCAAGCCCTTCTTAGTTTCTGCAGTAGCTTCCTAACTCGTCTTCTCATCTCCAATCTTACCCTACCACCACACTGCTCCCAATCTATCCTGTAAGGTACAGCTACTGTCAGATTAAATTATCTAATATACAGTCCTTGACTCAATTCTCTACTCAAAAAAGTTCAACAGCTATACATTAATGATAAATGCTAACATACTTTAGTCCTATGTTAACACACTTTAATCCTCAAGTCCTCACAATAACCGTTGCCAGGAAGGTATGATGATTATCAATTTCCTGATGAGAAAACTGAGACTCAGAAAAGAAGCAATTCTCCACAATCACAGAGCGGGTAAATAGACAGGCCAAGACTAAAAACCAGCTTCTGTGTGCTTACTGAGCACAACATCATATCAAATATAAACTACTTAGCTTAGCTTTCAGGGCCATCAATTTTCTACCCAACCCTGACTGACTCTCCCTACCCTGTATCATTTTATGCCTTATTCATGAACTCCGTGTTCAAACTACAGGTTGTGATCAACTATTTAGTTTGTCATGAAATCAGTTTAATGGGTAACAACTAGATTTGTTTTTCCCCTCAGGCAGCTTTTTTTCTTTTTAGTCAAACAGAATAGAATAGATAACATCCAAGTGCATCCAACATGGAAAGGACAGTTATTGTATTATGAAACTTTTTGTTTTACATATACACACAAACATAAATATATGCATATATTAGGTGATAATGTGACATGTATTTCTTACTGTGGATCATAACTTAAAAATTAAAAACTAACTCACCATTCCCCACATATCCTAGGCTCCTCACCTCCAAGCCTTTGCTTATGTTAACCCCCCAGGTTGGAAAGCTCTCTTTCAGTTACCTCTGCCAGTCAGAATCCTTACTCATCCCTCCAAAGACTGGCTAAAATTCTATTCCTACACCACTAAAATGTGGTCTCAGATTTTTCCCTAGTCGAATGCATTTTTATCTTTAACTTCAGTAACATTTGGTATTTTTCTTTTTTTTTTTTTTTTTTTTGAGACAGAGTGTCACTTTGTTGCTCGGGCTAGAGTGAGTGCCGTGGCGTCAGCCTCGCTCACAGCAACCTCAAACTCCTGGGCTTAAGCAATCCTACTGTCTCAGCCTCCCGAGTAGCTGGGACTACAGGCATGCGCCACCATGCCCGGCTAATTTTTTCTATATATATTTTTAGTTGTCCAGATAATTTCTTTCTATTTTTAGTAGAGACAGGGTCTCGCTCAGGCTGGTCTCGAACTCCTGACCTCCAGCGATCCACCCGCCTCGGCCTCCCAGAGGGCTAGGATTACAGGCGTGAGCCACCGCGCGCAGCCGACATTTGGTATTTTTCTTACGATAACATTTATGATCATAGTGTAGGTATTTGTGTACAAGTCCAGCTCCCCTACTAGAATATAAATCCCAAAGGATTCATTCCTGACTTCAAATCATTATCGGCTTTTGGATATGACAAATGTGCATTATCTATTAAACAGAGAAAATTCACCCCATCATTTTCTGAAATCCTGTATAAATCAACATAATAACTTCTCCTACATTCCAAACTTCTGTTAACTCTCATCCTCAAACAGCCTTACTACCTTCCTCCTCAAAATAGCCCTTTCAAATAATCCTCTTTACCTTCCATCTTCTCATGCTTTCTTTAAACATAACCTGTCATATTTCAATAATCTTTTCCTTCTCTCAGAATCATCCTTTCCATCAGATATCACCTTTCCTTCCCCATTTGCTTATCTTCCACCTTATTCCTAGTTCTCTAACATCCATACTGACTGACGGACCTTATATGCTTTAAAGATTTTTCTCTCTTCATCTTCTTTTCAATTAGACAGTCTCGAATTATTTCCATTCATTTCTAGCGCACATATGTTTGTTAGCCCCAGTAAGTACTCTACAGAAAAAAGGCAGGTTATAAATAAATGAAAAAGAAACAGAAAACATATAGATAATTCAGAGCTCCTAAATTATCTCAAACATCATCTCATTCATTCATTTATTCAACAAGCTTGTGTCTACTGGACACATACCCTCAGTTTTCTGTCTATACTGTAATTCAGAAAGCAGCTTTGAGAAAAGCATGCAGGAAAATGCCAGGATAAAACGGCCAAGTTGACTCATGCTCTTCAGTTACAGAGACCAAGTAATTTGTGGGGTGCAGGCTCAGAAAAGAACTATAAGTTACACTCGACATAGATGAAAACAGACCCCACAATTGTTTCAAGGGGTTCAACATCTACCCAACAAATGTGAATTTGAAAAGGAACAAACCAGTAGGAGTAGCTAAAATGAAACAGGCAGAAAGCATTCAGACAAAAATAGATCCAGACTCTAGGTTCATTCTAGGGCTGCAAGAGAAATTTGGAGCCATTTAGTTCCTCTCTGAGATCCCGAAGGAATCCTTTCAAATATCTAGCTAAAGTATGGTTCACTTAAATCCTTTTGCCAAACCTTAGGCAATGTTCATTTCTCCGTTTCCTGAAC
Organism: Lemur catta; assembly: GCF_020740605.2. NCBI lineage: Eukaryota > Metazoa > Chordata > Mammalia > Primates > Lemuridae > Lemur > Lemur catta. The sequence continues at coordinate 220,688,862 of NC_059128.1, read as the reverse complement.
TCCAACAGTACTTAGTATCTGTAAAACTCATTTGTGAACTTAATCATAAACTATTTCAAGGTAATGAAACTGTTAACAAACATACCCAGATTTATTTACACATTGCAGTATGGTCCTCTTTAAAATAAGTTACCTTGGGAGGCTACCACTTATTCATTTATTCACTCCATCCATCCATCTGATGCAGTCAACCAATATTTTAGTGCCTAACTACAATGTGAAGATATCACCACTGTTCAATATATTTCCCACTTCCTCTATGGGAGTGTATTCCAAAATCAGTTAATAAGTCAACCCAAGAAACTCATTCCTATTTCTGTCACTAACTAAATTTAAAGCAAAAGTATTCTTTATCTACTCTATTTGATACTGGCTGATGTTCAGTATTTGTAAAAATCAAATCTTCCAAAGTGAAAAGAGATGTCACCAATGAGATTATTCAGAATAAGATTATGCCTTGAATTATTTATAAATGTGCCACCCTGAAGGGATTATGAACTCCTAAAGGATAGAGAACATGTTTTACTCACCTCTATAGGCCTCCTCCCCCAAAAGCACACAATAGGTACTCAATAAAATGGTAAATTGTACACAATTGTGCCAGAGGCTCAGAAGGTAATTCAGAAAAGGTGTTCCAAAAAAGTTCTGAACACTAGTACTGAAAATGGCTTCCAAAATATAAAAATTCTCACCTGGAGATATAATTTTGATATTTGTTTTTTAAAAATCTATTTTCTAAAATCTTACACTATTACTGAATTATTTCACATCTGTCTTTCTCTCCCAAAAGAATGTAAATACTATAAATTCCTTGAGGGGAGAAGCTTCATCTAATAGTTTTTGTTATCTTAAAAATGAATTAAATCAAATCAGATAGATTGTTAAAACAGCTAAAAACCTCTAAACAGTCCTTTATGCCTCAGGTAAGAAAATCCAAATTAAACCAGTGCCCTGATCCAGAACAGATTTTACTCCAGATTAAACTAGTCTCAGATTACAAGAGATGCTTTGGTCTCACCCCTTCCATGTTTTTGCAGGAGTGTTACAATTCCATTTTAATCCATCTGTCTTCTTCCCTTAAATCTAAAGGTACTCCCCAGTTGGCTATTCCTTTTGTCCCTCACACTCTCAAACACACACACGCAAAATTCTGTCTATGATACCCCTAGAACAGTCAGCAATGTCATACAATCCCACTACTATTACCAATAGTTAACACTACTTTCTATCAGTCATTCAACAGGTATTTATTAAGCATTTAAGAATCAAGTTGTTGTGAGTTTTTCCAGAAATCAAAGAAAGTCTCAGCTCTAGAGCAAGTCACAATCTACCATTTGCAACACAAAGAAAGAATAATCCCTATAAGCAAATACAAAATTTAGCAGTACATAATGTACACGTGAATTCTGTTGCTACTGAAATGTAAGGAAGACTTTCAAGAGGTGTCATTACTTAAAGAAGACTTCCTAAAAGAAGTAGAGCAATATCTTTCTATCTCCCAGTATCCATCACACTGACTTGCACCTCAGCACACAAATTTCAAAAGCACAATTTTATGACTCTTCCTACTATATGAGCAGTATAGTTTTCTTTCACCCCATTCCCAACATATTAGTGACTTAAACATGCTAATTTCCTTATAACTGCCACAAATTTCAGTCTCAGACCATAAGATAAATCTTCACATCAACTATGTCCAAATGCCGTTAGAATTCTTTACCTTTTCCTCAGTCTCCCCGCAAATTATCATAGCTTCCATCAAACCCTGTCCCCCATCCTTTGACTCCCCTTCTTATCACATTTCCCCACCTTTCCTTTCCCACAAAAAAAAGAAACACTCATGTCCACACCAATCCATTCCTTCCTGAAAACATAAGAATTGCCACAGAAGTCTGGAAAGAGCATTTAAGGGTCACTTTAATACATTTCCAGATTTTCCACACTAAAACTATCCAGAAGACTATCAAAGAATACTGCAACCTGGTAACTAGTTTCAAGATGAACAATTAAACCAGTGCCCCACTCCAGAACAGATTTTACTCCAGATTAAACTAGTCTAAGATTAGAACAGACACTTTGGTCTCACCCCTTCCATGTTTGTGCAGGATTGTTACAATTCCATTTTAATCCATTCTGTCTTCTTGCCTTAAAGGATTGTCAAACAACTCCTCCTCATCTCTAACCAGCAAATCTTATGCTGTAAAGATGTTGTTTCCTACAACACAGTCTTTCGTATAGGTCCATCCACATTTCCCTTTATCATCTCACTAGTATTTCCAATCTAATTTTAAATGCTCTCTCTACTTCAGGAAAGCCCTTTCTAGTCTAACTCCTCATCTAATACAAGGGAGAAGACAAGAGACACAGCTTAAGGATACCAGACTCTAACATGAAGGTTGAAGCATATTATTTAAAGACACAAAGATATTGCATAAAAGAACTAATAACTATCAAAGGTTGGAAAAGATGAGGAGAAAGGGGAGTATGTCAATGACACAAATCCTTTTCATCATGGAAGTCTTCTGACTCCCTGACAATGTCATTTTGATAAATCAAGAAATAACAGTATATGCCTATTACTTGGAGACCTGGAAAAAAGCATAAAAACTATAAAAAATAATGCTTAGAAGTAGTAGCCTTTGGAAAAGTTGGGACTGCAATGGACACGTGAGAAGGTGAGACAAGGGCTACTGCTTTTCATTATAAGTCCCTTCAGAACAATTTTTTTAAATCACATCCATGCATTACTTCATCATAATTTAAAGAGGAGAAAAACAATAATGACATACTATATTTAAGTGCACTCTATTTACAAAAATGGAAAGAACAGATAATATACAGGCCGGGCGCGGTGGCTCACGCCTGTAATCCTAGCACTCTGGGAGGCCGAGGCAGGTGGATCGCTCAAGGTCAGGAGTTCGAGACCAGGAGAGCAAGACCCTGTCTCTACTAAAAAAAATAGAAAGAAATTATCTGGCCAACTAAAATATAGAGAGAGAAAAAATTAGCCGGGCATGGTGGCGCATGTCTGTAGTCCCAGCTACTCGGGAGCCTGAGGCAGGAGGATCGCTTAAGCCTAGGAGTTTGAAGTTGCTGTGAGCTAGGCTGACGCCATGGCACTCACTCTAGCCCGGGCAACAGAGCGAGACTCTGTCTCAAAAAAAAAAAAAAAAAAAAAAGAACAGATAATATACAGTGCTGGTGAGGGGAAGGGAAGGAAAACTGGTTCTGTCAAACTATGATGACAATAAAAACGGGTACATGATACTATGTAAGAAAGCCCTTTAAAAGAATAAGTCTAAATGTACTGACAGAAAGTTTTCCAAATTTTTAAAATAATCCTGGATTACTTCTGAGAAAATTTGTAATAAAAGAAAGCCCCTCTCCATTTTAATGCTAAATTATCATCCTCCTTTAGAGATATTTGCTAAAGGAATGAATGATTGAATTTTCCCTTCCCTCTCCAAATTTCATACCATCTCTCCCATTAATCCCCTTACCCTCTACTTCCATAAAAAGATTTTTCATACTTCACATGCATATTACCATCTCTCACATGCATATTACCATCTCTCGTCAGTTGAAGAAATATGACAAGGTAATGGATATATAGTTTTTTCTTAATAACAAAAGGTGAATAACATCCAGGTAAATTTTTTAAGATTATTGTTCTAGCCCAGAGTTCCCTCTTGGAAATCTGGTCTGGTGTGAGCTCAGCAAATCCAACAGAGAGAGCTTGGTTCATTTCCTGATGTAGAGATGCTAATCCTCCCTCCAACCTGGCTCTAGAATCATCCAGTCTCTTCAAGTTCCCCTAGACCTCATAACCAGTTTTGACCTCCCTGCAACCTAAGATCAAAACAGATATTCTAGATCCTACATTCTGCAAGCCCCACACTTTGTTGGCTGGTACATTTCCTTCAAAACTACCATGCCTCAATGAGACAGTACTCACTCTCACCAGAGAAGGACTCTCTAACAGCTCACATCAGGAACTATGAATGCCAAAAGATCTCCCACCATCCCCAGAGTTATAGAACGAATCTAGCCAACTAGAGCAATTTATGTAGCTAAAAATGGAGCCTCCAACGAACGGCCACCATGCATGTACCCCCCCCAACATTAATTATAATCTTATGTACTGCAATCCAGGCTGAATAATACAGCACTAGCTCTCCTGGACCAGATAAGCTGGGCAGTAAAGAAGAAAATCGCCAACTCAAGTAATTTCCATTACAGCATTTGCCAGGCAGTGTTCACCCAGCCTCTGGTAAGTGACAATACTTCAAAATTGCTAAAATCTAAATTCCATGGCCTAGAGAATCCCCACAGGCCAGGCCCTTTCTCAAGGTCTGTTTCAGAGGTTCTCATATTCACCGGTACAAGTCTAAAATGTCTCAGACCAAACTACAAACTAAGGTCTAATTCTCAGTGACTCCACTCACAACCAAGACCCACACTTACCAGATGTCATACTGAAGAGCCCACACAGGTTCAGAACTAGGCCATCCTGGCCCATCTGGAATAACTCTTTAGTCCTTAGACCAATATTTATTATACTACATCTGTCTGTTCTATCATGCATTCCCTGCATCTTCTCTAATATTTAGCACTCCCTCTTGCTTCAAACGGTATCCTTTCTATTCACGGAAACTCCTCTATCCCTTCTTTCCTCTCCTTAGAAACGCTTCAGTTCTTTCCATAATGAAATACCTAACGTATCTGCACAATGAACACCCTCTAGAATCCTCAAGACTCCTCCACAGCCACCCCCTGCATTCCTCCACCTATCCGGCATCTTTCCTCCGGCCTCTCTCCCGGTTCACACTCCCACTATGTTTCCTGCAAGCATTCCCTTTTCTCCAAACCCTGCCCTTCCCTTCTCCCGAAGAGCACCTCAGGCAGCAACAGTGACTGAGGCCTGCGGTGCATAAAGCACTGCACCAGGCACGGTGGACAGAGATCTGGTGTCTCCTCAGCCTCTTCACGCCGACACCCAGCACCCTCTGGCCTCCCGGTGCAAACATCCCACCTCCTCCCCTACCTCTGACACCCCCCTCAAGCCTCGGAGGCCGACTTCTCGCCTCCGCCACCACCGTCATTATCCTTTCTCAACCCCTCAACCCACCATCCGCGCCCTGCTTCCTCACGTCCCCCAGCCAGCCCCTGCGTCTCCCTCGGCCTCAGCCGGCCCCCTGGCCACCCCCAGCCTCGCCGCGGCTCGCTCCCCCCGGGGTCAGGCCGTTACCGCCGCGCGCTCCCCCCGCGCGCCGCCCCCTCCCCCTCCCCCGCCCTCCCCCGGGCCCGGGCCTGCCAGGCCGAGCGCTTTACCGCGGGCGAGCGCCGAGTCGCGCGGTCACCGACTGCAGGCGGCCGCAGTCCCAACCTTTCTAGGGGCCTTGAGAGGAGGGGAAGGGGGGAGGGGGGAGAACTTTTGCTGTGGCAGCTTCGGCAACAGCTCCCACCCCTGCGCCTTTCTCCTCTTCCTCCCCCTCCTCCTCCTCCTCCTCTTCCTCCTTCTCTTCCTCCTCCCAGAGCAGTAGAGACGCAGACATGCCGCAGCTAGAGCGCCGCCGCGGTCGCCGCCACTGCCGGCTCGGTGCATTGTGGGAAGCCCCGCACACGGGAAGAGCTCCGCGGCGTCCGCCCTCGCCTGGCTCGGCGACCTGCCTGGGAAGACCCAGCGTGGCTTCGATCCTGGCGCCTGCGTGTCACCCGCCCAGGGCCGCGGGAGAAGCTGGCCCCGAGCCGCGGGTCCCCCAGGCTGGGCCCGAGAGGAAAACGCTTTGAAAAGGATCGGAACTGAGGAAATCTTTTCCAAAGGGTTTCCCCGCCTCAACCTTAATGCCTAGCGCTTCAGAAGTGGAGGACGCGGGGGTCGGGAGCGTTTCAGTCTCGGGGAAATGGAAGGGTGGGGGACCTAGGTGAAAGGTTATTTGCCAGAATTTCTTGGCTTTTTCGTTTGTCCGCTCTTACCTAGCTCTCTCCCAGACCAATTCCAGTCTTTGACCTCTACCACCCCAAATGCCACCTTTTCCGGAAGATGCAGCCCTGCGCCCTTGAAACTGGCAAACCCTGTTAGTGTTTGCAAACTGAGATGCAGGGTGTGAGCATAAAGATCAAGAGTTCGGGCCCTGGACCTTGTTGGGCAGAGTCTTAACATAGTATTTCCTTCTCAGTTCACTTGGAGCCCAAACCGTGTCAGTCTGTACGGCAAAGACTTGGTAATGATGTTTATAGAGCTAGGCTTGCACTGTTGTCTCATCCTTTGGGGAGCCTTTTAAGTAACATTAGCCAAATTGTGACCTTCTTAATGGTACCTTCATTCAACTAACATTTATTAGGCGCCCTAAGGTGCTTGTACATACTGCAGTGGTTTGCAGTTACTCATCTGTGTGTCCCCACCCTGGGTCAGCCATGTAACACAAAAGATGTTTGGTGAATGTTGAGTGATTATGAGCATCAGGAACTCGCTGTGGGATAAAACACTTTTTCATTGCGATTTCTTCATAATAATCTGAAGATTTTATTTAGCACTTGCCTGTCTGCAATATTTAAATATAACCTTTGAGGGGAGAGGAAAAAGAAAGGGCATTAAAATATCTATATAACCGTTTCTGCAGTTCTCCTTCCGTTGTCCACACCCACCTTCCCACCTCTTGCCAAGTGAATGTTCATTTGAATAGTGCTTTTTGGCTAAACTCCAAACTCTCGCATTATGCACTTGTGATGACACTGAATTAGATTAGTGTCTGCAAGGTTAATGTTCCCCCAGGCATTAACCTTAGTAAATCGTGATGCCTGTTTAGAAATAGCTGAGACCCAGAGTTTCAGCTTAATTTAGACACAGGTAACTAAGAAGAGCAAGGATAAGCCACAGTTCCACAATCAACTTTCCATGTGCTTTCTCCATTAAAAAATATAAATTTTAATAAGATGACAGTGCATATTCTGAATGTTAATTGCAACAAAACAGTGATACAAGCTACAGCAAGGGACAATTATCTGGAGGACAGCCTTCTGGCAACTTCTAGCACCTGCAATAGCATCAAATTCAGATGTTAAAATAAAAAACACCTCTGGCAGCAAAGAAGCACACTCTCAGTATTAGGCAATGGGAAAACTAATAACTGAAAAGGGTTGAAGTCCTGGAGATTACACCCAATGGGCTTGATTGATTGGTTACCATTAGGAATAGCTCTAGTTCTCTGTTCAGCACCATAACTAAGGAGCAGTAGAGAAACGACTGTCTAAAACCAACTGAATAAAGAGCACTATGGGGGTAGTGACAGCAGAAGTAATGGTGAGGAGCAAGTTTAGGCCCTTTATAGGTTAAAATTTTGGAAACATTTCTCAGCCCCAGTTTGCCTCTCCACACTCCTCCTGCTCACTTCCCCAAACACCAGCCCTAGGCATTCAGCCTACTTTCCTTTCCTTTTTGTTTTTTAACTTTTTGTTTTGAAATGATCATAAACTCACAAGAAGTTGCAAGAACGGTACAAAGAGTTCCACTACCCTTCACCCAGCTTCCCCCAATGGTGACATCTTATAAAGCTCTAGTAAAACATCAAAACAGTGTCAACCTAAATAACAGAGAGGCTTTCTGAACGAAAATGATGTTTTTTGGGAATAGAGTATTACAGTGGGAATATGAGTGCCATAGTAAACTATGGGCATATTTGGAAAGGTAAAGGAAAACAAAGGTTTTTAAAGGAAAAAATGAGGAGGATCACATAATTGTTATTAAGATAATTATTATCCTTGACTACAAAGATCAATAATAAGGGTGACTCCAGTTCAAGGTTGGGCAGGCAGTTGCTGGGCAGATGTCCTCATAGAAGTATTTTGTGTGTAAGGTTTCTATGGCTTTTGTGCAAGGTTTTGGTTTTTGCAGAGTCTTCTGTGATAATTTGTGTTATCAGGCACAGAAGCATAAGAACCCATCTTCATAGCCTTTCTCAGCTCTATTTCTCAGGGTTTGGTTTTTTTTATCATTAATGACTCCATTTTGATTCTGACAACGTTCTAACACCAGGAAACTGACAGTAGTACATTACTGTCAACCAGACTACAGAACCTACTCAGTATTTTTTTAACACTTGTTCTGTGTGTGTGTGTGTGTGTGGTTCAATGCAACTTTATCCCACATATAGATTCATGTAACCACTCCTCAATCTAGGCATAGAACTATTCCATCACCACAGAAGAACTCCTTCATATTACCTTTTAGTATTCACAAATCCCCTCCCCACTCTACTCCTCCTAAATCTATTCCTGTCCTCCAGTAGCCACTGGTCTATTCTCCATCTCTATAGTTTTATCATTTCAAATATATAAGTGGAGTCATATGGCATGTAACCATTTTTTTTTTTTTTTGAGACAAAGTCTTTCTCTGTCACCCTGGGTAGAGTGTAGTGGCATCATCATAGCTCACTGCAATGTCAAACCCTGGTCTCAAGCTATCTTCCTGCCTCCGCCTCCCAAGTAGTTGGGACTACAGGTGTGCACTACCACATCTGGCTAATTTTTTCTATTTTAGTAGAGACAGGGTCTTGCTCTTGCTCAGGCTGGTCTCAAACTCCTTGAGCTCAAGCGATTCTCCTGCCTCAGCCTCCCAGATTGCTAGGATTACAGGTGTGAGCCACTGCACCCAGCTGCATATAACCTTTTGAGATTCATGTTTTTACCTAAATATAAAACCTCAAAGAGCTCAATCCAGTCTAAAGGACACAGCCACTTCCAGCTGATGGTTTCCAACTGGGACTGCAAAAATCAGGAAATAAGAGGAATCATTAATCCAAGTTTTGGGGTGAACTCTTGCATATACTAAATTTTGGCAACTCATTCCATGTTTTTAGAACACAAAAGCATGTCAGTGAACCTTACAAAGAAGGGCAAAAAAAAAAAAAAATCCATGTCACATAAAATATGCGATGAACCAGATTCGTGCCCCAGACACCAGTTTGTCTTCTCTGATGTGGCCTAACCTGTAGACAATGGGCCCCACAGCTCTGATGGGTGGGATTCTCAGTGCCTCCCAGGGCCTTTTTCCTCTCTTCCAGCTCTGGAATGTGTTCCTCTCGGTCTTGGCCCTCGGGCTTCTTTTTTTTTTTGAGACACCGTCTTACTCTGTTGCCCTGGCTAGAGTGCCGCTGTGTCAACCTAGCTCACAGCAACCTCAAACTCCTGGGCTCAAGCAATCCTCCTGCCTCAGCCTCCTGAGTAGCTGGGACTACAGGCATGCGCCACCATGCCCGGCTAATTTTTTCTATATATTTTAGTTGTCCAGATAATTTCTTTCTATTTTTAGTAGAGACGGGAGTCTCGCTCTTGCTCAGGCTGATCTCGAACTCCTGAGCTCAAACAATCCACCCACCACGGCCTCCCAGAGTGCTAGGATTACAGGTGTGAGCCACCGCGCCCGGCCCCTCTGATTTCTTTAGGAGAGGAATATGCTTCCATCTCTTGCCCCCAAAGACTTCACCAGATCTTCAGATCCTTCTGTAGTAACCTTTTTTTTCCTTCCTTTTTTCTAGAATTCTCAAGCTCAGGAATATGTGAAAGTACTATGTTCTGTACCCATATATGTGGCTGCCTGCAGCACTAGCCATTTATCAAGACTGATTCTACTGTAAAGAGAAACCTAGCTTCTAGCTGGGTGTTGTAGCTCACTCCTGAAGTCCCAGCACTTTGGGAGGCTGAGGCGGAAGGATCGCTTGAGGCCAGGAGTTTGAGACCGGCCTGGACACCATAGCAAGATGCTGTCACTACAAAAAAATTTAAAAATTAGCTAGGTGTGGTGGTGTACACCTGCAGTCCCAGCTACTCAGGAGGCTGAGGCAGGGGGATCACCTGAGCCCAGGGGTTCAAGGTACGGTGAGCTATGATCATGCCACTGCACTCCAGTCTGGACAACAGAGCAAGACTCCATCTCTTTAAAAGGGGGGGAGGCACAGAGAAATTTGGCTTCTTTTTGCAAAACTTTAAATTCATAGCCTTGTCAGAGATTGGTACACAAGAGTCTGCCTCTCTATATCTTGTCACTCCTACTATACCCAGAAAAACAAGGCTTTTCCTATTCCTAAGGGCCCTCTTTTCCTGGGACACCTCCCCTTGAGTTCCTGCTTCAGATCTGAAGGGCACTTCCAGATCACTGGTATATTCCAAAACTAATGAATAGCCTATTCTCCTCTACTTAGAATATAGAGTGTAGATAAATTCTTGAGTCTGAGAGAACAAATAGCCCTCCGCCTTTCAGAAACATCTAAGGGAAGTCCTGGGTTGCACCAAAGTTCATCAGCTATGAAATAACTATGGCTTGGAGGGATACAAGGGAAGACACCAGTGAAAGGTCTAGATACACAAGAATAAAAGAATGAATGAAAATGAGGCCTTGGGCCAGGATATCAGCAGGCAAGGAAAAAATAAAATAAAACAGCATTATGATTTTACTCTTTCTTAGGGCCTAAGGTTAGCCTCGTGCTTAGGTCCACAGACTGCAGCTGAAGCCTCCTAGGTTTGAATCCTGACCCTACCATTTACTAGCTTTGTGACCTTACTTACTTAAGCTCTCTGTGCTGTCTAGTGCATGTCTCAGAAATGGGGATAAGAAGAGTACCTTCCTTTTAGGGTTATTATGAACATTAAATGTTAATACATGTAAAGTATTTAGAATAATATCTGACACATAGTTCAATGTTCTATATGGTGTTATAGTTGTTATTATCATTATTAAAAAGAACTTAAAGGTGGTACTAAATGAAATTTCCTAAAAGTAAAATTCAATAGGGAACAAAAGTCAGTTTTAACAAGCGGATTGGGGTGAGGGAAAGGATAGAAACTATATAAGTACAAAAAATAAAATAAAATAATATGGGAGATATGAATTAGGTGGGAAAATATCTCCAAATGTTTACCACGGGGAATAAAATGGATATATGATAGCTAGATGGCACTAGGAAAAAATATGTACCCTTATTCAGAGAATTTATTTCTTAGCATAATCTTCACTTGAACAATTTTATAAAAGCTGATGCAATTGGTCTATTATTATAAGGATGCTTGCCACTTTCTATCCAGAAAATACCAGTAAATCAACTGCCTACCTCTTCTTTCCCAAAGTTTAACCAGAATGAAGACAAGTTAACTACTCATATTTAAGCTGTGGGTTTTTATGAGAGAAAGGGAATGGCCAGGCAGGGCACGGTGGTTCACACCTGTAAGCCTAGCACTTTGGCTGGCCAAGGCAGGAGAATCACTTGAGGCCAGGAGTCTGTGACCAGCCTGGGCAACATAGAACTATACCTTGTCTCTACAACAATGATAATAATAATAAATGGCAATTGGGAATTTTTATCAGTTTAGAGCTTTCAAAGGTTTCACTTGTTTCTTGCCTAGATAGTGCAATACAATGCAGAAATGAATATTTTCTTTCTTGTTTTTACTATCTTCATATAACTTGAAAAGCATGTCAGAATTCTAGACTTATAAAAGTACATTAAAACTACCCTCTTACTAAATAATTGTGTAGATCAACACAGAGAAGAAGGAGTGGTTCACCACCCAAAAATTGTCATCTTTCTACCTGCCAATGTTCACTTTAAATTAAATATTTATTAAAAACTCCTGTGCCAGGCACTACAAAAGGCACCACAAGAGGGTGGAAAAGGTGCTGTGTTGCTCTACAGTCCCTCCTCCGTGAGATGACTGTGGTTGGAGGGATACAGGGGAAGACATGAGGGAAAGGTCAAGATATATAAGGACACGAAAAGGAAGTTTTGGGGTAAGGCTGTTTTACCTTTTCATTCCCTAATGGATTTTTCATAAAGAAAACCATTTTACACTTTCTTGAGGAAGATTATGTGGCTACAATAAGAACACAAGTGCTAGGGTTCAAAGAAGACTTAGACGTGGCCTAAGCTCATGAGAAACTCTAAACTAACAGAGGAGACAGATAGAAAGTGAGACAATTTCAGCATAAAGTGCTGTCATAACATAAAAAGATGTCAATGGTGCTTTGGGTTCCCTCACTAATGGAGCCTTTGTATGGACTGGCGTAACTTTCTGATACCAAAGCACTACTCTCCACCTCGTTTATACAACTAAAACTTACAAACTTTATTTGAAATTCTGTTCAAATATCAAACGTTATGCAGAACTTTCTAAATACTTTCTCAAGAGAAACATTTATTTCTTGATAATTAAAAAAATGTGGCCGGGTGTAGTGGCTCACACCTGTAATCCTAGCACTCTGGGAGGCTGAGGCGGGAGGTTTGCTTGAGCTCAGGACTTTGACACCAGCCTGAGCAAGAGTGAGACCCCATCTCTACCAAAAAGAAAAAAAAAGAAGAAAACAATACACAAAACAAAACCCAGCCAGGCACTGTAGTGCTCACCTGTAGTCCTATCTACCAGGGAGGCTGAGGCAGAAGGATCACTTACAGCCCAGGAGTTGGAGCTTGCAGTGAGCTACAGTGACATCACTGCACTCTACCCAGGGCAATTGAGCGACACTCTGTCTCAACAAAAGAAAAAAAAAACAAGTCAACTGATAATTTAAAAAATGTATAATCTTTGAGGCAAGTCCTTTCCAATACACATACATCTTGAAATGATTGCATAATAATCCTCCACATTCCATGAACAAGATAAGAACCAGTAAGGTTGAAGAGCAAGTTGAAAATCAGGTGAAAGTCATCTACAGCCATGGTAATAAATGATATCATAGCATGTGTGATAAAGTAGATAACTTTCTGATGGGAGGAGGCTGCTTTAACTTTTCTTTCTGCAGTAGATGTTTCCTAAAGGCAATCATTTTACGCTTTTCCAAAGAAGATAATGCACATACACAGGCTTCATTCTTCCTTATTAAAAAAAAAAAAAAAAGGAGGGAGGTGGGGGACAACTCAGAAATCAGGTGATTTGGGGTTTTGTTTGTAAGAAAACAAGTCTCAATATCACTGCTAAAGTCATTACCATCTAGACTCAGGCTACATGTCATCTAAGTCTGCAAGTGTTCACCCCTAGACCTCTAGCATGGTCAGATGTCTCCAAATAACTGATATCCGTAAAGAGAGTCCCAAGTCTGCAAGGACTGTTACTATTTAGAGTGTTTTGTTTAAAAAGCCAGGGGAGTTTGATGTATATTGGGAAAGTTTCTATCTTTGTTGTTGTTGCTTAAGACAGGGTCTCACTCTGTGGCCCAGGCTGGAGTGCAGTGGCATCATCGTAGCTCACTGCAACCTTAAACTCTTGGGTTCAAGGCATGCTCCAACCTCAGCCTCACAAGCAGGTAGGACTACAGGCATCTGCCACCACACCTGGCTAATTTTTATTTTTTGTAAGGACAGGGGTCTCACTATGATGCTCAGGTTTCACGTTTTACTTCTCCAACTGATGACTGTAAGCTCCTTTTGGGGTAGAGTTATATTTTATTTACTACAGAATTTCTAGTATTTGGTATAGTAACAGACATTTGGTAACAATTTGATGAAGTAAAACGTGGTCTTGAACTCCTGGCCTTAAGTGATCCTCCCGCCTTGGCCTCCCAAAGTGCTAGGATTACAGGTATGAGCAACCCAGCCCTGTCCTTTTCATTTTTTAATGTTTTGGTGTTTGTAAGATTAAACATCAGTTATTTGGAAGCTCCATTTATCCCAAATACCATGTTCCCCAACATGCCAAATAGTAGAGCTATTAGAGAAAAGAAAAATAAATGTCTTTGAGTACACTTTAGTTACTGTAAAACCTTTCTTGTATATCCCTATTACACACATTGCTGTAAGAAACACTGTTAACATCAGTCTTAAAAAATCACAGAAGCTATATTCTAGAACCTCAGAAAAGGGAGGTGAGGGCATCAAAATCTGAATATATAGTAGCGATATCATTAATATATATGAAGTATGGATTGTAATATTAATTCAAATGTCTAATATTTACTTTATAGCTACTATACATCAAGAGAAACGTGCAGATATATATCCCCACTGTGCTGTGGCATTCCCTACAGATCCTGTCTTCTGTCACAGCAGGCTTATTTATGGAGGGACCAAAAGTCTCTTAGGCCACAGATCCACATTTTGACCTCATTTCTGACCATTTCCTGGGCAGAGAGAATAATGTCACAAAGAGCAGACATTGGAATTCGAGACCACCTTCCAAATAATTTGTTTTAAAAAAGAGAATGTTGCTAGGGTGAGGATCAGCCCTCTTCTCTTTCAGTCGCTCAACAGTACTTTTTGAATGCCTAGTGTGTGTCAGGCCATGTGCTGTTAGGGATATTCAGTCCATTGAGAAATCCATGCATTTGTTCTTTTATTCATCAAATTGTTACCAAATGTCTGGTACTATACCAAATACTAGAAATTCTGTAGTAAATAAAATATAACTCTACCCCAAAAGGAGCTTACAGTCATCAGTTGGAGAAGTAAAACGTGAACAAGCTGCTTTGCTTCAGAGTGATACACTCTAACATAGGGGTGAGCACAGGGTGCGGGGGGGGGGGGGGGGGGGGGGCGGTGCGCAGGACAGCTTCCCCAAGGTGACATTTAAGCTGATACCTGAATGGAGGTAGTACTGGTGGAGTTCTGAGCAGAGAAAGGAAATGGTACATGCAGAGTGTTTGTGTCCAGGAGAGCTCAGTGCGTTCGGGGACCTACCAATTGTTTGGAATGAATGCATGCAGGAAGTGATAAAAAAAAAAAAAATTGGTGCTGCAGTGGAAAGCATAGCAAGCTCGAGTGCCTCATGGGCTAGGTTGAGGCATCTGAAATTTATCCCAAGAACAGATTTCCCCAAAGTGTGGCTGAGTGGTAAGTAAAAAGATTTTACAGGGTACACAAGACAACATGTTTTTATTTTGGTAGATAATGGATTTAATATACATTAGAAAAAATATATATTTCATACATTCAACACATTACTTCTCATATTGCTTAAGATGAGGCTGGGTGACAAAGGTGACTCCACTGACAGACAAAATATTCAGCCCTCATTTGTGCATGGACAACCATGAGTAACTGATGAACAGATTGCCATTGAAAGGTTTTATGTAGGGAAATAACATGTCAGGACTTCTGAGTTATAAAGAACACTCTGATTGTGGAAAATAGATTAGGACAGTGTTTGTCAAACTTCTGGTTAAGTCCGGTTAGTGGATTCTGAAATCAAATTTAAAGTTACAACTGGCAGGATTTGTTCAGGGAAACAGAATACAATAAATAATATCAGACAGTTTCACATGTAATCAGATGGCATCACACTTAACAATACGTTCAATTTTATGTGTATGTCTGCATACATGTGTGTATGCATATGAGTCTTTACTGGGTCACAGTGTAAATGTGTTTCTCATTGTGGGTCAAGGTCAAGGAAAGTTTAAAAGCCACTGGAAATAGACCAGTTAGGAGATTGGTGCATAATTTTGTTTATTTATTCAGCTAGTATTTATTGAGCACATATTATATGAAAGGTGCTGTTTTAGGCACTGAGAATATAGCTGGTGAACCAAAATTGATAATATTTACACTTTGGTGAGGCAAGGATACAATGAGCAATTAACTGAATAAATTCATAAGACAATTGAAGGGATGGCAAGTTCTTAAAAGCAATAAATCCAAGGGAGAAATATAGGCCCCACACAGGCTGTTTTTTTCACTCAGTTCCAAGCACGGAGAATAGGCTCATTAAGTATCACATGAATGAATGAATGAATGAATGAATGAATCAATGAGGGATGTTGTTCACTTGACTTAGGGGGTTCCAATAGAAATTAAGACAAGTAGATGGATTCAAAATATATTTGAAAGGTAAACAAGGTTTACTGAGAAAAATAGATTTGGGGGCTGAGAGATAAAAAGAAGAGGAATGATTTCTCTACAGCCTATTCTAACCATAATAACCAGAGTGATCATGTGATATCTCCACTCCAGACCCTCCCACAGCTGCCTATCTTACTCAGTAAAAGCTCAAATCTTTACAATAACCAATAAGGCTTTATATGACTTGGGCTTGGGTAACTCACTGACCTCATCTCTAACAATCTCCCCCTGTCTGTCTCTGTTTCAGCCACACTGGCCATCTTTCTGCTTCTCAGATCCCCAGTTAAGGTCCTTGTCAAGGCTTTTGCACTAACAGTCCCTTCTTGAAATGCTCTTCTCCCAAATACTCATATGGCATAGACCTCTCTTCCCTCAACCGTCTCCTTCTTGGAGAGATCTATTATCACCACCCCATCTAATACTACATCTCACATTCCATGACGTTCATTCCTCTGCCGGCTCAATTTTTTTCCACTATCACTTATTGCACGCTCTCTCTCTCTCTCTCTAGATATATATGACACACACACATAAGGCACTCTACCATCCTATATAATGTATTATCTTCATTGTCTCTCTCCCCACAGGAATATAACTCTCCTTGAGCACATTGTGGGTATATGATAAGTCTTTGCTGAGTAAACAAATAGACGACTCTCAGGTTTCTGGTTTGAGCAACTGGGTGATGGTGGCTCACTGAGGCAGGAAAAACAGGAGGCTGTAGGATGTGATGGGAAGTGACAAGTTCAGTTTTGGATGTGCTGAGTCTCAGTGTCTTGTGAGACCAGTGTCCAGGTGAGAATGCCCTTTAGCCAGCTGAATATATGGATTTGGTACTCAAAAGAACCAGAGATATAAATTTAGGGGGTCACTGGCATCAAGATGGCATTTGAATGAGTGACACTGGCAAGAAAATGTATGTAGAGACACAGAGAAGAACCTTGAGAAACAGCAGGAGTTAAGAGACAACAAAAGCAGAACAGCCCAGGAAGGAAAGAGAGGAGACAGGGAGTTAGGCAGAAAAGCAGTCGTGGAAGTGCAAGGGGAAGTGGTTTTAAGAAGGAAGCTATATTTATTATCTATTGCTGTATAAAAATTACCCCAACCCCCCAAAACATGAATAACTATTATGTGTCAATTAAAAATAAATTTAAAAAAAATTACCCCCAAACTTAGTGGTTTAAAACAAAACATTATCTCACTATCTGAAAAAAACACACTGTTTCTCTGTAGTCTCACAGAGAACATTTCTAACATAATGTGTAGAGTTTTTTTCAACACCAACCAATTCTCTGACACCAATTGGGTGTCCTTCAATTCATTTCAATTCTCACACTATTTGCCTGGATTTAGGACCAGATTGCACAAATTAAGAGCTCAATCCCACAAGACTGTTGCCAATTCTGATACCAATCCCAAATCTGGGCCTCTTGTACTTCTGTCTGCCAAGCTATAAACTGGGATTTTCCACAACCCTCTCCTCCATGTGGTAACTGCTAAAATGGCTCCAGAACACAGGGAAACACTACTTACGTTTACTGGTTTATTATAAAGGATATTATAAAGGACACAGATGAACAGCCAGATAAAGAAACACATAGCATGAGGTCTGGGAGGGCCTCAAGTGTAGGAGCTTCTGTCCTCATGGAGTTTGGGTCCAATACCCTCCTGGCATGTGAATTTGTTCACCAACTCAGAAGCTCATTGAACTTCTGTGCAAGAGTTTTTATAGAGCTTAATCTCTAGCCCCTTCCAAGGGGTCAGTAGGTAGAACTGAAAGTTCCAACTCTGTGTTATTAATAACGTGGTCTTTCTGGTGACCAGCCCCACCAGGAGACTATCTAGGGGCAAGTGACCACATTAGCATAAACTCCAGTGTGATCAGAAAGGGGCTCATTATGAATAACAAAAGACACTTCTATCAGGAAATCCCAAGGGCTTTACGAGCTCTGTGCCAGGAACCAGGGACAAAGACCAAATACCTTTCTTGTTCCCACACACTCTTTCTGTGGGTATGGGATCCTGCACTGCTTAGCTGCGTCCTCTGTTTTAGGGTCTCTTACAAAGCTGTGATCAAGGTATTGGCCAAGGCTGTGGTCTCATCTGTAAGCTTGACTGGAAAGTGATCCTCTTCCAAACTGTCAGCCACTGTTCCAATTGTTGGCAGGATTCAGTTTTCCAAGGTCTATGGGAGGGGCTGAGGGCCTCAGATCCTTCTCACGTGGGCCTCTCCGTAGGGCACCTCCTGCATGAGAGCTTGCTTCATCAGAGCAAACATACAAGAACAGTCAGAGAAAGAGCACAAGCAAGTCCTTTATAACCTCATCTTGGAAGTGCTATGTCATCATCACTTTTGTCTTACCCTGTTCATTAGCAGCAAGTTACCAGGTTTAGCCCACACAAGCGGAAGGGATTACAAAAGGATGTGAACACCAGGAGGCGGGGATCACGGGGAGCCATTTTTGAAACTGCCTCCCCCAGAAGCCATGTCGGCAGTGTGGAAAGTCGGCGTGGCCAAGCGTCCAGGAGATTTGGCAATGAGAAGCAGCCATTTGTTATTTCGGAAAGAGCTGGCTTAGGAGAGTGTGGAGGCAAAAGCCAGACCATGACGGACTGAAGAGTGAGTCAGAATGGAAGGAGCAGAGGCAGTGGGCACAGACAAGACTGTCAAGATGCTTAGATATGAAGGGAAGGACAGAGATAGGGTGGCCGCAGGATGGAATGGGGTCAAAGCCAGATTGCAGGTTTTTTTTAAATTTGGAAGAGATTTGAATGCATTTAAAAGTTATTGGATAGGCATTAATAGAAAGGAAGAGATTAAAGAATGATTTTTAAAAGGCACTAGGCCTGAAGAAAGTAGAAGTATTAGGCAAAGGGGTAGGAAGAGAGGGTGGGCGAGAATGTAAGTCAATATGTGGAAGCAGTGGCGTGGCCAGAGGTCTACGATGCTTTTCTTTCTTTTCTTTTTTTAGAGATAGGGTCTTGCTCTGTTGCCCAGACTGGGGTGCAGTAACATGATCACAGCTCATTGTAACCTTGAATTCCTGCACCCAAGTGATCCTCCCACATCAGCCTCCTGAGTAGCTGGGACTATTGGCACGTACCACCATGTCCAGCTAATTTTTAAAAAAAATTTGTAGTGACAGGGCCTCACTGTGTTGCCCAGGCTGGTCGCAAACTCCTGGCCTCAAGCAGTCCTCCTGTCTTAGCCTCCCAAGGTGTTAGGATTATAGGCATGACCCTTCCCAACCGCCCTTAAAGTTGAAATTTTTAATTATTTGACAATTTAAACCTTATTGAAAATTTTTACAAAGGCAAAACCATTAGCAACTCTAGTAACACTCGTGTTTTCGTTACTTTTTGTGACGTAACAAATCACTGCAAAATTTAGTGGCTTAAAATAACGATCTATTATTTTTCACCATTCTGTGGATTAGCTGTTGATTCTTCTACTAGTCCTTACTGGGCTCATTCATGAGACTACAGTCATGTGGTGACTCAGCTGGAGCTGGAGGGTCCAAGGTGACCTTGTCCAGATGTCTGGGGCCTTTGTGGGCTGACCAGGTGGCTAGAAGCTCTCTGTCCACATGGTGCCCCATCACTCAGGAGTCTGAACGATGCTGCCCTCCTTACACGGTGGCTGGGTCCCAGGAGAAGGAAGGCAGAAGCTGCCAGGCCTAGGCCTATCCCCTGAACTGGCACAGTCACTTCTGCCACATTCTGTTGGTCAAAACAAGTCACAGGCGAGCCCAGATTCAATCCTCAGCCATTCTGTACAACTGTTGAAGAGAAGCAAGAAATGGGTGTTCAGCGTTCCTGGGAAACACCTTGTTATGCAATAACCTATTATCCTCACACGATCTGAGGGGAAGACTTGGACAAGCTGATTGTCTAAATACTTACCTTGCTCACATCCTCCCCCAGCTCCGATGCAGCATCTGTCTGCTGTCAGCAGCAGAAGGCAGTTGCCTTTTCCTTGAAGACTTAGGTCCCGAGATGTGGAGAAGTGTTTTCCTGGGACCTGAATGGGGTTAGTATAGTAGAGTCATGTTCAAAGTTGTGGGTCACACTGTACCTGTGCTGAGTACTGGATCCCGAGTGACAGAGGTGCCCGGGTGGTCTTCCATTAGTTTACATGGTGTGCATTTGCATATGCAGGGATCATTAAAATACACAATCTAGGACAGGACCCTATTATCTAGGTCTAAATGTGCTCAGTAGGTCCCCCTGCACAGGGAGTAACGTGAGAGTGGATGAGAATAATCCAGGGAGAGTGGTGGAGTGAAGAGTAGCGACAGCAAGGAGGGAACTCTGGGAGTCAAAACAATGTTCCCAGAATAGATAGAAGGAATAGGATGTTATGGACTGAATGTTATGCCCCCCAGATGTTGAAATCTAACCCCCAATGTGATGCCGTTTGCAGATGGGGCCTTTGGGAGGTGATTAGGTCCTGAGAGTGGACCCCTCATGGATGGGATTAGTGTCCTTAGAAGACGAAGCCAGACAGCTGCCCTGGTATCTTTCCACCACGTGAGCATTCAGTGAGAAATTGGCAGTCTGCAGGCTGGAAGAGGGCCCTCACCAGAACCTGACCATGCTGGCACCCCAATCTCAGATTTCCAGCCTTCAACACTATGAGAAATAAATTCTGTTGTTTATAAGCCACCCAGTCTATGGTGCTTTGTTATAGCAGCCCAAGCTAAGACAAAGGGAAACAGTTGAATAAGTTATGATGTGTTCATAGTATGAAATAAGAACTCCTTTCTCTCTCTCATTCTTGCTCTTCTCTCTCTGTCTCTCTCCATTTTATATAAATATAATTATATATTTTATATATTTTTATATTATATATTATATAATTTTATATATAATCTCTAAAGTAAATTATAATATAAAAGAGAAAGGTGTAGGACAATAGGCACAACATGATTTATATTACACACACACATAATCACATCAATAAAAAAAATCCAAGGTCACAGAGATCTACACTTACGTTTTCTTTTAAGAGTTTTATAGTTTTAGCTCTTACATTTAGATAGTTGATCATTTAGAGTTAATTTTTGTATATGGTGATGGGTCATATAGCTATGATTCAATGAGATGACTATTGCAGACTACAAGGCACTTAGCAAGCTCTGAGTGACTGGTAGCTAGTATTATTATTGTATAATTTGTTTAAAGAAACTGCCACCGAGGCGGGAGGACCACTCAAGGTCAGGAGTTCAAGACCAGCCTGAACAAGAGTGAGACCCCATCTCTACTAAAAAATAGAAAGAAATTAACTGGACAACTAAAAATATATAGAAAAAGTTAGCCAGGCATGGTGGCACATGCCGGTAGTCCCAGCTACTCGGGAGGCTGAGGCAGGAGGATCGCTTGAGCCCAGGAGTTTGAGGTTGCTGTGAGCTAGGCTGATGCCACAGCACTCTAGCCTGGGCCACAGAGACTCTGTCTCAAAATAAAATAAAATAAAATAACAAAAAAATAAAGTAAAATAATAAAAAATAAAATAAAGAAACCGACAAACATACAATAATCATTGAGTAAACTGTACATATTATGTGCAGTTTTGGGGGGAAAAAACATAACTTAATCACCTAGTTTGATCGCCCGCTTTGCTCACCATCCTTGGTAACTTCTGGTGGTTTCCAGGAGAATGAAGACTTGCCGCAGGTGGATAATTTAAAGCAGAGGCAGTTCCCAAGGGCAGCCCCAGCACCATCCTGGGCGATGAGGCAGCTCTGGCAGCAGCATCAATCTTCCCACGGTGACTGCGTAACAGAGAAAAAGATGTATGTTGACATGGGCATTTGTCATGAAAAGTTATAATTTCATCTTTGTGTTTCTATGTCAGGTGCATATGTATTTCTTCACATGAGCTTTATGCAGAATTAACTAACTGCTGGGGATTCACCTAGTACCCAAATGCTCCAGTTAAGTCAGTGCCCCAGGTACCCAAATATGCCATATTTCTTCTCTGCATCTTCGGTATTCCTAGTGGTTCCATGTGGGTCTTTTGTATGTGTGTGTAGTCTTTGCTGAAATCTCAGTGTTTTTAGTGGGTGAAGGGGGCTACTTTGCCCCCAGGGTACATTTGGCAATATCTGGAGATATTTTTGGTTGTCACATCTGGGGGGCACTACTGGCATCTAGAGGGTAGAGGCCAGGGATGCTGTTCAATGTCCTAAATGCACAGGACAGCCCCACACAACAAAAAATTATCCAGCTCCCGCTTGTCAGTAGTGCTGAGGTTACGAAACCCTGACTAAGAGATATGTGAGTTTTCTACGTTTACGCCTTGAACTAAGGCAGCAAGCTATGTTGGCTCTGAAATCAGACAGACCTGAGTTCCAATCCCAGCTCTGCTACTCACCACCTCTGTGACCTTGAGCAAGTTCCTTAACCTTTTTAAGCCTTAGTTTCTTCATCTAGTAATCACTGTAATATCTATACGTATGTATATAAAATAATGTGATACATACATCATCTAATATATATTTAAAATCACCATATAAAACATGTGTAATATATAAAGTGTGCCACAGTGACTGGCATATATTACTCAGTAAATATTAGTTCACATTAACATAGGTAATAACAGTATCTTTTGTTTTTGTTTTTATTTTTGTTCTGTTTTGCTTTTATTTTTGTTTTTTTGACACAGGGTCTCACTCTGTCACCCAGGCTGGAGTGCAGTGGTGCAATCATAGCTCACTGTGACCTTGAACTCCTAGGCTAAAGTGATCCTTCTGCCTCAGCCTCCCAAGTAGCTGGGACTACAGGTGCATGCCAGCAAGCCCAGCTAATTTTTTAAATTCTTTGTAGGGACAGGGCTCTCAGGGTGTTGTCCAGGCTGGTTTTGAACTCCTGGCCTCAAGCGATACTCTGGCCTTGGTCTCCCAAAGTGCTGGGATTACAGGCCTGAGCCACCTCGCCCAGTCTAATAGCAATATCTTGATAAAAATAATACCTTAAGGTTTTTTTTTTTAAGTCAAATTTATTGAGGTATAATTTACATAGAGTAAAATTTATCCTTTTTAATTTTTTAGTTAAATGAGTTTTGACAAATGTACACAATTGTGTAACCAACACCACAATCAAGATACCAAACAACTCCCAAAATTCCCTCATGCCCCTTTGTAGAAAAATCCCCATCCATTCCCAGCCACAGGCAACCACTGATCTGCTTTCTGTCCCTATAGTTTTTGGCCTTTTTCAAAATGTCATGTAAACATGGTCATAAAGAATGTTGGCCTTTGAGTCTGGCTTCTTGCACTTACATAACACTTTTGGGATTCATCCATGTCTTTGTATGTGTAAATGGCTTTGTTCCTTTTCATTTAAGTAATAGTCCATTGTTTGGATGTACCACAGTTTGTTTATGCATTCACCAGTGGATGGACTTTGGGGCTATTCACTCACTAGGAGTGGGATTGCTGGGTCCTATGCCAAGTGTATGTTTAACTATGTAAAAAAATGGCACACCATTTTCCAAAGTGACTGTCATTTTGCATTGTTGATCCAAATCCTCGTCAGCACTTGGTGCTGTCAGTTTTTGTTTTGTTTTGTATTTTAATTTTAGCTACTCTGGCAGGTAGGTAGTGGTATCTTATTGTGTTTTTAATTCGCATTTTCCCTGATAATTAGCAATGTTGAGCTCCTTTGTTTTGATTTCATTTTATTCCATATAGGCCATTTTGTGTGCTTTAAATCTCACAAAAACTATATTAGGTAGGTAGAAATAAACATGTTCGTACTGACAAGAATTAAATGCATGCCTTCTCTCCACCCCACCACCTCCCAAGCGACTGTTTCCCCTTTCCCATAAGAAGAGAAACGTCTGGTTTTGTGTACTCTCTAGCAACCCAAGCTACAGCCAATCTGCGTCATCCTCCCTGTGTAATTAGAGGCTGGAGGTGCCCACGTGTCTCATTTTAGGATCCTGTGGGCTACATTTGGCCCAGATTAGGTTATACTTTTGGCATTTCACTGCATATCTCTTCTTTTTCCCCTCAGTGTTCCATTTCTCTGAACGCTTGTTCTTCAAAGAACAAACAGATCCAGGCGAGCGTGAAGAGTCTGACTCCCTGAGGACAGTGGGGTGCTAGAGACCTCCTTCAGGCATGATCTCAAAAGCAGGAAAGGAAAGAACGCAAAACCCACCATCCCTCGACGGCTCAGAGTCTTGGACTCAAACCCAGCAAGAGCGTATTGCTTCGCTTACTAAAATCGCCTGTCCATAAGAATTCTGTTTGTTTCACAAGTGGGCACTGGCCCTGCCCACATTGTCCACGTTTTCCTCTCCCTCTTCCTACACGGAACCCATCACCACCACTTTCCCTTGCTCCCTAGTTATTATTGCCAGATAAGATACAGGATACCCAGTTATACTTGAATTTCAGATCAATGATAAATAATTTTTTAGGATAAGTATATCCCATACAATGTTTGGAGGCTCCCTCCACTGGCAATGTTAGGGGAACTAGTTTATTTTTATTAAGGAAGTCAAGTGCTTATTTGGGAAGAGGACAAGAACCTATTTGATTTCTTTTAGATCTATGCTTGGTTGTTTTCAGAGGCAGCTACTTATTTTCCCCACCACTGCGTCAGTCATGAGACTTTAGAAGTATAAAGGACCAGAGCTAGATGGCAGTGACCTACCTTTCAGGAACAATCCCTGTAAAAAACAAAAAAGCAAAGCTCCTTCTGGGCTCTCTCTGTGTACAGTCAGATGAAAAGCTGACTGCCAGGGCTGTTTGACACGGCATGGCTAGGGCAGGAAGCAAGGTCGTCTTTATTAAAGGGTCTCTTAAACTCATTGCTGGAACCAGCCTAATATAAATTCATTCATTTAAGTTTAATATTTTTTAGTTGTCGTTGCACTGGCTACCAAACCCACTAAGGTGTGCTTCCCCTGCAGGTAAGGGGCACAAGCAAATTCAGACCCTCTGGCCCGACGGGTAAGGTTTACAGGAAAATAAATGCAAAATATAAGTAAAAGTAAACAGGACAAACGTTACTTAACATAAGAGAAGAAATATTTATTGAATGCCTCCTTTGTGCCAAGGTCTCTATGTGCATTACCTAAATGCGTCTAATTTTCCCTAGCATACTTGTGAATTCTGTGTTAGGAGACCTGAATAGTAATTTGCCCAATGCTAGTGGGTAAACTGGATTTCAATTAGGATCGGTCTGATTCTGAAATCAGGGATCCCCTTCCTAATCCATAGAAGTCTGACACCACAATGACAGAGAAGAAGGGAAGAGAAGCTTCCCAGTGAAAATGCTCAGTAGCATTTGGGAATTATCACACTGGGTCAGCTGCTTGGTACGAGGCCTGTGATTCCACCAACCAAGCAGAACCCATCTGGACAGCTCCGACAGTGGTGCAAAGGACGGCTTTGCGGTGCCACGGCCGGGGACTGTTCAAGGGGTGGCTTTGGGGCTTGAGTGAAGGGTCAGGACTGGAGATTGGTGTCCAAAAGTTACAGACACAAAGGGGAGTAAAGCTATCTTGTATTTGCCAGAGCAGGGAGGAGATCAGGAATTTAGGCAGGCGGAGAAATCTGATCTCATTTCTAACCACCAAAGCACTATGACGTCACTGTGATTCTGAGGTAATGTCTGGGCCGGCCATGGTCAGGGCCTGGGACCTGCGTCCTCAGGTGTGAATGCCAACAACAAGAGCTAGCACTTGGCATACACCTTCCCAGGTGCCAGGCTCTGTTCTGAATGCTGGATATGCATGAATTCATTTAATCTTTACAACAACCCTTTGAGATAAGTGCTTGAATTATCCCCCTTTCATAGATGAGGAAACTGAGGCAGAGAGGGGTTAAGTAAATTGCCCAAGATCCCAGATTGGCTAGGTGGCTGAGCTGGGCTTCTTCACCCTCAGGCCTCACTGCTGTGCAGTATCTGCACGTGTCAGGAGCAGCGCACGGAGACACGACTTGAGGAAAGGGCTGAGAGCATGACTGGGATCAGCCTTCCAAAGGGGCACACACTGCAGAGGACAACGTCAGTGGAGAAAGGCCGTGGAGAAAGGAGGGATGGAGCAGGGAAAGCCACTGAAGCAGACAAAGAAGGACCAGCCAGAGGGGCGGGAAGGAGCTAGCCTTGGGCAGTACCAGGGGAGCGGGAGGAGGAGACAGGTGATCCACAGCAAGTTCCAGTGTTGCAGGGACGTCAGGGAGGGGCGCCTGAGAAAAGGCCATTGCAAGTGGCAATTTGAAGCTTGTGTTGATGAAGATACAGTTTATTCTATAAGGATACAGATTTGGCTATGGTAATAAAAACCAAAATAACAGTGTAAGTGTATTGCCCTCCTGTAACAGTCCAGCATGAACAGTTTAGGGCTAATATGGAAGAGCTGCACTGATGGGGACCCATGTTCCCTCTCTCTTCTTGCTCTGACATCTTCGCATGAGGTTTCCATCTCAGGTCTAAAGTGAACGTCGCTGGCATCCCTCCACAGTCTAGCCAGGGTGAAGGTGAAAAGCGCACGTGAAAAGCATGCCCCTCTTCCTTCCAAGGGGATGACCCAGAAGTTATATGCATGGCAACATCTAGCTGCAAGGACACTTGCAAAATGCAGTCTTTAGCTGGGCGGTCTGGCACCCAGCGAAGGCTGATGGGTTCTATTTCTAAAGGAAGAAGATGACTGTCTACCACAGAGGTCACTGGTCCCCTTTGCAGTTACAGTTCCATTGAGTGGACCTAAGGAGTTTTCAGGGAGATGAGAGTGAACAGAGGGAAAGAAGTACCATTTGAGAAGGCTGGTGGTCACTGGAAACAGAGAGAGAAACTCACGGTAGTTTGGGGAATAGCAGAACAGAGAGATGCTTTGTACAAGAGAGGGGGGAAGTGGGTATGTTTGTGGAGAGCAGGAAAAATCAAGAGGGAAAGGGAGAGACCTGATGCTGGAGAGGGTGAGGACAGTGGATGGGGCGAGGCTCCAAAGACCGTGGAATGAGAAGGGCTTGAGGGTGCAGTTGGAGAAGTTAGCCTTGGACACTTCCTTCTTGAAACAAGACCGAAGGAGAAGACAATGCGTAGACACAGAGCCATTTTAATGTGAAGAGTAGAAAGGTTTAGCAAGCCTGGGTTCAGGTGGCCCCAATCCCAGCCATGTAGGTGAGATCATCTGCCTCCATAAACTGCGCTTCCAAATGTGAAGGCTGCTGGAGCTTATGAAACCCAACAGTGATGCTCCATCTGCCTGACCGCCTGGGGCCCCTGCCTCTCTCGGGAGGAGAGTCATGAATATGCAGTATCTCCCTCCTGAGAGTTAGAGCCCTCTGGCAGAGCTGCCTCTAACCTGGAAAGTCAAATACCCGCTGTGGACGCAGAACTGTCCCTCAATAAATATTTGTTAAATAAATGAACGCTTGAATGCACAAATGAACGCATTTCATACTCCATGACTTTGGATAGTTGCACACGTTCAGAACATTTAAATTCCTCTTCAGGTGGTGCAATTCCTTGCAGGCCGACATCCATTTCTATAGATTCTATTTCCAAATCTGCTCCCTTCTTTTCTAAAACATGAGAATTAGGTGTTCCCGGGAATTTCTGAAATGTTGGGGGTTTCACTAGGCAGCATCCAGGTCTGTGTTTGAGTTGTTAGAGGAGGTTGTGAGGATCCACTCAAGCTAAATGTTGACGTCCTCTAGTTTAAAATAGTATCAATAATAGGTTTTTGTTTGTTTGTTTTTTTGCTAAAAGGAAAATATCTATTTATGGAAGTCCTTTGTATTTGTTTCCAATTGCCATAATGTCACATCATTTCAGATATCATGCAGAGAGCTCAGAAATCCAGATATTTCAGACAAAGAAAGCCAAACAACCTCCTCTCACCCCCACCTCCCACCCTCAGTTTGTGTACTTGCTTCTCAAGTCTCTTCTGTCAGGAGATCATTTCCAGAGAAGGTGGTGACACAGGAAGTAGGAAAACAGATCAGATGTTGCCTTCTCAGCCGTTAGCCAGCCACAAAATCAGGAATCCTTTTATTAAGTCATTGTGTGTGGTGATGTGCCGAGGACTAAACAAACAAAATGATAAAGAGCTAGTGGCTAGCTGGGTACGGTGGTTCACACCTGTAATCTTAGCACTCTGGGAGGCTGAGGAGGGAGGATTGCTTGAGGTCAGGAGTTTAAGACCAGCCTGAGCAAGAGTGGGACCCCATCTCTACTAAAAACAGAAAAAATTAGCCAGGCGTGGTGGCGCATGCCTGTAGTCCCAGCTACTTGGGAGGCTGAGGCAGGAGGATTGCTTGAGCCTAGGAGTTTGAGGTTGCTGTGAGCTAGGCTGACACCACTGCACCGTAGCCTGGGCAACAGAGCAAGATTCTGTCTCAAAAACAAAAAACATTAAAAAATAAAAATAAAAATAATGAACTAATGGCTGCAGCCACTTGAAGGCTGCCTCCCATGAGATTGTCCCCCTCCCTGTGACCACTTGAGACCTTGGCCTCCCCTGAGCTTCCTTCTGAAAGAAGGCTATTCCGCTGGTCAGACAGAGGACATCTTCACTACGGGGGAGAATCTCCAGGTTCCGCTAGGACAACTGCAGAATGATAAGCAAGCAGAATGATGACACCACTTCTTGTTACAATTCCTCTTTCTGGCTCCAGCACAAGGAAGCAGTGTGCCTGCTTTTATTCTCACCTTCAGACTGCCAGCTCTCTAAGCAGCCTTCACCTTCTGAAGGGCAGCGCTGCCTCTGGTCTGCTACCCTTTGAAATTTCTCTGAACTTGTCTCTTTCCAGATAAGACATTCTTCAGAGCACTCTATATAGCCCTGACTCTCCAGCACAAGACGAAAGCAGGTGTGCAAGGGAGCAAAGGCAGCTGTTGTCTTCCTTCCGGGAGGGGAGTGGCTTTTGATGAATGTATTTGGGGCACTACTTCTGCCTCCTCTCTGCTCCTCTAAGAACACTGAGCTTCCCAATGCTCTGGGCAGGGAAGCAGGGCACCAACACTATTGGTCTCAATCCTGCCCTGCCCTGTAGATTATTCTACTAGCTTTCAGCTGGGGACCACCTGGTGCCCCCATATCATATTTGTTTGACATCAGAGCCTCTGATTCTCAGCCAGCATCCCCAAGTGGCCAGCAGGGCTTTTCCTGCCCAGTGCACAGGGAGCACTTTCTCACCTTGCTTTTCATTTTTTTTCTATGACCTCCCTCTTTTCCGTACTACGAAGTCTACACACTGAGCAGATCACACGTTTTCAAGATGTTTACTAACAAAAATAAAAGGAGCAATTGTACTAAAATTACAAGGTAGCATTTGTGTCTAATCCTTGGTTACAAATTGATACTAAACCTTGTTCATCCTTTTCTGACCATGTGGTTATGGTCACCCAAGATCTGTGCCTCTGCAAGGTCCATCCCAGCCCATGCCAGAGTCCCCACGCTGACCCAGCCAGGGCTGGCCTCCCTTTCTAATTACAGAGAAGCCGGCCTGTGGTGCTTCTGTGTCTGAATCTTGCCCCAGCACTTCTTGGTGCATCTGATATTTCATACCTAGTGTTTGGTTCTGGGTGTCATATTTAAGAAGCACATTGACAGATTTAAGAGAACACCCAGGTGGTAAGGAGTCTGGAAACCATCTTACATCAAGAATGGTCTGAGAAACTGAGGACACAGGCCAGAGAAGAGAGGACCCGTGGAGTGGACATGCTGTCATAGGTGCTCCAAGGCTGGCACAGGGCTAAACCGGGACTGGTGAGACACGTGCTGTTTTCAGCTCAGCAGGAAGGACACCTTTCTTACACTAATCCAGCTAAACTAAAGTGGTGTAGACCGTTCTAGAAAAATGGTAAGTGCCTCTTTACCTAAATTGTTCTAGCAGAGATGTTCCAGAATGGATTCTTTTGTTGGGTGGGAGGCCGGCCTTCCAGCTCCATAATTGCCTGTTTCTATGAAGAAGACCCAGAAAGGGCCCAGAGGTTTTTGGTGACTATAATCCTGCTAAGCCTTGCTGCCTGCTTGGCTCTAGACATCAGTCAGCTTTCACCTATTATTATTACCCTTTGAAATTCTGACATGCTCCCCAGGAATTTAAAACATTCCCTTCTGCAGAGTGATACAGACTGCCAGCTTTAAATTTCAAACTTCAAAGCTGCTTTGGAAATAAGGGTTTGCTTTTACAATTTTAAAGGTTTCTAGCCATAGGAGAAGTGACTTGAACTTTGGAAATTTGCTTTTGAAATTTAGACCTATTGACCCATTTACTGGTTAGCTTGAAAGTCCCTCTGGCATGTACCAGAAGCCTATTTAACTTACCTTTGCTCTCTGGAAGAAGAGGCCTGCCTCCAATCCAGAGCCTTCTAGAGCATCGGTTCCCCACCCAGCTGCACATCAGTGTCACCGGGAACTTTCAAAGGAAAAGTAACTGCCCAGACCCCACACTCAGAGCTATGGATTTCATTGGGCTGGGATTAGGCTTGAGCATGAATAATTTTTTAAATTCCCTGGGTCATTCTAATGTGCTGCCAAGGGTGAGAAGCTCTCGAAGGATTAAGAGTCACTATTTGACCCATGTTCCTCTCAGACATTGTTTCAGATCAAGCCAGTTTACTTGGCTTCTAGAAGATTCACAGTACTATCATATTCAGGAACAAACGGATAAATTCTTTGTACCCTGTTGTTTTGATCCTCAGTGGGCTTTGTGCCTCAGTCTACTAGACCTGACTGCAGTTGGTGGGCTCTGCGTGGGGCGGGGGTTGAGGGATGTTTTTACATCTCTAATGACAAAAGTAGGATTTGAGGCTCAAGCTGAGATCACTTCCAGGTGTTTTGAGTTTCCCTTGGATGCCCCCTGGCCAAGACTCAGCTTCCTTCTGCCTGGACAAAAACATCTTTCTCCGAAGCTTCCAAAGTCCCAGACAAGGGAGAGCAGTCCTTTCGGGAGGCTTTTTGACGTGGTGATTCCAGCTTTTTGTGTTCCAGAGCAGCTGTCAACTGGGACAATCGCACGCATGCCAACTATTGGAATACAACTGCCCACAGGAGCCGATGAGCCGGCAGACCCACCCCTTTGGAGGATGCTAGACCCTTGTCATCCCTGCACAAAAGTAAACTCCATGAAGGCACAGACCTCATGGGTCTTGCCCACCCTTGCAACTCCAAAGCCCAGAAAAACGTGACACAAAGTGGATGCTCAGAAAATGTATTGGATGGATGAATAAATGAATGAATGAATCAAATGATAATCAGGTCCCAGATAGAATGGCAGAGACTACTAAGATCACTTAAAAAGTAAATAAATAAAATATTTATTTCACATTCTGGTTTCCCCAGAGCTTTGCGGAAGAGCACAGATACCAGCAAAAGGCCTTATGGACATCTTCACACATTGACCTTGGGAGGAACAGGGTGGCTAGAACAAAGACAAGTCAGTCCATAAGAAGCCTCGGATCTCCTAAATCACCAGCCTAAGCTGTCTCGTTGGTAGAGTCCCTCATCATCATCAAAGTCCCCCTACACAGAGCTGCCTCCCAGAACCCAGGGAGTCCCTTGTTATTCACTGTACTAAAGTCGCCACTAACTAACCCACTCCCCCCAGGGAAAACCCCTCTCAAACCTATTTGTTTTGCACAGGTCTCAAGGCCGACCCCCACACCCTTGCATAGTTCCAGTTCTACCAAACATAGAACACCCTGCGCAGCCCAGCTGGGTGATGCATCACCAAGCCCTTCTCCTCCTCAGAGAAGGCAGCTTGGAAAAAACACATTTTTTTGCTACCTCCAAAAATCAGCAGTAGGCTTGTCCAGCCCTGGCAGTGTTGGCAATCATCTGCTGGGGAAGTACATAAATTTCAGTAATAAAAGCCAAGCAGCTGCATTAAGGAATTTTTAGTTTGAGCCTCGGTCAGCTTTCTGGTGAAAGAAATGCACTGCATCTCAGGGTAGGTGTTGCCTGTGCACGTGGACAAAGCAGATGCTTGGACCCAAAAGTTAACGTTTGAATCTCTTGTATTGATCACATTCTCTGGCTGCGATTCAAAATGAGGGATTGGATGCCGGCGACCTGGGTGCTAGCCATGAGTGGCTCTGGAAAAGTCCCCTCTATGCATTATTCAGACTCGGAAGATTGTTCCTCATGGACCACACCTCTAGCCATGTGTATCGGTTGAAGGGCTTCATCGCCAACAATAACCTGTGATTCAAACAGCTTGATCTCCAACAATAATCTGTGATTGTTAACTACAGGTTAATGTTCTAAGAGGAGCAGCATTCAAATTTCTAATCAAGGGGCCATTGTGACTGATAATAATGACTCTCTCCCTGCTTATCCCCAGCTCTGAAATATGCATTCTATGTGTGGAAAGTGATCGCTTGTTTAGGCAACTTCACTCTGTTCCACATTATTGCAGCCCCTGGGAGGTTCGCTGCGGTGGGATGGTAGATTCGGGGCGAGAGGCAAGGCTGAGAAACAGACAGCACATTTAAAGTAGCATCTGGTTAGCAGCCGCCTGATGCAGCTTTTCTCAACTTCCCCCTAAAATACATGCAGACGCAGAGAAAGATTAAAAACTCTAAGTCACTCAGACATTTAAAAAATATTCATCTGACAAGTGCTGAGTAAACAGTCACGGCTTTCAAGGAACTTATGGTCCAGTCAGTAAACCGAATTCTGTATAGGTTGACTATTACTGCATAACAAATTACCCCAAACTTAGTGGCTTAAAACAACACACATTGATTGTCTCAGTTTCTGTGGGACAGGAGTCCAGGCACATCTTAGGTGGGTCCCTTGACTCTGGAGTTCTCAAAAAGCCACAGGCATCTCAAAGCTCAACTAGGAAGGACGCATCCTCCTCCCTCTCTGAGGAGGTTGTTGGTAAGACTCAGGTCCACAGGGGTGTTGGACTGAGGATCCCTTGTTCCTTGAGACACGGGCCTCCGAACATATCACAACATGGCAGCGTAAACCCGCAGGCAAGCAGGGACCCTTCCTAATTCCTACCTGTCCCCCACGCACTGCTGGGATCTGGTGAGTATCTTAAATGTTTAGTACCTACCCATCTGCATTTAGACTTTCTTCTCATTCCTTCTTTTGCTGATTTATCCATTCAATAAATATTCTGGGGCTCTCTATGTGCCAAATACTGTATTAGGTAGCAGGAACAAATTTCCTATTCTTAGAGAGTTTACACTCCAATAGGGAAGACAGGTAATAAATAAATAAGAAATGTATAGTATAGCAAAGGATAAGTATTATAGAAAAAATAAGGGGCAGTAAATGGGAGAGGAAGTGCTGCAAATTTTGTGTGTGTGTGTGTGTGTGTGTGTGTGTGTGTGTGTGTGTGTGTGCAGGCGCACGTGCACCACGAGAGGTTATCAGGTGATGTTTGTGAAGACGAAGAAGACAGGGATCTTGGGGTGGGAGTATTCTCGGCACGTTCAGGGAGCAGCAGTACTGTTGGGGGGGCTGAGCACAGTCAGGGAAGCAGAGAACTGCAAGATGTGGTCAGAGGGGTAGTTAATGGGGAGCAGGGGCATTCACACACAGTAAGCAGAAGGGCTTTGTGAATCCTTTAAGACTTTGGATATTACTCGGAGATGGGACACCATGGGCAGATTTGGAGAAGAGGGGTAACATGATCCAGTGTAAGATCATTTGAGTTGCTACATTTGAGAAGTAACTTTTGATGAGGGAAACAATGAAAGCCCGGGAGACTTGGAAAACAATTGAAAACATTCAGGCAAAGGACACTGAGCTCTTATACCAGCAAAGTAGCAGCGAAGGTGGCAAGAAGTGATTGGATTCTGGGTCCATTTTAAAGGTAGAAAGATTGACTATGGGATGTGAGAGAAAAAGACATTAAGGCTGACTCTAAAGTTTTTGGCCTGAGCAAGTGGTGCCGTTTATAGGAGAGAGAAACACTGGGGGAGGAGCAAGTCCGGGAAGGTGTGGAAATCAAGAATTCTGTTTCAGATACGTTAATTTGAGAGACTGTTAGAATTCCAAATGCACATGTCAAGTGAGAAATTAGATAAATGATCTGGAGTTCAGGGATTGATTGTAGGCTAGAGATATAAATGTGGGACTCATCAGTTTATAAGACACCATTTAAAGCCTTGAGGCTCAATGAATTCACTAGGAATTTAGGGTAGATAGAAAAGGGGTCTCAGGGTCCAGGACTGAAGCCCACGACACTCCAACATGGAGAGGCAACAGGGGATGATGGGAAAGCAGCGAAGAAGGGGGCGATAAGGTAGGAAGAGAACGGAAAAAGAGCAGCGCCCGGGAAAACAAGTGGAGAAAATATTCCAAGGTATTAGAGCTTCTAATGTACATAGGAATCACTCTACAAGGTATACACACAATACCTTATTTACTTCTCTCATGGGAAATATAAAGGATTTTCAAGGTAATTTAAGTGTTGACTGAAGAATATATTTGTGGTTGTATGGGATCCCACCATAGGTCATGGAATGCCAGGAGGACTCCAAAGTACTAGAAGGACAAAGTGGCATTTAATGGGGAGTCAAGTGATAGTGGCTTATTTCATTGAATTTTTTTATAATTGTAATTTTAAAAGATTTTTATTATAGAAAATATCAGCTATATGAAATTAACAGAATAGTATAATGAGCCTCTATGTTCCCA
This sequence comes from Lemur catta, assembly GCF_020740605.2. Lineage (NCBI taxonomy): Eukaryota > Metazoa > Chordata > Mammalia > Primates > Lemuridae > Lemur > Lemur catta. Next base: position 220,654,416 of record NC_059128.1, on the reverse strand, counting down.
TCACCCAATTTGACAATTATCAACTCATGGGCAATCTTGTTTCTTTCTTTCTTTCTTTCTTTTTTTTTTTTTTTGAGATAGGATCTTGCTCTGTTGCCCAGGCTGGAGTGGGGTGTTGTCATCAGAGCTCACCACAACCTCAAACTCCTGGGCTCAAGCAATCCTCTTGCCTCAGCCTCCCAAAGTGCTAGGATTACAGGTATGAACTACTGCACCCAGCCCATAATTTCCTAATATTACAAGAAATCCAGTCAGTGCTCAAAACGTCAATTGTTTGATAAATATTATAATTTTTAACAGTTTGTTAGAATCAGGATCCAAATAAGGCCCATACATTGAAAATGGGGATATATCTTTTAAGTCTCTACACATTCCCTTTCTATCATTTTTTTCTATTTTTTTTTTTTTCTCCTGGCAAATAATTTGTTGAAGAGAGCGGGTTGTTTGTCCTATAAAGGTGTGGTCCCCAACCCCCAGGCCATGGACTGGAACTGGGCCACACAGCAGAAGGTGAGTGGTGGCAAGCAAGCAAGCTTCATCTGTATTTATAGCCACTCCCCATCACTCGCCATCCTCCCCCTCCCCTCCCACGGGCCCCCCCACCCCCCACCCAGTCCATGGAAAATTTGTCCCATGAAACCAGTCCCTGGTGCCAGAAAGGTTGGGGACCACTATTAGAGTTTCCCACAGTCTGGATTTTGATGATTGCATCCTAATATTGGCTGGTGGTGAAATGTTCAACTTGTTCCTCTACCTCTGAATTTCCTGTAAAATGGGAGTTGAATTGAGGGGCTTGATCAGGTTTCTCAGATATTTTTTGGCAAGACACTTTATAGGTGTTGTTGTTTTCTTACACCAAGAGTCCCCTAATGTCTGGTTGTGTCTCTTTTCGTGATGATGGTAGCTGTTGATGATCAAAGCCTAGACCCATTACTATATCAGCAGTTGCAAAATGTTCTAACTCTACCTTTCCTTCATTTAACTGTAATACATCTACAAAGAGAAACTTCCCCACAATCCATATGTGGCTTCTCAATGATACAGTTTATATAGGAAACGCAACCATAAATACTTGATTTCTTACCTTTATCTATCAATTTTCAAAATAATAAGTTGGCTTCTAACATCTTCCCACAGAAACCAATTAGGGCTTTTGTTTTGGGAGTGGTAATTATGCATACATGGATTTAATTATTTGATGTGTTTCAATCCATTCCAGTTATCTTCACTAATGCTCAAATTATCCATCATTGGCCCTTCAGGCTGGTTCCTGAATCTTTTTGATGCATAATCCTCACTATCTGGTATGAGAAGATGTTCAGGTTTATCCTGTATATTTCCTACCCAGACCCAGAATCAGCCATCTCCTCTAGAAGCCCTGGTTTCTTTTAATGGAAAATGAATTAAAGTTGTCATATACCATATGGGGTCACAGAATCAAAAAGCCAGGCAGTAGGTGTTGAAGGAGACGTCACTTCAGTGAGCAAAGCTGTACTAGAGTCCTCTAGAACTCAGAATTTGACTGGGAACCATTCACACCAACCTCCTCTCAAGCTGTTGATCTAAGAAAAGGATGCTATTATCTCCCAAGCAGACAGTGAGGGGCCACGCTGCGAAACTTCATTTCATTCATTCCAAGTAAGTAAAAAAAGAGAAAAAAAAAATGGAGCCCATGAAAAAATGCTACTGAATAAGAAAAAGGACAAATCCCTTCCTCTCTGAAGAACAAGAAAAAGGGGAAAATTACTGAAAATACAGACAACTGCAGGAAACAAGAGGAAAATGTTGGGAAATTGCTTGGCATCTTCAAAAGACTAGACAAAGAGCCGTCTTTCATAAAACATGAGCAGTCAGCCATATGATGAAAACAAGCAGAGAAGAAAAAGAACAAAATAAGTAGAAGGGTGGATGGATGAGATGAAGAATTCCAAGAGCAAAAATACATAACCAAACTCTACACATACATATACATATACAATAGTGATGTGAACAATAGATGGGAGATATCTTTCCACATGTCATTAACTATCTTTTCCCATGGTATTCCTATGACTGACTGCATGGGGAATTCAACATGTGAAAAGTCACACTTCGTTAACTTATCCCTTTATGTTAGAAATTAGCTTTTTTTTTTTTTTGAGATGGAGTCTCTCTCTGTCGCCTGGGCTAGATTGCCATGGCATTAGTCTAGCTCACAGCAACCTCAAACTGCTGGGCTCAAGCCATCCTCCTCCCTCAGCCTCCTGAGCAGATGGGACTACAGGCATGCACCACCATGCCTACCTAATTTTTTCTATTTTTAGTTGTCCAGCTAATTTCTATTTTTAGTAGAAATGGGGTCTTGCTCTTGCTCTTGCTCTGGCTGGTCTCAAACTCCTGAGCTCAAGTGATCCTCCAACCTTGGCCTCCCAGAGTGATAGGATTACAGGCATGAGCCACCATGCCCAGCCTGAGATTAGGTATTTTCTAGATTTTTTTTTTTTTTTTGTCATTATGAGCAATAGGAAAAGGGCACATTTTTGTACATCTGCCCATGAATTCAGTAATCATTGAGTACCTAATGATTAGCAGGCACAGCGCTTGGTGCTGGGGTACATGGTGGTGAGAAAATGGATCCAGTTCCCATCTTCATGGACCTTGTGGTCCAACAGGGAAATAAGACAATTAAGTATGAAATTCCAATATTTTTGTGGTAAATAGGTAGAAAAAAGAAATGTATGGTATTAAGGAAGCACATGACCCAGAAGCCTAACTTGAGAAAGTGGCATTTAATTTGAGGCCTGAAAATGAGAGGAGTTAAGCTAGGAAAAGAAAGGCAAAACAGTATTTTAAGGCGAGAAAACAGCATGTTCAGAGACCTGAATGAGAGCAAGGCACACTCGATGAAAGAAATTCAGTGGCAGCTCACAAAGGGCCTTGCCACTGAAGAATTTGAAGCATGAGAGTGTTATGGTCAAACGTTTTGCTATAGAAGAACTTGGGAGCACAACGGACATTGCATTGTAGCCTATCATGATTAAAGGTGAGGACAACATTTAGGAAGAGATTCAATAGTGCAGGCAAGAAGAGGGGGTAGGCTAGTGGAGGGTATTGGCAGTGAGGATGTAAAGAAGCAAATAGACTTGAAAAGTACATTTAGGAGAGGCTGATTCATTTGGTGTGGGTGGTAGGGGAGAGGGAGTCAAAGCCCTGGCTCCCTGGTTTCCAACTTTAGCAAACCAGGTGGTGCCATTTACTAGTAACAGGAGAAAGATATGGGAGAAATTATGAGTTCAGTTGGTTGAGTCTGAGGTTCCTACAAAATTGCTAAATGGAAATATCCCTTATGTGGTTAAATATACAGATCTGGAGCTCAGTAGAAAAGTCTGGACTGGAATTCTAGACTTGAGATCCATCGGCATGCAGGTTATGATTGAAACTTTGAGAATGGTTGAGATCTTGCAGAAAGAATGTACAGAGGTAGAAGAGAAAGCCCCGAGGGCAGAACCCTGAGGAAGAGCACCAACACTGAAGGCTTGGGCAAAGGGAAAAGACTCGAAAGAGTAGCCAAAGGGGTAGGAAGAAAAACAGAGCAAATGCAGGTTTACAGAAGCCGGAAGAAGAGCTTGTGTCAAGAGGAAGGGCTTGGCTAACAGCATCAGATATTTCCAAGAGGCTACGAAAGACAAGGCATGAAAAGACTCTACTGGATTTAGTGACCACCTATATGACCTTGGTCATGGTGACAAGAGCAGTGACAGTGGTAAGTTTGGTGTGGTGACCAGATTTCATGGTGAAGAGGGAGCTAACTGAAAATGAGGAAGCATTCAGTCTCTCATTTGACTTCTGACTCAATTTTAGAATCATTGTCTTTTACTAGGCAAGTTGAACTCATCTACATTTATTTTTATGATGGTTTTATTTGCATTTGCTTCTTTCATTTTGTTTTACGCTTTCTAGTTTTTATGTTCTTTTGCTCTTTCTTGTCTATTTTATTTTTTGCTGAGTAGACTATTGTACTTGCCATTAGCTCATGGTATGAATTGGAGATAGACAGCCTGCTTTGAATTCTACTCAGTAGTGAAACCAGAACTTGAACCCAGGCAGTCCAGAGTCCACACCCTCAGCCACTGTGCCATACTGCCTCTCTGGACACTCACAGCATCTTAACAGACACAGAAAATTAACTTACCCTGGAAAATAGTCATAACATATTGGCAATAATTCCACTTTTAGAAATCCGTCCTAAAGAACTAATCAGAAAATTATGCCCACAGGTACTCACGGCAGCGTTTTCTATAATAGCGAAACAATGTAAGCTTACAAGAGATTTTCCTTTCTTAAAAAAACACCAATCAGTTGTTCCTCTTTAGTGCTTGACTTGTCTTTGAGTCTGTTAATAGTTTTTAGTCTTATATATGAATTTTGGTTGTAATCGCATTCTTTTAAAAGTTGCTTGAAAACTATTTACATGAAAATGCGTGCCATGCCTGCTGCCTGAGCTGGCTGTTTACGACACAGAACGGGACTTGAAGTATAGGGATGGGACAGCTCAGAGTCCAGCTGAAGGTGGCAGAAGGGACAGGCATTTTCTGGCACCAGAGTTGAACATATTAATAGACTGGGAAATTTGGTTCTAAGATGTCTGGCAATGAAGTCGAAAGAAACACAGTAAGTTACATAATTTTCATTGTCCAATAAGACAAAGAATTCTAAGTAATTCTTCTGCGGAGGCAGCTTTATCTGGGATCTCAAATTAAGCAGGAATTTATTATGTGAATCCTCATGTAAAGGGTATCAAGGGACACTAAGGACTGCCATTAAACAATTGATGAAGAAAGCCTGTTAAACCCACTCACCTGAATGCCTCTCTATGAATTTGCCATCAAAGCGCACAGTGATGCATCAGCTCGTAAGGGGGGGGGGTGTTTATGCAACCCCGCTGAAAGGTGGGGTCTGGGTACTGTCTTCTGGCCACACAGTTCGTCTGTGGGGCTCCACCTCCCACAGGCACTTCACACCCCCTGCTGCTCCAGCTTCCCCACGAAAGCACCCTCTCGTGAACACAAGCTGGGGGTGGACAAGAAGAGGTTGTAGCCCAAAAAGGCCAGCTGTAGGCTAAAAATTTCTTTGAAAATTTGCAATTTATATTTAAAATGCATGTGAATTTTACAGTCTGTTTCATAATGTGTTTATAGATAAAAATGTGTTTTCCCCTTTCCAACTTCTAACAAAATTGGTGCTCCAGGAGGATGAGCTGTATTTATCCTATTTGAGTATCTCTTGGCAAGCTGTCTCCGACCGCCCCGCCCAGCCCTCCACCTCCACAGACACACCATTACTTCAACCTGATGTTGGGCCAGTACTCCCCGAGTCTAGATGAGCTAACTGCTTCTTTCCAATATTAAATGTCTTGGAACAGAACATCATATATTCTTCTAACATATAGAGAAGAGGGTCTACCTAAGCTTTGGTTGACAGGTGTTTTTTAAAAAGTTGACACTAGCTTGAGAACATTTATAGGTAGGACTTCCTAAACAGACAGTAGAGAAAGCCACTGTTCTACACTGGTGCAAACATCAGGAGTGACCACATTGGGCAAGAGCTGCGGGATCAAGCAAGATCTTCTATGCTCTAGCATTCACGATTGCTCATGACTTACCTGGGAGAGTGTATCTGGGTGGTAGACACTTGGCAGGGCTGACCTCGCTAAAATAACAAGGCTCTAAATGAGAGGTTTGAACCCCCACTTGGCACAGGCTCCCTGGGAGAGCAAGCGTGCTCTGAGAACTTCTGCACGTTGAGTCATTTATCCTGTAAGCTCAGTCCCTATTCACTTGGCCCTTTCTCTGGCTAGGACTTTCGGGTTTGAAAAGTCCAGGGTTAGTTAAAGCAGCTGTAAAGGGAGGGGTGGTGGTATACAAATCCTCTGGCTGGATTTAGGGCTGGGCAGGGCCCTCCATATGTTTTTAAGGTAAGATGGAAGGCTCACAATCATCTGGGAAAAGATGTATTCTCCTGAAATTAGAGGTTACAATCTTCATGAACAAGACTCCTAGAGTGAGTGTAGGCCCTGGGTGTGATCCAAAGGGGCTCATTGGCCAGGCATGCTGGCTCATGCCTGTAATTCCAAGGCTTTGAGAGGCTTAGGTGGGAGGACTGCTTGAGACCAGGAGTTCGAGACCAGCCTGGGCAACATAGCAAGACCCTGTCTCTACAAAAAAATTAAAAAAATTTTTTTTAAAGGGGCTCATTATGAATAACAAAAGACACTCCTACCACTCAGGAAATTCCAAGGATTTTAGATGCTCTGTGATAGGAACCTGGGCAAAGACTAAATATATTTTATATTATAGCACAGAACCCCATCCATAAATCCTTGGGTGGGCACAGGGACAGCCCAACGTCTGGGACTTCCCTGAGATGATGTCATTCCTGGGGCGAATCCCCCTGGGAAGAGGAGGTGCTTCCCTAAGAAGGCGGCCTTCCCTGGATCATTAAATGAGGCCCCAGGCCAGCCAGAGTGGAGACTCCACTTCTTTCTATCAGCTTCATTGTCCTGACCTTGGACTTCCTTGTTAGAGGGCACCAAGGTGGTGTCACCTGTGTATCTGGAGGTTCAGACGAGAGAGAGGGTCCTCTGGACAGAGTCACACAGCAAGCCCTGCCTTGTGAGCCAGATTGCCACTTTCCTATCACTCCTTGTGTTCATTTTTCATTTGTATATCTTTAGCTTTTGGTGAAATCTTGCTTAAGTGGACTGGCTTTGTCTCAGCGTGCAGATCCTAAGAGAAGGGTTATCTATTCACCCTTGGGACAGGCGTCAAGCAAGGGAGCAGTGAGTGGGAGGAGGAGTAGCTGAAGAGAGACCCCCAGGTAGAGGACAAAGGCCCAGCTCCAAGCTACAGCCACATGGTCCAGCTGCCCTCTCCCGCCAAGAGATTCTGCTCTCCTGACTAGACGTGGCAATTCTGGGTTGTATTTTATTAATGTATCTGGCATTTCCTGACTGCTGGATATCCCCAATCTGCTTGACTCTGCAACCTCAGCTGTCGACACAGCAGCCCAGGAATCCAGACAATACTAAGATCCTGGCCTGTGGGTGCAGATGCCCTGTGTGGTGGAGGTGTTCGGTCATTTCCAGACCTGGCACCCCAGGGCTGGAGATGGTTTCTATCAGATTGACAGGAAGCCCTGCAGGGAAATGAAAATCCTTTCCACCTCTGAAGCCTTCCCCAGGATCTGGGCGAACTTTCTGGTGAGCCTTCCTCCCCCCCAGCAAAGAAAGGTCATAGGAACAAATAGCCCACGTGGCACTTAGTGTGGCACCTGCCTCACACTGTGGCCTTCGATGGCTGGCTGGGTGGTGGTGGCATTCCAGCCCTGGGGAGGCAACGCCCAGGCCTGGGTCCACGGTTTGCTGGGGCACCATTCCTTGATCGCATCTGTGTCATGAACAAGCACGGTTTGTGACCACATCACACTAGTTTTTGTTTCCCGCTGCCCTTTTTTACTTTCTTCATGGGGGAAGCTTTTCTTCTACTGAAAACTCAGCAGGCCTCATGATTTCTCCTGCTCAGCTTTGCGTGGTAGAGATCTTCTCAGCCACTTTAAGTCAGAAAGACGGTTTCGATTCAATAGTTATATGAGTCACTCTTCGGTCTTCATGTAAAACACTTGTGATTGGCTCTGCTGTCTCCGTGAGAGGGGTTACAATCGGCCTCGTTCTTCAACCAATCTCCTCCCCTCCCGGCTCCACAGCACTGTGCCCACTGGCACAGGTGAGGGAAACAGGTGATCTGTTTGCAGCAACAGGTGACAGACACACTTGGCAAGCTCTCCACGTAGCCCCACGGAAGCCTTGCCCACTAGCTTTAGGTCCGGTAGAGAGCACCTCCCCTCCTCCCCGCGTGGGGTAGGCCGGGGACTTCAGCATGGCCACAGGTCTCTCCAAGGAAATCTCTCTGCAAATCATCTTCCCTCCCCACATTCTACCTCCTTTTTCCATTTCTGATCTGCCTGGGGAGTCCAAAAGATATGAAACCAGTTCTTTAACATTTCCTTTTAAAATTCAAGGTGTATGGAAATTCTGTCTCGTGATCACTTAGATGTCACATATCTTTCATATTAATTCCTCAGTTAAAGCTGAGGCCCAAAGAACCTCATGTTCAGATCCTGTGACACTGAGTCCAGGATTGGCTAGACTTCAGGCAGAAGATGTATCATACAGAGCAGTGATTGTTCAAATTTTTTAAATACAGAAAAATTCCAACAGAATTTTATTTGAAGGCCCGAGCTAGATAAAGGCTATGCTCTAGCTGAAGAGGGGGTGGGAGGCCCAAGCTGGACCTGGGGACTCTTCCCTGCATCCCATAGTGACCCCTGAAATGACATAAAGGCTCTGGGTTCCACAGAACACAATATGAACACCGCTAATGTAAGGCAAAGAACCTGGGCTTTAGAGCAGGTGCAACTCTCTGAACCTCAGTCTCTTCATCAGTAAAATGTGGATGATGGTAATAAACAATCATACCTGCCTCGTAGGTTGTTACTGGAATTCAGTGAGACAACGAGCACAAGCACATCTGTATTCCACAAACGTCTGCTCTCTTTCCCTTTCATATTGACCTCCCCCCTGCAGAATGTCACTGGGCGGAACAACGTGAAGCTCCTCTTCTAGAGTGTCCGGACCACCCCACAGCCTACCGCCCCCCGGAAGGAAGAGGCTCACACAGCCCCCCACAGGCCTAAAGGCAAAGTGGATGGAGGTCACAGAAACGCTGGGGTGAACCTGGATCCTTTGAGCAGCCCCACCCCACAACCCAGGGCACCCCTCCGTCACAGCCGGTGTGGGGGGCTGCTAAGGGCTGCACATACATTAGCTTACTTAATCCCCAAACAACTCCCTGGGGTAGAGACTATCACCCCTTTTACAGGTCAGAAAACTGAGGCTCAGAGAGGTTAAACTAGTAACCCCCAAATTTGGCTGAGCAGCAGCATAACTGGGGAGCTCTTAAGATGCACATTCCCAGGCCCCATCCCCAGACCTCAATTCTGCAGGGTCCAAGGTCATGTACCTCCCCAGCAGGAAGACAGAGCCAGGACTAGGGTGAGGCAGGCAGGCGGCCAGGGAGCAAAATGCAAGGTGGCCTGTCACGTGCCGGCTGCCTGCTTGGCCTCCTTCCACCTGCGCCCTAGGGCCTCACCTCCACTCGTCCACGGCTGAGCCAGAACTGGGGTACAGGTCTGTCTGCGCAGAGTCCTCACCTTCAGCCACAAAGCCACTACAGCCCCGGGATGCCTCAGGGCAGAGATGCTCACACTTGAGCCTGAGTCAGAGTCACCTGGAGCGCTGGGCCCCACCCTCAGAGTCCTGAGTCAGCAGGTCTGGGTGGGGCCAAGAACTTACCTTTCTAACAACATCCCACACTTTGACATTCACCACCTTAGGGTGGAAGGAGGAGCCAGCACCTACAGCAATAGCTCCCTTCTCTAGATTTCTTCTCTAAGGGTCTGTGATGACGTGCTCTGCCCCGAGACACTCTTGCTCCGCCCTGAGACACTCCAGGCTGGAGTTAAGTCCCCCATCACTCACCTGCACCCAAACACCAAGCCAGGTGTGCTACGCTGCTCCCGGTTTCAGTAAGGAAAGAGTACCCCAGGGGCAAAGGGTCCAAGGTTTTCTAGCAGGCAGAGCTCAGGCCTTACCAGGGTCTGGACTAACAGGGACTCTGGCTTCTGACCACCCCGAGTCGACCCCATCCACCTGCATGGGGGCTTCTGGGACGGCGCTGCTGCCTTGGAGTTTGTCTTTGTGCTTCTGCAGCTGACTAGGAACAGAACCTGATTTTAGTCACTAGGCTCTCATTGCTCCTTCCTTGAGTAATTGTCCTGAGAGTAGTTGTAGACATTTGCACTAATTAGTTAATTTAATTTAATGTGCACCTAGTTAGGGCCCCAAAAAGGGAATCTACAAATTAATGGCAGCTCACATACAAATGAGCACAATTCGCCGTCCCCAGACTTTCTGGCTTTGGGTTTTGTTTTTAAACAGCCTAAATCCATGGGCAACACTGGGTACTTCCTTCTAATCCTCAGAACAGGGTTTCTGATTCATTGAGCACCTAATTGCACGGCTCGTGAGGGAAGTTCCTACTAAAAATGAAAACCCAGCATCCAGCGGGCCTGGGAGGACTTCACTCGCCTCCGCCACTTGCAGACTCCGCCGCCCACACAGCTCTCCTCCGTGCCCTGACTTAACCCACCAACCCTGACCCTCGGCCCCCACCTCTTCCTCCCAATGTCCCCATTCAAACCTGGGCCCATTATGCTTTGGGGAAAGAGCTCTAAATTGGGTGTCAGGACATGTGGCCTCACCCACTGACTAGCTGCAAGTACTTAGCACAGTCACCTGTCCTCTCTCAGGCTTCAGTTTTCTCATCTGCGTACACACAAGGGAAACAGGAGTGTGGTGTCTCCTGAAGGAAATGGGAGGCCCCACTCGGCAAAGGAATTCAGGGCAGGGAATGAGGTGGCCCTTGGGACTGGGAGAGGAAGGACTTGCTCTGGGGCTTCAGGAACGGGACTTGGAGGCATTGGGGAGGCAGTGAGCAGCTCTGGCTGTGAGGGTGAGTTGATCCTGGCCAGGTAGGGGAGGCTTGGCCAGTCACTGGGCCACCATTTTGTTTTTGCTGGGAGCTGAGGTGAGGGGCAGCCTCCAGCTTCAAAGTGATGCCGAGAGCCCTTGGAGCTTCTCCTGAGCCGTGGGGAAAAACGGCCCAGGCTCACCAGGGGCAAGATTGTGACCCACTGTGTGCACATAAGTTCAAGGAGCTCAGTCTCTAAAACACTGTGTCCAGGGGGCCCAGGCAGGCCCTAGGCTGACGGAAACCCTGCAGAGAAGTACTAGGCCCCATCCTGAGCCCTGAGAAACAGCTGTGGCATGGGAAGCAGGCCTCGGTGGCCTGGCAGCGTCCTGGGTAGACAAGGCTCCTTGTCCTTAGGGCAGTTCCTGAGTGGACATGGTACACTGGTAGGCCATCGGCTTTGTCAGCAGCTGCCACAGTGAAGAATGGCCTTTTAGGCCCATTTGTGTCTTCTCAGAGAGGTGAAGTAACCATGACTGGGCAGCACCCAGGGCTCTCTAGATTGGCTGTGGGAAGAGTCCCAGGGAGGACATTCTAGTAAGTAGTATGTTGGGAGCTTGGAGTCACTTACTTGGACCTTAAATAATAGTTCATTATTTTCATTCAAGCCAGTAAAGCAAGACCTTTGGTTATTTGAGAGAACGAGACTATGATCTTATGGGCCCATCAACAACAATGTTCCGTGATTCTGGGAGCTTACTTAATTGAACAATAGCCAACATTATTTACTTAGCACAGTGTGCCAAGCTCACTGGACATGCATTATGGTACATAACACACATTTCTGCAGAGCAGGTGCTATATTTGCCTCACTTTGCCCTGAGGAATCCGAAGGTAAGTAACTTACATGTCATGTAACTTACAAGAGGTGGAGGCAGGAGTCAAACCAGGCCTGAACTTGACTTCAGAATCCCCCGATTTGCAGCCTACAGTCCCACTCCTGGCTACTTCTCCAAGGCCAGCCCCACCTGGAGGTCCCTAACTCTGATGCCAGCCAGGAGCTCCCCTTTGTGTGTGGGATAGAGCCTGTCCCCTAAGTGTGAGGACTGGGCCTGGGAGGCTGTCAGCTCCCACCCTGGGCCACTGACGGGAGTGAGTTGGAGTTCAACACTGGACCATCCAGGCAGAACCCAGGTGTGGTGGAATGTTTAGAAAGTCCTTTTTATGTCCTATTTCTGTTGAAATAGAATGGGATTAAACAATTCGAATGTATGTTCAAATGGTTTGACGAAGATTCTGCCAACCAGGAACGGGAAATCAGCAGGCAAAGCCATCGTGTTTGTGTGGGAACACTAAAAAAAGGGGGAGATGTTTAGAGATGTTTAAAGAAAAAAACCTTTAAAAAAAAAATCTCAAAACATGATTGGGAGATTGAAGAAATGAGATTTGTTTGGGGGCTTTTAGATCAGAAAGAGGCATGTCCTTCCTCCCAGGGTGGATAGACGGAGGGGTGGCTGCTGAGACAGGGATTCCTCAAAACCAGGAATGCCCACACCAAGGGCATGTCCGAGTCCCCCCGGGGGGCTTTCACGCCCGCCAACCTGCAAGTCTCTAACCCCTTGCCCCAGATTCTGGCACACTCTCCTGGTGAGGATCACCCTGAAGCCTTGAAGACTGCCAGGGGTGTGGTAGCGCAGGGAGCAGAGGCAGAACAGAGTAGGCAGAAAATCAGGGAGAATCATCCAAGGGTCAGTGAGCTACAAAATGGGAGATTTTCCCCTGAGGAATTGTATTGATGAAGTCTAGGCTAGAAAGGTCCAAGTTCAAAGGTTTGTTTGCTTTACTATCTTTTTCCCCGAGGAATGTGCCTGTTGGGTTAATATTTATTTTATTGAATGATCTCATTTTAGTTATGTCAATATAAGTCAATGCTAATTTATAGGGAAAAAAATGCAATTTTGTGGCTAATTTCAGATCACAAACCAGAGTTTGTTCCTGGGCCCATTGGCTCTACTGCCACCTGGTGGTAGGTTCCTATAGAGCAGGGCTGGCCATTTGGGTTACAGGCCGGAACTCAAGTCTGCGGTTGGAATCCCCGATCTGCTCACTCAGGAGCAGGGTGACCGAGATCCTCTGTCAATTTCAATCTGCATGTCTTAAAATAGAGACCATAATACTTACTTTTGGGGGTTGTGGTGATGATTCCAATGAGTTAACATGTATGTAGTGCCTAGTGCACAATAAATGTTTCATAAACTGTAACTATTAGTCTTATTGGAAAAGAACCTGATATCCCCGTGGGGTGGTTTCCAGTGTTTTGCTGCGGAGTTCTTTTCTCATCATTGCCATCACTGACTCGAGTGAAGCTGCAGAGGACGTGTCCCCCATCGGTGCCTGACACCGCTGGATCAGAGGCTGAGAGCGACTGACAGGTGGGGTGGATGGGCCAAACCTAACAGGTGAAATTTCACAGGTGTAACACAGGTTCGAAATTACATATAAAGTCTGCCAGGTGCACAAATACTAGGGTGGGGGGAGGCTGCCAGGGTGACAAAAAAAAAAAAGACCAAGTCAAAACCACTGAAAGATTTTAGGAACAGATAAAGCTCAACAGGAGCCCGCTGGGTGACACAGGCACTCAAATTCCAATCTGATCAACAGCCATGAAGGAGCAACATATATGAAAAGTCTTTCAAATGTTTGTACAAGCCGGGCGCGGTGGCTCACGCCTGTAATCCTAGCACTCTGGGAGGCCGAGGCGGGTGGATCGTTTGAGCTCAGGAGTCCGGGACCAGCCTGAGCAAGAGCGAGACCTATCTCTCTAAATATAGCGACAAATTAGCTGGGCAACTAAAAATAAAAAAATTAGCCAGGCGTAGTGGCGTGTACCTGTAGTCCCAGCTACTGGGGAGGCTGAGGCAGTAGGATCGCTTAAGCCCAGGAGTTTGAGGTTGCTGTGAGCTAGGCTGATGCCATGGCACTCACCCTGGGCAACAGAATGAGACTGTGTCTCAAAAAATAAAAATAAATAAAATGTTCATATACCCTGACCTCATAATTCCATTATAAGAAATCTACCTAGAAGAGGAAATCATCAGATATAATTGATACAAAGATGCTCATTACCATGTAGTTTATAAAAGTGAAAAATTAGAAACAACAAATGCCCAATAATAGAGGACAAATTAATTAAATTGTGGTTTATCCATGCAGTCTTTAAAATTTTTCAAAGGATGAGTTGGGCGGGGAGGTGGGAATCAGGCCATTATTAGAAATAGAGGACACATTGATAAAAGGCAGAATTAAATAAAAGGATAAAAACTAAAAGCCGATAAGCACCTAATTAGATAGCTTCAAAATATATCATGCAAAAATTAACAAAGCTACAAGGAGAACTTAACGAGTACAACATTGACATAGGAAATTTTAATATACCTCCCCCGGTAATTAATAGATCAAGTAGACCAAAAAAAGAAAAAAACATTAAGAAAAAAGATTTGAACACCACAATTTAATAGCTTAATATAATGGCTCTGCATAGTACACCGCACCCTACAGCTGGAGAAGACACACGTTCTTTTCAAATACACATGGGACAGTTATAAAACTTAACAACACACACACGCAAACCAGCCATTTCAGTACCTGGTGCTAAATTCTAAAATAGGGAGTTTTGGGAGCCAGAACCTCTTCAATTGGAAGCTCAGGCAAGATTTCCCAGAGGAGGAGGTTCTGACTAAGAAGAGTTTGTGAGGATAAGTTATCCAGCTAGAGGAGGTGGGACCCGGGCCTGAGCTGTCCCAGGCAGGCCAGGCAGCAGGTCCAAGGGCCTCCAGGCAAACAAAAGAGAACGCATCCAGGGAACCGCAAATTGCTTCCCAGACTTTGCATGCCTTGCTCTCTCAGTCTGCCTGCTTCCAGGCAGTGACCCTGTCATGAATATCCAGTGGCCCCACCAGAAGCTATGATTCAGTTTCCATCTCTAACAGCAGACAGTGGTCTTCAGTTACCACCAAGGCAGGGCATGTCCCCCAGAGAGGAACATGAGCTGGGCCCGAAAAGGAGCCAGGGCTCTGGTGTCAGGCAGGCTTGGGGAGCTCCCTGCAGGTGAGAAGGACACAGGACTCCTGAGGCTCTGCCAACTCCTACAGGAACCCTCTCCCTGTCTTCCATGTACCCCTAAAAAGCCTTGAGGACCTCCCTGCAGGCTGAGCCGAGCAAAGTGGAGTCCCCGACCTGGTCCAGCCCCTGCTCTGTGACCCAGCTCACACATAGCTTCTCTGGGGCTCAGGCCACCTGTTAATACAGCTATCACTGGCTTCCTGCTCACCATGCCAAGGTGTCGCATACACCAGCTCATGTATAGGAGGGAACTCTAGAGGTGTTTGCAACAGTAACTGTCCAAAGTCCCTGGATAAGTGAAATGGAGTGTTTATCCCAAACCTTCATGTTAGCCAACTGCCTCCCCGAGTTCTCCCCAAGAGCCACTCTCAACATAGCCTCTGACCTGGTGTGGGGCCTTGCTTTATCCTCTTGCAAGTCGCCCTCCCTGGCTACTGAGCAGGCAGCGGGACGTGACAGCTGAGAGGCTTGGGAAAGCCACACAGACCCCTTAGCTCAGCAGATGCACAGAGGGAACACATGAAAGAAGGAGCCGTGTCTGGAAGTCGGACATCTGCGCTCACTGCTGTGTGACCATGAGCAAATCACTTACCTTCTCTGGTCCTCAGTTTCCTCATTTCTAAACCGAAGGGAAATCATCTCTAAGCTCACTTCTAGCTGGAGATTCAGGGATCCTATCATTACAAGAACTGGCTCTATTCCAACGGTCAACTCAATAAGTTTGTTTGGGGGGGGCATGGAGGGAAACAAGGTCCCTCCATGCTGCCCAGACTAGTCTCAAACTCCTGGGCTCGAAGGATCTTTCTGCCTCAGCCTCCCAAGTAGTTGGGGCTACAGATGCAGCCATCACATCCAGCTAATTATTATTTTTTTAATTTTTTGTAGAGATGGAGGTCTCACTCTATTGCCCAGGCTGGTCTCAAACTCCTGGCCTCAAGTGATCCTCCTGCCTCAGCCTCCCAAAGTGCTGGGATTACAGGTGGGAGCCACTGAGCCTTGCCTACTTTCAGTAAGTTCTTAATCGGAGGACATCATCCCTTTCATTGTTTTTCTGGAGCTGCTGCAAGGTGGAAGGAAGCGGAGGTGCGGGTCCTCCAGCCGGCTGAGCCTCGACGAGGAGTTAGACCTCACAAGGAGCTGCCACTGGGACTTGGGGCAACAGGGCCAGTGATCTGCAGTCGTCCCCACCTAACACACACAGCAGCACGAGGATAACACTGGCATTGGGGCAGGGGGGCGGGGGAGAATGAGAGAGAGAGAGAATTGTGATGGCTCTCCTCTCTCTCTGCACACACACACACATTCATAAATTGTGAGTCAAGGGTAGGGGAATTATGTGACAAACACGGTTCTTGAGCATTTCTAGGGCTGTGCGCCCGCCCACGCCGCGGGGCCGCCGGAGGCCGACCTGAGTCTGGCTGCTGTTTCGAGATGGATCCTCCAAACCAGAGGCTTCCAGCTAAACTCCGCCGGTCGGGGAGGCTCTGGAAGGCACGTGAGTGGTGGCTGAAGGAGCGGACGGGGGAGGAAGGTCACAGAGCACAAAGGCGATGAACATGCGGATCGGGATAGAAACGCAGAGTTGAATTTTTACCAGAAGGTAGTAGAAGGAAGGGAGGTTGATGACAGCGGCCACACCCACATCCACACACATAATTGCAGCCTTGGGTGTCTTTTCACTCAGCCTGGTCCTCTCGGTGACTCTGTTCCGTCGCGGGGTTCGCGTCCCAGCTGTCTGCTCGCGTCTCCCGGAACCCCCTTCCAGCCCAGACCCTTCCCCGGAGCCTCGCACTGCACATGCCGCCCCTCCCGGCCGCCTCCGCCTGGATGGCCTCAGGCACGCCGCTCTCGAGGGTCTTACAGTGAGCTCAGGCCACATCCATGGCCCGGGCGCACATGGGGAAGAGCTTGAACGTTTAGGAGCTGCACTTAATGCACCGCCGTGCCTGGAAGACAAGCAGAGACATCGGAGATTACAACCAAACTCCAGGGCGGTCGTGCCTGTTCCCGTGGCCTCTGTCCGCAGAAGGAATGCAGTGTCTGCAATTTGGTTGTTCATCGGAAGCACCTGGGACATTTTCACAAAGTGCAGATGTCCAGCCCCTGCCCCAAACTCCATGAATCAGAATTCCACTAATTTTTTTCCCTTTTTTTATTATGGTAAAATGCACATAACATAAAATTTACCATCTTAACCATTTTCAAATGTACAGTTCAGTGGTATTAAATGCACTCGCAATGCTGTGCAACACCACCATCCGTCTCCAGAACTCTTTTCGCTTTGTTGAACTGAAACCCGGCACCCGCTAAACAGCTACCCACTTCCCCAGCTCCTCAACCCCCGGCCTTGGCAACCACCATTCTCCTCTCTACAGCTATGACTTTTGACTGCCCTAGGTACCTCAGATAAGTGGGACCACACAGTATTTGTCTTTTTGTGACTGGTTTATTTCATGTAGCATAATGTCTTCAAAGTTCATTATGTCCACAGAAATAGTCACAAAATTTATACATCTTGGAAGGAGAGCTTTATTTCTTATAAAGGGTCACAGCCTGCAGGCTGGGCATCTGGTAGACTGGGAAGTGTAGCCTCTGGCAGAGACCAAAAGCAGGTCTTTTGAGGAAATTTATGCCAAACAGATTGGCTAAACATACATATTCAACAGGTTATAGGAGTTACGAATATTCACTAAGGGGGTATGTGCACATGTGTAGTAAGAAAACATGCATGTTGCATATATCCCACGCTCACTTTGGAGTGGAGACTTAACTTTTCGTTTGTCTTGGCTTTTTGTTTGTTTGTTTGTTTTGAGACAGGGTCTTACTTTGTTGCCCAGGCTAGAGTGCAGTCATCATAGCTCAACACAACCTCAAAATCCTAGGCTCAAGCAATCCTCCTTCCTGCCTCAGCCTCCCAAGTAGCTGGGACTACAGGCATGCGCCACCACATCTAGCTAATTTTTCTATATTTTTGTAGAGACAGGGTGGTGGTATGTTGCTCGGGCTGGTCTCTAATTCCTGGTCTCAAGTGATCCTCTTGCCTTGGCCCCCCAAAGTGCTTGGTATTACAGACGTGTGATCCGTAATATTTAAATGCATTAAAATTAGGCTCTATACTTAAAAAGGTCTTTTCAGGACACAAAGGCACTCAGTGGGCAGCTTCTGCAAACCATCCAGAACCAGTCCATGCTCTGTGGTCTCTTATCAGCAGAAAGTTACTAAAGCCAGTCTCTTGTTCAATCAAAGCTGTGGTTATGGATTGTGGAACGGTGGGATCAGTTAGTATCTGGCGGTTGGTGAGCTGCAATTGTTTTAATATTGCTTATCTCGAGGCTAGTGCTTGTTTAGCTGCTAGAGAAAAAGAAAAAACTTTGCAGCAGCTACTGAACATAGTTTATTCTTTAAGTACCAGGGTGCGTAACTTAACCCCTGCCCCACATGGCCTTAGGTCTTGTTTATAATTTGTTATATTATTGCTACAGAGTCCATTTTGTCGGTCTTATGGCCTCTATTTTAACAGTCCACATTGTAGCATGTGTCAGGATTTCCTTCTTTTGTAAGGCTGACTGACATCCATTGTGTATATAAACCACATTTTTTTTTGTCCATTCATCTGGCAATAGACACCTCAGTTGCTTACACATTTTACCTATGATGAATAATGCTGCTATGAACATGAGTGTAGAAATATCTTTCCAAGACCCTGCTTTCAGTTCTTTTGGGTACATACCCAGAAGTTAAATTGCTGGATCACAGGGTAATTCTGTTTTTAATATTTTGAGGAATACTGTTTTCCATAGCAGCTATGCCATTTTTACATTCCCACCAATGGTGCACAAGGGTTCCAACTTCTCTGCATCCTCACCAACACTTGTTATCTTCTTGGTTTGTTTTTTTTTAATAGTAGGTGTCCTAATGGGCATAAGGTGGTATCTCATCATGGTTTTGATTTGCATTTCACTAATTATTAGTGATGTTGAGCATCTTTTCATGTGCTTATTGGCCATTTGTATGTCTTCTTTGGCAAAATGTCTGTTAAGTCCATTTTTGAATTGGGTTGTTTTGTTGTTGAGTTTTAGGAGTTCTCTATCTTCACTAGTACCCCTTATCCATGGGGGACACGTTCCAAAACCCCCAGTGGATGCCTGAAACCGAGGATAGTATCAACCCTACATATGCTACATTTTCCTATACATACACACCCCTGATAAAATTTAATTTATAAATTAAGCACAGTAAGATATTAACAATAACCAATAATAAAATAGAACAATTATAACAATATACTATCTTACTATTATCATGCACGTGGCCATAACTTTTGTAGTTTGAGGTGTGACAGCAAAATTATTAATAGCATGAATTTCTTTTTCCTCTCTTCACAATTTCTCAGATGAAAGATTTGTTCTTACCATAGATTTTAGTAACCTCAGCATATGATTTTTTTCCTTTCCTTATTATTAATAAGTCAAAAGCTTTCACCTTTTCACTTCCAGGAAGCTTTTTACGGCTTCTCCTGGGCATATCTGAATTGCCTGCATCAATACTCTTGCCCTTTGGGACCACTATTAAGTATTAATACAATAAGGGTTCCTTGAACACAAGCACTGTGATACCAAGACAGCCAATCTGACAACTGAGATGGCTGAGTGACTAATGGGCACAGGTAGCATTTGCAGTGTGACTACAAAGAGATGATTCATGTCCTGGGCAGAATGGAGTGGGAAACCTTGAAACTTCATCATGCTGCTCAGAACGGCATGCAATTTAAAACTTATAGCCACAGGGAGCAGTGGCTCACACCTGTAATTTCAACTACTTGACAGGATCGCATGAGGCTAAAAGTGCAAGACCAGCCTGGGCAACACAGCAAGACTCCGCCTCTAAAAAAAATGAAAAAAATTAGCCAGGCATGGGGGTACACACCTGTCCTAGCTACTTGGGAGACTGAGGCAGGGGGATGGCTTGAGTTTGAGGCTGCATTGAGCTATGATGATGCCACTGCGCTCTAGCCTGGGTGACAGCGTGAGACCCCAACACTAAAAAAATTTTTAAACAGGAATTATTTCTGGAATTTTTCACTTAATATTTTTGGAATGCAGTTGTCTGTGGGTAACTGAAACTGCAGAAAGCAAAACTGTGTATAAGGGAGGACTACTCTATTCTGAATATTAATCCCTTACCAGATACGATTTGCAATTATTTTCTCCCATTCAGTGAATTGCCTCTTAAGTCTGTTGATAGTGTCTTTTGATGCACAAATTTTTAAAATTTTCATGAAGCCCAATTTGTCTATTTTTTCTTTTGTTGCCTATGCATTTGGTTCATATTCAAGAAATCATTGCCAAATCCAATGTCATGAAGACTTTGCCCTATGTTTTCTTCTAAGAGTTTTATAGTTTTAGGTCTTACATTTAGGTCTTTGATTCATTTTGAATTAATTTTTGTATATAGTGTTAGGTAAGTGTATTGGGTTCTCCAGAGAAACAGAACCAATAGGATGTATACAGGTATATACGAGGAGATTTATTATGGGAATTGGTTCATGTGATTATGGAGGCCAGGAAGTCCTGGGATCTGTCATCTGCAATCTGGAGAACCAAGAGTGCTGGTGGTGTAATTCAGTGTCCCAGTCTGAAGGCCCGAGAACCAGGTACTCCAGTGACGAAGAGCAGGAAAGGATGAATGTCTCAGCTCAAGGATAGAGAAAGAATTTGTTCTTCACCATTTTTATTTTATGAAGGCAGGTTGGATGATGCCTGCCCACATTGGTGAGGGTGGGTCTTCTTTACTTGGTCTATTGATTGAAATGCTAATTTCTTCTAGAAGCATCCTCACAGATACATCTAGAAATAATGTTTAGCAGCTATCTGGGCATCCCTTGGCCCAATCAAGTTGACACATAAAATTAACCATCACAGTAAGGATCCAATTTCCTTCTTTTGCACATAGATATCTAGTTTTCCCATTGCCATTTGTTGAAAAGACTGTCCTTTCCCCATTGAATGTCTTGGCACCCTTGTCAAAAATCACCTGACCACATATGTGAGAGTTTATTTCTGGACTCTTTATTCTATCCCATCGGTTTGTATGTGCGTTTTTATGCCAGTACCATACTGTTTTGATTATTCTAGCTATGTAGTAACTTAAGAAATCAGGGAGTATGGATGGGTCTTCCAGTTTTGTTCTTCTTTTTCACGATTGTTTTGGATTGAGGTCCCATATGACTTTGGAATGGGTTTTTCCATTTCTGCAAAAAATATCATTGGATTTTGATAGGGATTGCATTGAATGTGTAGATTGCTTTGGGATTTTAACAATATTAGAAACCCCATAATTTTAACTAATGTCTTCAAAAGTTCGATCCCACTAATGTTATCAATGAAAATCAATCCACAATGCCTATTATGCTAATTAACAAGCCATAAATTTCACCACTAAAAACTTATTTATAACATTTATTATGCTCAATAGTAAAGATCAGGTGTTGGTTTTGAGGGGACTGAGTGCTTTGGCCCTTGTTACCACTCTTAACCAGAAAACACACTACTTGCTCATTCCATGCCACCATTCTCTTAAAATTTTGCTACTTGGGAAGCATTATTAACTTGACGTTCCCAGATGGAATCTTCCCTTCGTTTGGCCTGTCTGGCCATCAGGTGCTTGATTGCACAGTATTTGTTTTTATTCTCACGATTCTGTCTTTTCAGAGAAAATCTTGATCACTTTCTCTCTTTCCAACTTGGAAGCTCGGGAAGGAAGAAAGGGTGGGGCAGCCAGCACAGTGGCTGACAGGCACTAACGTCCACACCAGCCCACACCAACTTTGGATCAGCTCAAATCTTGCCCCTTAGCTTGTGTGTGGCCCTGAATTTCCTGCCTAAGACTTGGTTCTCCTGACAAGAAACTGTCATTTTGAAGCTTGGAGGCTTTGCTGTACATTTGATAGCTTTTCCATTTGAATAAACAAAATATGGTTATGCCCAGCTCATGGCGGGGGGGGGGGGGGGGCTGCGAATTAAGATGTAGACAATTCTAAATGGTAGGTCATTGCTAAAATTTTTAAACTTACACAGAAATGTAATTAGACATGTATGTGCTGGAATGCACCCATTCCCTCCCGCTTCAGCTGCTCCCCTTGGTCACCTACACTGTTCCCCACACCGTTCCCTGAGCTCAACCGCATCTTGGCTGATGCTTCGGCAGGAGGCTCAGCCAGAGTCTCTATGTAAAAATGCTCATGGGGGTGACCTCTCATATACAATCCAGAGTTTTTCCCTATGAACTACATGCTCAAACTGGAATTAAGACAACACAAAGTTCACTCTACATTATTGGAAATACACTATGTAAAGGTATAAAACCTTACTTTTAAAAATTCCTGTCAAATTTATCCTGCAGATATACTCTCATTTGAACACAAAGATATTCGTTGCATCATCATTTGTAATAGCCCCAAACTGGGAACCACTGTCATTTCCATCAATATGAGGCCAATTAAATATATTATGGTCTATTTATACAGAGGAATACCACACAGCCAAAAGGAGCCTGAGGTATGTGTACTGAGATGGACCAATATTCAAGATAATGTTATGTACTGTGTGGGTGGAGGTGTATACACTTGTATATGATAGATAATTTCTGGAAAGACACAAGGGGAACTGATAACAGCGGTTACCTCTGTGGAGAAAAAAGGGGGACAGACGGACAGGGGATAAGAGGAAGGACACAACTTTTCATGTATAGGCCTTTAAAGCCATTTGAATTTTTTTTTTTTTTTTAATCATCTTCATATACAAACAAAATTTCTTGGCCGGGCGCGGTGGCTCACGCCTGTAATCCTAGCACTCTGGGAGGCCGAGGCGGGTGGATCGCTCAAGGTCAGGAGTTTGAGACCAGCCTGAGCAAGAGCAAGACCCCATCTCTACTAAAAAAAAAAAAAAAAAACAGAAAGAAATTATCCGGCCAACTAAAATATATATAGAAAACATTAGCCAGGCATGGTGGCACATGCCTGTAGTTCCAGCTACTTGGGAGGCTGAGGCAGTAGGATCGCTGAAGCCCAGGAGTTTGAGGTTGCTGTGAGCTAGGCTGACGCCACAGCACTCACTCTAGCCCAGGCAACAAAGCAAGACTCTGTCTCAAAAAAAAAAAAAAAAAATTTCTTAATGTGGCTGGAGACGGTGGCTCACGCCTATAATCCCAGCACTTTCAAAGGCCAAACCAGGAGGATCACTTGAGAGCAGGAGCTCAAGACCAGCCTGGGCAACATAGTGAGATCCTGGCTCTACAAAAAAAAAAAAAAAAATTAGCCAAGTGCAATGGCGTGCACCTGTAGTCCCAGCTACTTCAGATGCTGAGGCAGGAGGATCGCCTGAGCCCAGGAGTTCAAGACCAACCTGGGCAACATAAAAAGGCGCCCCATCTCAAAAAAAAAAATGTGTAATAAAAATGTAAATAATTATTCTTTCTCCTAGTATTTATAAGAAGCAGAGAATAGTTTCAAACAATAAGTACAGAAAGGATAGACATGGAAGTAAAATTTCAAATCAAAGACCCTGTTGTATTATAAACATATATGGGAAAGGACCTATTAAGGTCTTGTTTAGACTGTGAAATTCATACTTACCATTTCAATAGAAAATTAAACAAAAAAAATTTCTTTTGAGACAGAGTCTTGCTCTGTCACCCAGGCCATTTTGAATTGGCTTTTGCCTCACATGATTCTCCTTTCTTCACCATGTCATGCATAGGAGGGCAGCGTCTGTGTCCTAAGCAATGTTCCTAACATGCAGGCAGTGTACTTCACTGTACTTATTAGAAACCATAATTTTACAAGATTACATATTATTAGTAAGCGGAGAGGTGCAGATATAGACACTGCCTTTTCATTTCAGTATGCTGTAGCCACATTTTGCTGATAATCTAATTCTTGATATTTATTTTTCAATCTTCTGACATAAGTTTTTTTAGTTAAAATTCACTTGGGAGCTACTTTTGGAGAGATGTATGCTTTTGCCACTTTTATTACCGATGTCCCTTCCACCATATGGACACAGAGAAAGTGCCATCTATGCAGAACAGGCCCTCACCAGACACCAAATTTGCTGGTGTCTTGATCTTTGACTTCCCAGCCTCTGGAACTGGAAGAAAGAAATTTCTGTTGTTTATAAATTACTCAGTCTAAGGTATTTTCTTATAGCAGCAGGAATGGACTGAAACATTACCTTATCTTTTTGAGATAGGGTCTTGCCCATGCTAGAGTGCAGTGGCATCATCATAGCTCACTGCAAGCTCAAACTCCTGGCCTCAAGCGAACCTCCTACCTCAGCCTCCCAAGTAGCTGGGACTACAGGCGCATGCCACCAAGCCTGGCTAATTTTTTTCTATTTTTTGTAGAGATGGAGTCTCACTATACTGCCCAGGCTGGTCTTGAACTCCTGAGCTTAAGCAATCCTCCCACCTTGGCCTCCCACAGTGCTAGGATTATAGGTATGAGCCACCGTGCCCGGCCAATAATTTACTTTTAATGTAAAAACCACTTCACATTCTGAGATAAAGTCTATTCGTTCATTATATATTATGCTCTTTACATGTTGCTGGATTTACTTAGCTAATAGTTTAATGATTTTCGTGTCTATGTTTATGATGCACATTGGTAGTCACTTTTGTTTCTTGAAATGTCTTTGACCAGTTTTGGTACTGTGGCAATACTGTAACTCATGAAAAGAGGTGGAAGGGAAGTCTTCCCTTTCAACCCTTATTTTCTGAAAGTTTGTGTAGAATTAGAACTTTTTTTACTTAAATGTTTGATAGAACTTATAAAGTCATCTCGACCTGGAGTTTTCTTTGTAGAAAGATTTTTGATAATAAATTTCTTTGTTATAGAGTTACTCAGATTTTCTAGTTCATCGTTTCATTTTGTTCTTCCATTTCAACTTGTTTTAGTAAGCTCTGTTTTTAAAGAAATTTGTTGATTTCTTCTAATTCATTGGTTTAAAGTTGCCCATAATATTTCCTTAGTGTTCTTTCAAATGTTTGTAAGTTCTATAACAATGTTCCCTATTTTATTCCTGATAGAGATAATTTGTGCTTTATCTTTTTTTTTTCTTACAGTTTTGCTAGGGGTTTAACTTTATTAATCATCTCAAAGAACCAACTTTTGGCTTTATTAA